>NC_089284.1:805000-1405000 GCF_963678975.1 Dysidea avara | reverse complement strand
GCAACTAAACAAATTTCAGTTGGAGGTATGCATACTTTATACATGACACACACAAAACATGAAATGTCCTTTACTTGTTTATAGACTGGTCTGTTGAGGCAGATCAGACATGAGAATGTGGCCCTTTTCATGGGAGCATGCCATACCCCACCAAACCTTGCCATTGTTACAAGGTATGTGTTCCTTAATTTCAGTTTATATTTTTATTACAGTACATGTGCTTTTGTGCAGTTATTGCAATGGAAACACACTGTATCAACACTTACACATTTTTGGTGAAAAATTCCTTTCTACAAAATGTGTGAATATTGCAAGACAGGTATCGCAGGTAAGAATGTTCCCTCATGTTACTGTTAGATCATACACTGTATCTCAATTACTGTATAGGGAATGAGTTACTTACACAACAAAGGAATTGTACACCAGAACCTTTCCACAAGAAATATATTTCTATGCAAAGAAGTGGCTATTGTGTGTGACGTTGGGTTAGCAAGCCTGAGTGAAATCTTATCAAGGTAAGGAGAAAGAAAATACAACTAATTTCACTTATTATACTTTGCGTGGGAGGTGCCGCTGCATGCTGTATTTTCCATATTGTATCGATTAGCTACATAACTGTACTGTATGAGTCATACACAGAGTTGGGGATAACTAGTTACTTTTGTAGCTAAATTACTTAACTAGTTGTTTACAAGTACCTGCAGTAATATAACTAGGAGTATCTATCTGAATAGTAACTAAGTTACAATAGTTACATTGTAACCATGCTTACAAAAGATAGCAAACAAGCATAATTCATATTATTATGAAAGTAACTATTAACTAAAGTACTTACCCTACTCCAAATGTTGTCCACGTAACATGCATGTTAACCCTTTATTATCAAATGGCTAATATATTGCCATAACAAGTGCCCTTTATAAACAGAACCATAGTTCCTTTTTCCTAGGGGCTACGAAGCTGAAATTGCTACCAAACTGCTCAGAAGGACCGGGCGCATCTAGTGACATTTACCATTCGGCGATAGGAAGAAGCATGGGCAAGATATGGCGCTTGGCAATATAAAATAGCGTATACAAAACAATCATACCTGTTTAAAACTCAATGTTCGCCTTCTCCCTGCTACTAAAAGGTAGAATTACTCCATTCCCCACGTGATAAGGATTCTAAAAATAAATAGTGTGATGTCATCGCGTTGATTAGTAAGATGGCGGCGCCCATCTTTCAATGCCATGGCGATACGGAGAAGATACGCTTTCTTCACTTCATAGCGCATGAGTTGTGTGTGTGATTTGTAAGTATTCTAGATGTGTTGGTAGAAGAGAGAGATGGCTATCAAACGGCCATAAAAGTTTTCACACTTGCGGTTTTGTAAAAAAAACTTCGGTAATAAAGGGTTAACAGGTACCTATATGAATGTTTAGGAGTACATGAGTGTCACATGCATGATCCAGTGACATGCATGTTACAGTACGGGTGACATGAATGTGGTATGCATGTACAAATCATGTGTGTTGCCATGCATGTTACACATAGGGTGACATGCACATGGCATGTATGGTACAGTCATGTTACAGGGAATATGCATGTTACATGTAGAATCACACAATGAAAACTGCGGTTGTTCGTTAGATTATAATAATTTACCAATTGCAAACTTTATATAATGAGTAAGATTGCTTGGTGAGTCAATGGTATTATGTGTGTGCAACTGCCCAGCATGCTTTAGGTACTTCATAGCAGTGTGTACCAGTGATGGAACAATGGCAGTAACCAATAGAAACAGAAGTAACCAGAGCAAAATCTTTGTGCGTGTAACATGAATGTACCATGCATGCCAGCTTTTGACCATTGCCTGCATGTTTACACTCATGTTACAGGGAACATGCATGTTGAAATTCATGGCACATGCATGTAGTACATTCTGGAAAAGCATCCCAATTCTCTGCATGTTACATGAAATGTGACTAGTACAATAGACTGACAACATGTATGTTTAGGAGGTCATGCAAGTCAACATAAAATTGCATGTAACATGCATTGTATACTGTATGTACCATACTGTATTTCGAGTAGGGTAGTTACCTTTGAAAAAGTAACTGTAACTAAGTTACATGAGATAAAAGAAACAAGTATCTAGCGGGATTACTAAATAGTTACAGTAGTAACCTGTGGTCTTGCCAGTAGCTGTTTACATTGCATCATAGATTCAAGAAGCATGCTTAGATTCTAGAGACACGAAGCGTGCCACTAGAATCTATGACTACATTTATGAAACAAAAATCGGCAAAGCCAAAAACAAAATGTCCTTACTGTTAGCTTACTTTCTGGACAAGACAGGTTCAGCTACCAATGTCTGGCACGGTGTGACACTGACACAACAAACTCTAAAGATAGATCTCGATGGTAGCACTCACAATTTGCTTCTCAATACATACTTTCTGGAGAAGAAAGTGTCTGTCTAGCCCAACATAGTAACTACTTAATACTGGCACTATAGTCACGTAATCTCACACCGGTGCAGTGGCACTGACACGTTCAACCCGACTTAAGTAAGGACAAATCCCAATGCTAGCATGCACAGTTTGCCACTTTCTCTCACTATTTCTTAACCTAGGAAATTTCTAAATCACTTAGAATGGGTCGACATCAGTTTCTGTGCTATTTAGAGCCCCTCAGACAGTGTGAGCTTGGCTACCCACAATTAATTACCTTGGCCTGCAGCCTTGTTAATTAAGTTAGTGAGTAACCTCGCCTACATTTGTCCTCGTGTGTAGAAACCTTTTTTACCCATTCTAACTAATACCTGTACTTAGCTGCTCTACTGCAAACACAGTTTATTTGCCTGACTGCCTGCTGTAAGACCCGGTTGCGCTAGGTGTATGGCTCCAGAAATTTCAAGCAGCCAAGGTAATGATGACAGATTCACGAATCTGTTGGTCCGATTATGTTCAGTCCACTGCACCATGCTGTTTGCTTTCATCATTTGCTTCTTTGTTCTTCTTGAAGGAGATAATTAATAGTTGCGGTGCAGGCCACAACCCAAACATGTGATTGTACGTGTGCGTAAGTCGAGGGTGACGAGTGTAGTAGCCAAGCAGTTGTCTCTAGCATTTATTAATGCTGGGTAGTCATTTTGTAGTCTTACCAGTTTAGTTTTTTGCGAGGTAGCTAGCTAATACCGTATAGCCTAAGTATTTCGAGGGAGGTAGGGGGGGGGATTGTTGCTTTTGGGGGTTATCAGTAAGAAATTTTATCCTTGAAATATTTAGACCTCCATCTAATATATTTGGGAGTGTTTGCTAGTTTTAGCAACATTGCTCAACCTCAAAATATTTAGGCTATATGATAATACTCTCCAGCGATGTTTTGCTGTGAAATCATTAACATTTAGGCCAATAGAAATGCAGCTGAAGCCTTTAACAGTTGCTGTAATAGCTTTAAAAAGACAAAACGATAATTACTTTTAGAGGCGCTTATTACATATGAAGGTAAAAGATAGCTGCTTCAAGTGATATTTAATGCTATGTGGAAAACAAAAAAGAGTATAATATTCATGTAGCTAGCTAGCTAGACATAAAAAGTAAACCAACTAGCTATAAAAAAATTAAAAATTTAAAGGAAGTAGGGATTGATATAAAATAATTATGCATGCTACAAAAAGTAGGGAAACAAACTCAAAAATTATCCCTACTTCCTTTTAAATTTTTATATAGCTAGTGATATGAACAAAATGACCAATTTTTTGTCTAAAATGCACAAATGGACCCATGCATGTTCATTGCAAAAGGATTGAAGGATGCTTTCCCATGTAGTTGTAGGTGTGTGTGTTCTATTAGGACTGTTGCAAAAGAAAAATATGGTAATCATACATTGCAGAGCCCGAGAGTTATGTCATGTTGACACATGTGTCGTGTTTAATTTTCTGTAGTTACGAAACTGAATGTGGAAGGAGAGAGTTGAAGATTCAGCGAGGCAGGTTAAACTACTTGCCTCCTGAAATTCTCAAGGTCTTGGCTCCACCTTGCCCATTCATAGGCACGACCAATATTCAATACTCTGCAGCCTCGGACATCTATGCTTTTGGGTAAGTAATATAGTGTTGTGCACTAATAAATGTTTTGTGCGCGTGCACACACATGCACATACGCAACACACAAATAAGGAATAAAATATATACAGTGGTGGCACTGAAGTATAGTAAATACATGCCAAACAATTATAGTATGTACTGAGTCTAAAAACATTTAATAACTCATGGATGGAATTACACAAACTCTTGAAATTTGGCTCATATGTACAGTAGCAGCCCAAAAGGTTCTGGTTGTATTTGCATTGTGCTGTTTAAGGGGAGAGTTTGCGTTCCTACTCTGCATTTAGTTTTTGGTCCATTTTGGGGCTTACTACTTTATAGAGTATTGATGGAAAGAGTGGCAATAACAAATAAGTTGATGTAGCACAGGATCCAACAGCATGATGGCCTATGTACCACATGAGCAATCATATAGCTACCTTGCTATTATGTATCTGCATTGCACTGACAGGCTCTTGTGACATTGCTTTAGTTTTACCTGTCAAGTACTGCTCACACAACTATTGTAATGTTGTATAGGTTCAATCTGTGTAGTCTTTCCTTGATACCTGATCACCTTCCCTTGACAGTTTATTTGCACCACCACAAATGCCATTTAATTTCTAACAAAACACACATGTAGTCTGTGGTTTCGGATCATGTGTACAATCACATGATTGGCAAATAATTCTGGTGAGGGCAGGGCAGGATGAGAAACCATACAATTAAGTTTATGTTGATAGCTTTGTTAGTGGGAGTAATTGTGGTCATTGCAGTGTCTTTGTGGGTTGTGTTTATGGTTGTGTCGCACTGTGCTATATTGCAAAACAAAGCATGCTTTTCCTATCATACATCAAATTTAATATTGGTAAATACATGTGGCTGTGCGAATAAAAATTATTTTATGTTTACTGCTGTCTTATTCCTTCTTACTATAGGACTGTACTGTTCGAGTTATTGGCAAGAACTTGGCCTTATGCTGGATATCCTGCTGAGGTGTTGATTTATATGGTGGGAAATGGCTTCCGCCAGAATCTTGACAAGATTGAAGGACCCAAACAACTCAAGGTATGCAAATAATTTGTGGTGTTTATCAATTGCTGTCCAAGTATGATATCTACAGCTGATTAAATTGCAATGTGCATACAGACTGAGAGTCTACTAATATGAGCTAAAATTTGTACATCACTGGTGCCTTTAATAACTGTCAAATTCAGTGCAAGGATTGTTGTTATACACTTGACTGTATTATTAGAGTATTTATGTGACTGCTCTATTAGAGTATTTAATCTGCCCACACACAATAATCACGGAGTGAAAAAACCAGCTTGCAACAAAGTCTTCAGTGCAGATTAAGCTTAGTGGCCTACACCAAGTTTAATAAGGATATATCCTATGCATCGCATGGTTTCTCATGCATAATGGCATTTTGGTAAGAAGAAACGGCCCAGTTTGAGCTGTTTCCATCCGAAAACAAAATCAAAAATAGGTCATGGACCAGCACAATGATCCGTTCAGCAAGCCTTGCTACTTTTTATCCCAGGATCTATGAAATATAAAGTAGTGAAAGAAGAGATGGATGATGCATGCTATTACAGCATAGCTCGATGGGAAAGCCACAGCTAATGTGCCAAAGTAGGGACTTTCCCATCAAGCTATGCTGTAATAGCATGCATCATTCATCTTGTTTCACTAATTTTTATTACATAGATCCCTACTTCATTTTTTAATTAATTAAAATACTAGTTTGTTTGCTTGTTGTTTTGTTGTTGTTGTAGCGCAGCTAGTTACAATGCAACTTGTGACTGTTCTATTAGAATATCTTGCATGACTGTTGTATTAGAGTGACTGTTGTGGTGTATTAGAGTATATCTCGAGTCAGCCAAGGGGTGTGCAGCTAGCTAGACCTATTAATATGGAGGTAATATTATTTATTAACCCTTTAAGGACCGCTGCCGTAATATTACGTCCAAAGTAGGTATTGCTCGAAAGACCAGTGCCGTAATATTACGTCCAAGATTATTAAAGAGCTATAACTCCGCAACAAATGAAGCTATTAGATCGAAACAGGGGCCATTGTATTCGCCATTCATAGGCGATTCTTTTGATACATAAAGCCAACTTATCACGCAAAACTAAGCCTGTGTAAAATTCCTAACAAAGTACAAACATTTAATATTTACACAACAATAAAACTAACCTTGTAGAAATCGCTCCATAACTTTGGCTGTGTTCATCGTATTAACTTCAAATAAAGCTCAGAGTGCTCACTATTTAGAGGCGAATAATTTGATATACAAGATCACGTGATGCGGTTTAAAAAACTAAAATGGCGGACTGTTTTTATTGATTGTATCACAAAGAAATCAATCGCGTGTAGGTATTTGAAACTCACCTTAGTGCTTTTAAGATATTGGTTCTACACTTTGGTAAGTTAGATAATGTTGTTTATTATTGTCAGGTGAGTCTTTTAGTATAATTTGTAATACAATTGAGCACTTGTAGGGGCTTTGTCAATGCTATAAACTTATTATATATATTTTAAAACACTAAATGCGCAATAATCATAAAACGTGTGGGCTTTCAGGGTAGACTATGCACACAATTCTTGGTCCTTAAAGGGTTAATAAATAAATAGCTAGATTGTTAAGAGGTGCATGTAGTCTCCATACTCTACCACTATTAGTCCACCTATATAGATCTTTATGTGATGGGCGTGGTCGCTATCACGAACGGGATCCCGATTGCAGAGTTGCAGGCAGATACCTAGCTAGTATATCTCTTCTATAGTAGCACCAGGACTGAAGCGCTTCTGAAATGCAGCTCGATTGTGGGTTTTGACTATAACCTGCCAAAATATGGTGAACTATGCGTGAGTTACTTTGTTAAACTAGTTTGTGTGCATTCAGGCTTCGTGCAACCCGTGTTAATTATGAGTCCTAGTATATGGTGAAGCTAGCTACACATTTCCTTGCTCGTGCTATATGAAAAATAAAGCACTTGGCGCTTGGCCTCGATGCTAATAAAGCACTTGGCTTCGCCTTGTGATTTACATGTATTAGCATCTCAGCCGCACGCCTCGTACTTTATTTTTCATATAGCACTCACAGCAATGCTTATGTGGACTAGTACTATTCTGTAAGGGTGATTTTCGTGGTGTAAAATATCTCTAGGATGATTTTTAAAGGCGGAATTTTTGGTGGCACGAAATTTTCGAGTGGATCCCTACTTAAACAGTACTACAGTATCGTTTGATAATAAATAATTATACAACCAAGTACTAAGAATAATACAAAATGCGGTTAAAATTACGTCTTAAATAATAATAAATAAATAATGTTTGAGAAAACTACAAGACCTAAGGCTTCACACTCACCGGGAATAGAATCCAGAAGAGGTAATCGTATAATGGGCGGGTGTTTTCGTGGAGGTTATAGAAACCGTACAACTATTCTATTTAATGCTGATCAAAACAGCTAGCACGTGATGCCCACTACAATGCGGTTAATCGACCAGACTGATTCAAACAGTGATTTAGAGGAAGGAACTACTGATCATTTGTTTTTGAATTGTTGCCAGCTGGCACACCAAGTCTCAAGTCCTCATGCCAGCTGCCAGTGGCTGCGCTCCAATTCTCCACACGCCTAACATGAAGTTCACCATGCCAGCTGCACAAGACCAGGAAAAAGATTGTTTGTTTGTATTATTTTGTAGTTCCACCTGGCTTGCTAGGCTCTAGTTGGCTTGGCTACCTCTAGTGTTTGTAAATGCATTGTAAAGAGCATGGTATGTTTTAATGCTTTCTTGTATTGTACATTTTGCCTTCTCCTGGCTTATGGATGGCTTGGCTGTCTCCCTTTATTGGCTTGCATACAGTATTGTGTATCACCTGCATTGTATCTCCTGTACTGTGTATCTCCTATTACTGTGCCATTGCCACACCACTGTAAATGTAATTTCATCTTGTAGTATATCATGTTATCATTTTAGGACATATGGCCCGGCCCAGCTCATATCAAAAAACGTAAGATAACAGTTTCTAGTGAATACCCTGCTTCTATTATCATTGACATCTGCTCGTGGAAACTTCAGCAGCCATGCATATCTTAATCCAGTATCCAGATTCATCCTCTTTAAACATTAGAATTTTGGCCACTCAAAATAAATTCTCTGTTTCCTGTCCTGAACTCAAGCATTCGCATGCTGGCGGGCAGTCCATTTCCATTATTCATTATAAGATTGGCAGCTTTTCAAGCCATTATTTGCCTGGCACAACCATAAAAAGCTGCATAAAAGCATGCTTAAGCCTGTTCCTTCCTTTTTACACACGAGAAATTACAAAAAATAGCACAAACATGAAGTTCATGCCGACTTGATAGCGCTGCTGACATAGTTTCAAGTGAGCCTGTCAGTATGCAACAATAACCTGAAAATAATGGAAGAATACAGAATAATGGAATATTTAGAGCTGACAGTAACTAGATGCGGGGGGTGGACGGGAAACAGAAAATTTATTTGGAGTGGCCTTTAGGACTGCTTAATGGATGTATAAGCTTCATTGCTAGCAGGCATGACTCATGAGATTCAATACCATAGATACGAGAGCATGCACTTGCACCTCAACTTGTGAGAGTCATGCAGGAGGGGCCTTTTCACTTGATACAATGCATTGTGTGGTCTTCCATGGTCGGGTATTCAATACAACGTAATAGTAGCAGGCCCTCATGATTGTAATTGCATATATCACTTATGTTTACTGTATGTGCATCTTTTTCATCCACACACACTGTGCTGGTCGTGCACTGTTGTACATGCCCCATTTGTGGTTTTACTTAGTTGTATGTGCCCCGGGCCTAGCAATAATATAATAAGAATGAACGGGTAAATTTCAGTTTTGTCTGAAATACATGTACTGTTTACTTGTCACTTGATACTTACTAGTAGACCTATACTCATTGCAAAGAACCACTAGAAGGTTGTTTTGAGTTGAAGGATGCTTTTCAAGGTGATTTTTAGGTGTGCGTTCTATTAGGATGTTTGCTAAAAACATGAGCGATCCATATTATGAACCCACTATCGTGGTTCATGACTAGTAAAGAGCTACAGTAACCCCAGAACATGTTATGCATCATTCGTAAGGTTGAAAATTAGCTATGGTCAGTTGGAGGCTAGTTATAGTTGAGTGAGCACTGTCGGCTTTGCATCCTACCAGAGGTACATTCAACCTCGCAGTCAACAGGTTAGTGTATTTCTTCAATTTCAAAGTTACTGTAAAGCTTACATAGTAGTCTTGGTGCTTTATCTAGACGCCATGTATGCTACCACATTGCAGCTCATAATGGTGCCGTGGGCTGCTGCCACCCAAAACTAGTAGCTATTCATTGTTTCATACATGTACTGGCAGTCACTTTAAAGCAGCGAAATGCTTACCAAATGGAATATCAATGTTAGCATTTTCTTTCCATTGCAAAAACGTTTCCTTCCATGCTACAGAAACAAACAAAACAGGAACTATTTATTTTGTCCACTGCTATAAATGTTGTGGTTTTAAATTTACTGTACCTTGTGTAATTTATTTTGTTTTATGTGTTTTGTAGACATTAATCACTGATTGTTGGAACCACAATTCTGCAGAGCGTAAACCCTTCAAAAAATTGCTTGGTACGCTAACTCAGACACATCACAAGAAGGCACCTGTGACAAGAATGACTTCAACCCCAATTGGACTACATGTTTTGGGGGGATCCTTAGAAGCTCCCTGCTAGAGACACAAGTGTTATTGCTCTAATGTAAATATATTAATTTGTATGTATAATTATATATATATATAGTTATAGTTTTCTATGTATTATTGTAAATATATATCAGAGTTTTATGTTTTATCCACTTATGTTTCCTCCTATCTTTTATTAGTGAATGTTATTTTTTTGTACGAGTGTCAATGTCTTATATTTATGTACTGTATGTACAAGCAGTGGTGTTCTGTTATAATATCTACCTTTTGGTGTCGAGTTCTGATACTAGGGAACTTTTACCACGATATATGTGAATTTCTGGGAGTCACACTAACAAGATAGTGTACCACCAGATCTGCACATTGTCAGAATTTTTTTTGGGAGCCACCACCAAAATGCCATAATAATGCACATATACACACAACTGTTAACATGCTATAAGGCTTGTTGACTACTAGTAAATAAATATTATGGGAGTCAATAACATTCTAATGGTACACGCAGAAGAATCCATTGTGATTAATCATACTACTTCAAACAAGTACATGTACATACGTATCATGGATTAGTTTTTGATGGCCAGCTGACTTACTCCAGTTAATTTAGAAAGATTATATTATCTCATGAAAAAAAGGTATACTGACAAGAAGCTCATCCATTGCAACTTACATGTTGATGTAATGTTTTTTGGCAAAAAGGTCCTTAATAGTCTATAACGTGATGATTCATTAATGTTGTACTATATTTCCCCTTCTCAGTTTAGTTGCTTAATACAACCAGCTAGATAATTCAACAATTAACTACCTCTACAGCAAATTTTAAAGAATCAGGCCTGCAGACCCTGAGATTCAGCTATCTATTCCAAAACAGCCAAGCTGAAAAGGGTGAGGCTTCCCAAAAAACTTGGGAAATAAAACGTGGCAGCCGCTGCAATGATACTATTGTAAAGTCTGCATATGGACAGCTTTGGGGACTTGTTTTTTCTTTAATTAGACCCTTTTCATGTTTACTTAGACCATAGATAATAGATTGGGGTGTCTATTATCTATGCTTAGACCCTTTTCATGTTTATTACGCGCACCCGGACTGGTAGCGTTGGCAACGCATCGCCACCTGAAAATTAATTTTAAACTAATGAACGCTACATTTCTCTGTTACAAGCAGCTGTCTACAACAACTACATAAACTCCTTGGCCTCCTTGTTCCTGGATGCTGTTCAGGACAGTTATTTAGTTCAGCATGTAACAAATTGTACTAGGCATAGACAAGGCCAGCAGTCTTCACTACTTGATTTGGTTTTTTCTTCTGATCCCAACTTTATCGATGAAGTTATTAATTTATCAGGTTTGGGAAGCAGTGACCACGACTGCCTTGTATGGAAATACAAGTGCTATGACATACCACCTCTCTCGAAACCTATAGTTTCCATGTTTAATTATCGAAAGGGTGACTACCAAGGTATGAATGAATACTTCATGGGAATTGACTGGGCAGATCGTATGTGTAGTGATAGCATAGATGATAATTGGGAGGTATTCAAACAGTTGGTGAATGATGCTGCAGTCCAGTTTGTTCCTACCTCTATTCCTAAGGCTAGCAAATCTCCTCCATGGTGGACAAAAAGTATATCTGTAGCAATCAAAGCTAAACATTCTGCTTTCTCTAGATATAGGAGGTCTAGGTCTTGTGCTGACTATGCTAACTACAAGACCAAACGTAATATAGTCAAATGTAAACTTAGAACTGCCCAAAAGTCATACGAACAATCACTTTTAAATAAATTTAAGTCCAACCCAAAAGCCTTCTATTCCTACGTCAAATCTAAACAAAAGGTTAAGCCTAGTATTGGCCCTTTAGAGAAGACTGATGGCTCTTCCACTACCAGTGATGAGGAAATTACTGATGTTCTCAACAGATATTTTGAGTCAACTTTTACTCAAGAAGATCTATCGTATATTCCAGCGCCTCCTTTTAGATATGAAGAATCTATATGTGATGTCAACATATCTGAGTCTATTGTATTGGAGAAATTGAGTACTCTGAAAGATAATAAGGCTCCTGGTCCAGATAGCATCCATTCTTATGTCCTCAAGGCTTGTGCCCATACACTTTGCACTCCTTTAACCATGCTATTCCATCAGTCCTTGACTAGTGGAGATCTCCCTTGCGAATGGAAGAAAGCCCACGTAATACCAGTATATAAGAAAGGTTCTAAGTTTAAGGCTACCAACTACAGACCAATCAGTCTGACATCTACTGTGGTTAAAATTTTAGAATCTATCATTCGTACGGAGTTATTTGACTTTCTTTTAGAAAATAACATTCTTAACCATCAGCAACATGGTTTTGTGTGCAACAAGTCATGTTTAACTAATTTGTTGGAAACCTTTGAAGACTGGACAAGTGCGGTGGACCAGGGTTATGGGGTTGATGTGGTATACCTGGATTACAGTAAGGCATTTGACTCTGTAAAACATCGTAGATTGATTTCTAAACTTGAAGCATACGGTGTGCGTGGAAACTTGTCCCTGTGGTTATCCAATTTTCTCACAAATCGTTTTCAGAGAGTAGCGGTTAATGGGTCTCAGTCAGATTGGGTTGATGTTCAGAGTGGAGTACCTCAAGGTTCAGTCTTGGGTCCCTTGTTATTTATACTGTATGTCAACGATGTGCCTGACCTCATTGAGAGTAATTTGAAGATGTTTGCAGATGACACCAAGATATACTCGGTCATTAAATCTTTTCATGACAGCCTTAAACTACAACATGATATCAACAAGTTAATGCAATGGTCAAGTGTTTGGTTGTTTAGATTTAACGCAGCCAAATGCAAAGTAATGCAGATTGGTAACTCTCTTCCTGCATCATACACTATGTATGATGGCACTATAAATGTATCTACTGACCTAGAACTAGTCAACGAGGAGAAGGACCTTGGAGTGTGGTGCACAAGTGATCTCAAGCCATCTCTACACTGCCAAAAACCTGCAGTCAAGGCTACACAGGTTCTTGGGCTTATTAGGCGATCTTTTAGAATTGACTCTACTGATATGTTTATATTTCTGTATAAGATGTATGTTCGACCGCATTTGGAATATTGTGTGCAATCTTGGAGTCCGTACTTGGCCAGAGACATCGACACCCTTGAAAAGGTTCAGAGACGTGCAACTAAACACCTTCGCGGATTAGCCCACTTGACGTATGAAAGCCGTCTTGAAATTCTGGATCTCTATTCTCTGCATTGCAGACGTCAAAGGGGTGATATGATTGAAACATATAAGATACTTAAACGACATTATGACTTGGACCCATCTACATTTTTTACTTTAAATACTGCTACCACCAGGGGCCATTCTCTTAAGCTTTTTAAAGAAAGATCAAGATTACTTGTTAGGCAGAACTTTTTTACAAATAGAATAGTCAATCTATGGAACTCCTTACCTGACTTTATCATTTCAGCACCAACAGTTGCAACCTTCAAGCTGCGCTTGGATAATTTTTGGAAGCAATCTAGATATGGGCACCTTCAAAGGCCTGCGGCCTAGCCTGGCAAGTTAGCTTGCCTTGGCATCTACAAGCCCATTAAATAATAATAATAATAAAGGGTCTAAATAACTTAGACTTCAGACCACAGGGGTCTAAGTAATTTAGTAACCCTTAGGCCCTGTAGTAGCCCCTTCGCTTCGCTCAGGCGCCACGACACAGGGCCATCGGGTTACTAAATTACTTAGACCCCTGTGGTCTGAAGTCTAACTATTACTCAATACGGCTAGGTCTGGAATAAATTTATTATTATGTTTTGTGTCTATTTTTTAGGAACCAAGATACATTCTTCTTTATTTGTTTACTAGCAGCAAGAGTTCTTAATATATATACTAAGGAGACCCCCCTGTAGAAAGGCGTATCGTGAAGTTATGACGTAACACTTCTGAGTTCGCCCGTTTTTCTTTGTATAATTAATGATGTCATTAGTTGAACATGGTATCGATTGAACGCGTGCCTACCAACGTCGCTAGCAACCAAATTAACTCCAGCTCTAAGCGTTTCTCGCCCAACTACAATCGTTCCTTCATGGGTTAAGACCGCTTCGTAGGCGTTTCTTACTAGGCCATTCGCGAATATGGCGTCGCAAGTGTGAAACGGTGCTAACGATTCTTGCGCTTTTACGGCTTCATGTACGTCACAAACCACAACATCTTGTCGATACGTCATAATTTCACGATACGCGTTTCTACAGGGGTATATGAGAGTAGGATACTCTCCTTAGTATATATATTATTTTTATTTATTTATTTAGGCTTTATGGTGTAAAAAACAAAAACACCAAAGGTCTGTTGGTAGCAACCAACAGCCATAAAATACGTACAATTAATACTAACTACTTAAGTAATTACATAATTACATGGTTAAGATTATAAGTGATTAAAATTGGTAGTTGGAGGTTTAGTTTGGTGACTTCTGGAGCATGGACATAAGTAATGTAGAGTGCAGTTATTGTTTTCATCAAAGTTAGTCAGGAAATGGTCCCACAGGTATGATTTCAGTTTAGATTTCAGCCAACAAACTGACATGTTTAGGTCCAGAATTGGTATGGCATTCCACAGGGATGGTAAACGATGGAAATAAGAATGTCGCGATATGTTGTTAAGATGTTGAGGTAACAAGAGTTTGTTGCTGGAGCCTGATCTAGTATTGGTAGAGTTGAAAGTGATGTAGTTATTGATGTTGAACTGATTAGTTGGTGATTTGATAGATTTAATAGCAAACAGTATGTCTTGGAGTTCAAATATGTACATTAAAGGGAGGAGCCTCAGATTTATCAAACGGTCTTTGTAACAACTAATTATAAACTCTTGCTAGCAGTTAATAAGGCTGTTCGACTAATCATTAGCTGGTCAAATAAACACGAATAATGATTTGTTCATTTAGGGTGTAATTTAGTTAATACCCAGTTCTGCAATTTCCGATGGGGGTGTTAAACCACATAACACAAGATTTGGATGTAGCAAGTTTCATTGTACTGTTCACAAGCCAGCAATATACTAATGACAATTGATGACAGCAACTTCTGAAAGAGAACACCCAGAGCAAATTAGAGTATAGCATCACATAGATATTGTAATTTTCTCCTGGGCACATGTTCTTGTTTTGTTTTTTCCCAGGGTTACCAGCCCCCCTTGCCACCGCCCCTAGCACTAAGATGTAAAAAGTACTAGAGATCAAACTTCAATCAATGTGCTGGAGCCACCTGACCCTCAGATAGTGCAAGGTCAAGTGCTCCCAGCGAAAACGGACAGCCCTGATGTGATCTAGCTCCTCTCAAACACATAGTAGCAGAGCCTAACAAAAAATAACTAATCCTGCAACGCAGCCATGACATCACAGAACTATAATGACAGCTCCTTCCAAAGAGAGACGAGGAAAGCAAGTCTGTAAAATGCAACAGTAGCAGGACCCATACCACCTTAATGTTGAAAATACAAGTGGGGTTAAAGAACCCAACTCAATTTCCCTAATACGTTGTTCATACTTCCATTGTTTCTCACGTTTAAAACGTCGGTAAAGTGAGCAGGGCTGCCCACAGGGGGGACAACTGGGGAATTTTGCCCTGGGCCCCAGAAGGCCCCCTTGAATACCTGTTTAAAAGATCGATATACTCTAATAGAGCAGTCAGATCTAAATACTCTAATAGAGTAGTCATAGTATTCTTCAGAGGAGCAGTGTAGTAAGCTTCTAGCTTATAGATAAGGAGATATGGTTGGTGAGGGGTAGCTATTGTCATTGTTAGCAGGTCATGACCCCCCCCCCCCCCCTTTTTTTTGTCTTTAACTTACAGCTTGGGTAAAGTGATCCAGAATGGAAACCTCCTTGCCTCTGGGGCCCCACTTTAACTCTTTGCCCTGGGCCCCTTAATTTCTCTGGGCGGCCCTAAAAGTGAAGATACTTTGGTACCACAATATGAAGGTGCATTAGCATTAAATACTTTGACATCATAAAATGCATTCTGATGTTTACCTCCCAGAATTCTGAAGCAGAAACATCTACACAAGCTCCATCCTCATTATTAGCTGTTGCAGATCGAAGGGTCTCACCTGTAAGAGACTGCAATGGAGGCTTGACCCTCACACCACTATACACTTCAGTTAGGACAGCAGCTGTGAAGTCTCTCAACTCATTAGGTAAGAGAGTGGGGAATCCCAATTCATGGTATAATCAACAGTAAAACCCGGCCACAGTAGATAATCTAGTGGGAAGCCAACCATAATGTAACCACAAGGCATCTCTAAGAGTGGCTTTGTGTAAAGCTCCTCCACAGGCAAGGCAGATAGCCAAGATGATGCACCCTTTTTACTGGCCAAAGAGAGAGTATGTTGCAAATTAACAGACAGCTGGGTACACAATTCAGCAGCCAAAGCACTTTGTTTCTGCTGTTTGATAGTAATGATCTCCAATTTGCTATGGCACTGAATATCACAAATTGATAAATCTTTTGTTTAAGGATCAATTCCACTAAAGGAGGAGGCCTTCACAATTTCACTGAGCTGATGAACAGATTTCAGCCAATAATCCATCTTCTCCTTCATGTAAATCTCAGTGAAGGAATGACTCGCCAATGCTGCACCAAGATGACATCTCCCATCTACTGCCACGTTGACCCAAGTTCCATTGAAAATCTTCAGAGCAATAGGAAGGAATTCTGGTTTAACAATCAACCAGGTCTTAGAAGCATTAAGGAAGTAAACACAAGCTGTACCTAAGGACTGGATCTTAGACAAGGAGCCTCCAGCAGTGGCATCATCAGCAAACCAAACCTGACGGATACAGGGAGAATTCAGGGCCTGTATCAGTGGAGTGACACTCACAGAATACATTGCCATAGCCAAAGGATCCCCATGGATAGTACCCTCTGATGAAAGCAGTTGGTGGCCATCAATGAAGAGGGGAACATCCCTACAATATGTGTTAATCATACAGTACAATAATAACTGTATAGTAGGGATGACAAAGGAGTAGGCATGGCCCACGAAATAACATCATCCAAAAACCAGCCTCAATTTTCCCTGACGACAATGAGGCAGTATTGGTGAGGTAACACTAAGCCCAAACAAGCTTTCAGATCGACCTGAAACGCTTTCAATAAGTTGCTACGGATTTTAAATTTTTTTTATTCGACGGAATTTTCTACTGACTGACTAAGTCACTATATGAGTCACCATTTAGAAAGCTGGCAATTTAGTCTCAACCTGGATAAGATCAATTGGTGCTGTTCCTAACAAAAGACCAAAGCGGCCCTTTGAGGATCTAGATCCCCTTAAACATCTGATTGCAGACCTCAGAAGTGAGGACAGGCAACACTGCACCCATCCCATTACAGCTGCATAATTTGTGTCCCACTTGTCAGATAGCAGGGAGGCAAGGTGCTTGTAAAAAAACTGTTGCTTCATTAGCCATTCATCCTGTGGCTGAGAAAATTAAAGGAGTAAAGGAACTGTGTTCAACTTCACGGATACGGGTTTCCAATGTAAAAATTCGACTTCAAAATAATTTGCTAACTGCTGTTACATGTTGGACTAACTCTCACACGGGCTCTCACATGAATACAGCTGCAGTGGCAATAAATCCCATTGCCTTCTTGGGGTAGATATCGATCAAAATATCTGCAAAATCCGACATTACGAGCTGTATTAAACTCTCAGAATATTTAATCCTTTATCGCAATACTGGAGTTCAACCTTCCACTGTGAGTAAACCTTCACCTAAAAGCATTGGTAGTTTGATTGGTGAGGTAGGTTTCCTGTCGCCGCATCATTTGAGCACAATTTTGGGCTCCAGAAACGGGTTTTCGTCTACGGACCGAGCTACGGACACCAAACGATTGATAGCCTAAACTTCCTCACACCACAGTAGTAATCATCCATCAACAAAGAAGTCACATACGAAGTTTGGTTAAATTGTGGCATCTCTAACCATGCATCTGGGTGAGCGTGATATAGGGCAAAATTTGCCGGTAATCTATATATTATATATATATATAAAGCCGTCCGTCCGTCCGTCCTCAATTCCGATGGCGTCCAACGATTTTCTTGCCAGCCGATGCACGTATTGAAGCGTGTTTTGTGCCAAACGAAGCGTTCATCATCTACGAATTACCTCGCTTTTAAATGAAGCTTCTAACCGCCGTCGTTCGTCCTTTACAGCGCGATTAGTGCAAGGGTGCAGACAAAAATTCGCTCGAATTCTTTCTGTAAACCGCATGCAAACCGCAGCATGCCTTTATAAACAACTTTTAAAGACTCTGTAACCACAAGTGAAATTTAGTCCATTTGGTAGAGCTTTAGGCCACTACAATGAGATTACTTGTTTCTCATCAACCGCCCGCACCAAAATTTTCTTTTGCCCATGCGCACTCATTATTGCACGAGATGGCAGCATGGCTTTTTTGAGTGTTGTGGTAGTGGGTTTATCACATAGAAAAGCACTATTTCCATGAAAGACTGCAATCCCATTGAGATACAAACACCATTTATGAGTGTTTTTTACTTCTGTGTTGATTAGAGAGCTTTCTGGAGCATCAACAACCACCAAGGCCTCAACAGTGAGTGCTACAGTGTACATTAGACCATACACTAGCATTGGTATCGTGACCTGCATGCCCTATGTGCAGGGCCATCATATCTAAGAGACATAGTAGCTTTAGTCTTGCTACTTCTGCCACAAGCTTACACAGCCCCTCCCCCTAACAAGACTGACCAGCCTACATGTGCTAAGACTGCTGCTGTCTGCTGCTGCATGGTACATGACTCCAAGACTGGTGGAACTTTCGCAAAGGACTTGAATGCTATGTTACTGAAGTTGAAGTTTATGTGCACTTGGAATTTTACCCTCAGTGTGCACCAGTGCTTGGTGTGCATCCTGCCAATAGCCTAAAAATAAAGGATTATTATACTGGTTTTGTACAAATATGCTATGGCTTGTGCAATAATGAGATAATGAGATAACCCGCCCGCCCGCATGTGTTACTCTATGAGAAGTTGATGAGAAACAAGTTATCTCATTGTAGTGGCCTTAGGCTGGAAACTGGTAGGATGAGAGTTCAAATCCCAGTTGTATCACTATTTTTTCTTTTTCCAAACCTTTTGGTTACAACTTTTCTTCAACAACCTTTTTTTGGTAACAGGTCTTTCTCACTCTACAGTGAAGGTTGTGTATTAGACTGAGCAAAAGTGTCCTGATTATCAAGGTTTCCTGAATTTTTAGTTCAGTTACATGCTAAGGGATACTTTAGGAGCATTAGCAAGTGTCCAGATTATGTAGGTATCCTTATTTTCAAGTGTCCTGATTAACAGATTCCACTGTATTGGTTAATTGATAATAGTTTGTGGTAGCTAATTTTACTGCACAAAGATGATGATAATAGGTGATAATAGCCAGTAGTAGCTTACTCATACAGTACTGTAAATGTAGGGATCATGGAGGATAGAGGTGATGACAATAGGCTGTAGTGTAGTAAAGGGAACAGGAGGGAATGTTGTAGTATTCTTAACATACAAAGCTCAGCCTGTACTGTAGGCATGTACTGCACCCTACCATTATGTAGTTTCTTTTTGTTGTCAGTAAGTTAATTATCGTATGTATGGCCTACATGACAGGTACTATACTAATATCACATAATATGTAGTTTGCGCCTATGTGGTAGACATAATATTATAAATATGGATAGGTAGTACAATGTATTTGCTTATGTAGCTACACACAGCTTTCCTGTTTAAAATTATCGGTATGCTCACATCATTCCCGGCAGGATGGCCTAATGGTATTTAATGGTCTTTAAAAGTGACATTCATTATACATGTAACATAGTTACATGAATTTTAATGCATCGTTTCCATTACATGATGTGCATGCCCACAATATAATGTGCAATATGGGGCAGGTACCAATAGGGCAGGTACCAATAAATAATGTCTTTTGTGGTCAATCTTTTATCAAATGATGTCCACCTTGTTCACACCTATGTGTTATAAGCATACACATTACTACAGTAGTTTAGCTACTGCAATTCTGCAGGTTCAGGGGTACCTGCGTGCTTCCCATGCATGATTTTGGCAAGATGTTGGTATTAAAAATGTTACCACCATGCATGCTGCAGGGCATGAATGGCACTGATGTTTAATGCTTCGTTGTTATTATAAAGTGATCCCTGCGTGTAGGGCAGGTGACCGGATTTACAAAAAGGTATTTTTTCCACATATTTGACATACCAGCAAACAAAATGATGTACCACTTGACTCCTTATACTGATTAACTTGCTTTTAGTATCAATCTGTAGCCAGATACTGTAGGTACATTCATTGAAATTTCATGTAATTATATGCCATGATCAAAATGTTATGAGGCTTTAAAGTTCAAAAAATGGGTCAAATTTTGTGCGTGAAAAAGGTACCTTTTCGCAAATCCTAATGGTATTTAATGGTCTTTAAAAGTGATATTCATTATACATGCAACATAGTTACATGAATTTTAATACCTGGTTTCCATTACATGATGTGCATGTCCACAATATAATGCGCAATATGGCAACTTCTACATTATAGGATAGGTACCAATAAATAATTTCTTTTGTGGTCAATCTTTTATCAAATGATGCTACATGTAACTATAGCCTGCATAATAGAACAGGTACTACAAACCGTCCACATTGTTCACACCTATGTGTTATAAGCATACACATTACTACATTAGTTTAGCTACTGCAATTCTGCAGGTTCAGGGGTACCTGCGTGCTTCCCATGCATGATTTTGGCAAGATGTTGGTATTAAAAATGTTACCACCATGCATGCTGCAGGTCATGAATGGCACTGATGTTTAATGCTTGGCTGTTATTGTAAAGTGGTCCCTGCATGTAGGGCAGGTACCAATGCTAGTCTATATATATAAAGCTGAAAAGCCGTCTGTCCGTCCACATTCCGATGGCGTCCAACGATTTTCTCGCCAGTCGATACACGTATCGAAGCATTTTTTGTGCCAAACTAAGCGCTCAAGAATTACTTCGCTTTTAAATGAAGCTTCTAACCGCCGTCGTTTGTCATTTACAGCACGATTAGTGCAAGGGTGCAGACAAAAATTCGCTCAGATTCTTTCTGTAAACCGCATGCAAACCGCAAGTAAACACCTATTCCATTCAACTTAAGCATGCCTTTATAAACAACTTTTAAAGGCTCTGTAACTACAAGTGAAATTTAGTCCAAGTGGTAGAGCGTTGAGAGGTCAAATCCCAGTTGTATCCCTTTTCTTTTCTTTTTCCAAACCTTTTGGTTACAACTTTTCTTCAACAACCTTCTTTGCTATAACTTTTTTTTTCATTTTGGTAGCCTTTTTGGTAAAAAGTTTTTCTCACTCTACAGTAAAGGCTGTGTATTAGGGACTGACCAAAAGTGTCCTGATTATCAAGGTTTCCTGAATTTTCAGTTCAGTTACATTCGAAGGGATACTTTAGGAACATTAGCAAGTGTCCAGATTATGTAGGTGTCAAGTGTCCTGATTAACAGGTTCCACTGTATTGGTTGATAATAGTTTGTGGTAGCTAATTTTACTGCACAAAGGTGTTGACAATAGGTGATAATAGTCAGTAGTAGCTTACTCATACAGTACTGTAAATGTAGGGATCATGGAGGATAGAGGTGATGACAATAGGTTGTAGTGTAGTAAAGCAGCTAGGGAACAGGAGGGAATGTTGTAGTATTGTTAACATACAATGCTTAGCCTGCACTGTAGGCATGTATTGCACCCTACCATTATGTAGTTTCTTTTTTTTTTTGTCAGTAAGTTAATTGTCATGTGTATGGCCTACTTGACAGGTACTATACTAATATCACATAATATGTAGTTTACGCCTGTGTGGTAGACATAATATTATAGGTATGGACAGGTAGTGCAATATTACAGTTGTAGTTGCTTATGTAGCTACACACAGCTTTCCTGTTTAAAATTATCTGTATGATCACATCATTCCAGTGTACTTGTAGGATGGCCTAATAGTATTTAATGGTCCTTTATTCATTATACATGCAACATAGTTACATGAATTTTAATGCATGGTTTCCATTACATAATGTGCATACCCACAATATAATGTGCAATATGGCAACTTCTACATTATAGGGTAGGTACCAATAAATAATGTCTTTTGTGGTCAATTTTTTATCAAAATGATGCTACATGTAACTATATCCTGCATAATAGGACAGGTACTACAAACCATCTGTACTATATTTAGAACTTGCACTGCACTATAATTAGAGTTTTTGCACGCACGTGCACAGTTGTTGTAAGACTTGTGATTCTGTTGTGAGCACGTTTTATCTGATCCAATCTTTATTCACCAACTATTTGTCAGAACTTTACATGGTGTCAGAAGTGGGATCAAACTCTTATTCTCATCATGGATAATTTGAAACCACCGGGAGAATTGGATTTGTGTACCAATGGGCCAATCACCATTGCGGAGAGATGGCGGCAGTGGAAGCAGACGATGCAACTGTTTATCGAATTGAGTATGCCCAAGAAAACCGAAAGGGAGAAGTGCAGCGCCTTCCTCTACACCATAGGCCAGGCTGGGCGAGACGTGTACAACACGATGCAATCGACGGAGGAAGAAACGGACAAGATCGAAGTCTTATTCGCCAAATTCGAAGCATACTGTAAACCCAAACAGAATGTCACTATTGAGCGATACCGTTTCAACACGCAAGCCCAAAGCAAGGAGGAGACAATTGATCAATATGTGCTAGAGCTGAGACTAATCGCAAAGAATTGTGGATTTGGCAATTTAGAAGATCAATTGATTAGAGACAGAATTGTTTGTGGCACATGTTCAGAAGATGTACGACAGCGGCTGATGCGTGTTGATGACCTAACCCTGGAAAAGGCTATATCAATTTGCCGCGCAGATACAGAATCCAAGAAGAGCTCCCAATACATTGCTGAAACAAGTGCAGAAGTTTTTGGGTTGAAACAGAAGTACAACAATCGTCACAACACCCAGTCCAGAGTTGCCAGGAAGCCCCCAGAAGAGCTCACACAGCGAAAACGTATATGTGGTAACTGTGGTCTTGCGCACCCCAGAAAGCAATGTCCTGCGTATGGTAAGCAATGCCTCAAGTGTAACAAATTCAACCATTTTGCAAAGCTCTGCAGAAGTGCTCCCCGCAAAACTGATGCTATTGAACAGGCTGAACGGTGTGAAGACCACAGTGACTCAGATGATGGGGAATCTTTGTTCATTGATGCCATCAAGAATGATACAGAAATTTCAAACTATGACTGCTACACAACACTCCCAGTAGAGGGCACCCCAATTAAATTCAAAGTTGACACTGGATCACAAGTGAACATCTTACCAGTTTCAGTGTATCATAAGTTGACCACCCAATCACCACTCAAGAGGTGCAACACTAAACTCACAAGTTACAGTGGTGGGAATCTGAAAGTGTTAGGGCGCAGCCATCTAAGCTGCAGACAGAAGAAATTGCTCTTTTATGTGGTGGACACAACACAAGACCCAATTCTGGGCCTATCAGCATCTCAGGAGTTGGGTATAATCAAGATTGTGTTAAATATAATGCAGGGTTCAGCTTCAGATCAACTTATCACGATGTACCCGAAGTTATTCAAAGGCTTGGGTTGTCTCAAGGCACCTTACCACATTCAAACAGATCCATCAGTCATCCCAGTCATAACACCATGTCGAAACCACCCTGTGGCCATAAGGGACAGACTAAAACAAACGCTAAATGAAATGGAAGCAATGGGTGTAATAAGAAAGGTGGATCAGCCCACAGACTGAGTGAACTCCCTTGTTGTAATTGAAAAACCAAAGTCAAAGAAACTACGTGTCTGTCTCGACCCCAGGCCTCTCAATAATGCTATTCGCCGAGAACATTTTCAGTTGCCAACCCTTGAGGACATAACTACCCGATTATCAGGAGCTCGTGTTTTTACCAAGCTGGACGCCAACCATGGCTATTGGCAAATACCATTGTCAGAAGAGAGCCAACTGCTGACCACTTTTAACAGCGCATTTGGTAGGTACTGCTTTATACGGATGCCTTTTGGAATCAAGTCAGCTCAAGAGGTTTTTCAAAAGAGAATGAGCCAACTGCTTGGTGACCTGCCAGGGGTAGAAACTGATATTGATGACATTCTTGTATGGGGCACCAACCAAGAAGAGCATGATAGCAGGTTAACGGCAGTACTAAAGAGATGTGAAGAGATCAACCTCACTTTGAACAAAGATAAGTGCCTATTTGGAGTTTCAGAGGTATCCTACATTGGTCACATTCTCAATGCTACTGGTGTTCAACCAGACCCTTCGAAGGTCAAAGCAATCACAAATATGCCACCACCATATGACAGAAAGGGTGTGGAAAGGTTACTTGGAACAATCAATTACCTGTCAAAGTTCATTCCCAACATGTCAACCATAACCCAACCGATCCGAGAATTGCTGAAGTCAGAGATCATGTTTGAATGGATGGAGCCCCAAGAAAGAGCATTTTGCAAAGTCAAAGAGATCTTATCTAAACATTCTGCACTAGCATATTTTGACGTAGCAAAACCGGTAACCATATCATGTGATGCTTCACAGTCTGGACTAGGGGCTGCCATTCTGCAAGATGATAAGCCTGTTGCATTTGCCTCCAGGGCTCTCACCGAGGCAGAAACAAGGTATGCTCAAATTGAAAAAGAATTACTAGCAGTAGTTTTTGCTTTCAGCAGGTTCCACCAGTATGTCTATGGGACAGAGGTGACAGTGGAGTCTGACCACAAACCACTAGAAGCAATTACCAAAAAACAGTTGTCGGCTACACCACCAAGACTGCAGAGAATGCTTCTACAATTGCAAAAGTACAGTTTTACTTTAAAATACAAACCAGGTAAAGAAATGTTATTAGCTGACACTCTATCGCGTGCCTATCTTGAGGATGAGCCCCCTTCAGAAGATCTTGGTGAGGACCTTGTCTGTGCAGTAAATCAAGTGATCAGTAACCTTCCAGTATCAGATGCCAAGTTAGAAGTAATATGACAGGCAACAGCAAATGATCCTGTTATGCTCAAACTACAAGACACCATCAAATGTGGGTGGCCCACTAATCGATTTCAAGTTTCTAATGACCTCAAGCCCTATTGGACTTTTCGAGAGAAACTAAGTGAAGCTGATGGAATTCTTCTCAAAGGGGAAAAGATAATGATACCAAGTACTCTGAGAAAAGATATGCTGGCAAAGATTCACACAAGCCACCTGGGGGTGGTCAAATGCAAACAGAGGGCAAAAGATGTTCTTTTCTGGCCAGGAATGTCAAGAGACATTGAGGAACTTGTATCCACTTGTGACATCTGCTCACAATATCAGCCATCAAACTCCAAAGAGCCCATGATACCCAGTGAGATGCCCACCAGACCTTGGGAGTTGGTGTCAACAGACTTGTTTAGTCTGGACGGAGAAGACTTTTTGCTGATCGTAGATAGTTATTCACAGTACATAGAAATAGCCAAGCTGTCCAACACCTCAAGTAAAAAAGTAATTGAGTGTACTAAATCTGTGTTTGCTCGCCATGGAATACCAACAACAGTCAAAAGTCATAATGGGCCCCAGTACACTGCAGCAGAATACAAAGAGTTTAGCAGAACTTGGGGATTCAAGCACATCACTGTAAGTCCATACCACCCACAAGCCAATGGCCTAGCAGAGAAATCAGTTCAAATCATCAAACAATTGTTGAAAAAAGCCAAAGCAGATGGAAAGGACCCCTACCTCAGCTTGTTAGAGTACAGAAACTCCACAGTGAAGAGTATTGGTTCTCCAGCACAATTAGCGATGGGTCGCCGATTGAACTCTGTGCTACCATGCATCCCAGAACTGCTAGCTCCGAAAACAATAGAACCAAAGAAAGTCATGGAATCAATCCAGAAAGCAAAGGAAGTGAACAGAAAATACTACAACCAGGGTGTTAAAGACCTTCCTAAACTACAACCAAATGACTCAGAATTCAGATGAATGGAGAGTGGGTTCAGGGAAGAGTGATAAAACTAGCTGGAACACCAAGGTCATACATAGTAGAAGGACCAGGTGGTCGAGAATATAGACGAAACCGTAGACACCTTAAAAAGACTTTCCAACTCCCATCTGCAACCAGTGTAGATGATGATGATGTGGAGGCACAACCTGGAGAACTAGAGACAGTCGAACAATCCAATAACCCACCTCCATCAGTTAATAGCCCACCTCCATCAGTTGTGACTTCAAGAGGACGCACCATCAGGGCTCCCCCAAGATATCAAGACTTTGTAAGACACTGAACTACATGCACACAGCACACCTGTTGTAACTTTTGTTAGGGGGAGTTGTACTATATTTAGAACTTGCACCGCACTATAATTAGAGTTTTTGCACGCACGTGCACAGTTGTTGTAAGACTTGTGATTCTGTTGTGAGCACGTTTTATCTGATCCAATCTTTATTCATCAACTATTTGTCAGAACTTTACACCATCCACATTGTTCACACCTATGTGTTATAAGCATGCACATTTCTACATTAGTTTAGCTACTGCAATTCTGCAGGTTCAGGGGTACCTACGTGCTTCCCATGATTTATAAGGCAAGATGTTGGTATTAAAAATGTTACTACCATGCATGCTGCAGGGCATGAATGGCACTGATGTTTAATGCTTGGTTGTTATTATAAACGATCCCTGCATGTAGGGCAGGTACTAATGCTAGTGACTACATAACTTGTCCACTCAACTGTTTAAAAATAGATACATCGGTGTAAAACAACTGTATTATCCATAAAGTATAACCATATATACTATGAACTCTTGGTATAACTAATAGCAAAGTTTTCGTCACTGCAATTTAGCTACAAATGCACTTGCATGATTTGGCATAGGCTCATGTAAATAGGAGTCAGTAATGATACACTACACTGCCTACATTAATTTTATTTGTTTATTAATATTACTGGGCAGGAAATGTTTGTATTGAGGAATAAAATCACAGTTGTTGTAGTACTGCATAAGACATCAAGTGTTGAAATGGCAGAAATCACGCGAGAGCCATTAAATTTTATTGGCAGTTGCTATTCGCACGGTCATGTGTGAATAGCACAGAGCCTCGCTCAGACAGTGTTTATTCTAGGGCTGTTAGGGGGGAACTTCCCCCCCTAAAATCTCAGACTCACCCCCTAAAATTGTGACTACTACACTATACTTAGGTTAAGCTTGTTTTTAAACGACACACCAAAAATGCTCTTAGATTCAATCTCAGAGTGGTTAATATGTAAAATTTTCCTAGGTTAAAAATTGCAAATGCAACCTTAAAATTCAGTATCAGATCAATCAATTTTTAAAAATCTGCTAGGGTACATATACAACGAACAAAATTTTATGCACATACTGATGGCTATTCAATATCTGAGAGCCCAGTTTTTTCTAACTAGTATGTTTAACTCTCAAAATTGTCCTTAAATTTAATCTAAAAAGTGTAATTTGTACTTTCAAATGGCACACACAGCCACCACAAATACCGCCCAGATTTAATCTCAGAAAGCCTGATGATATAATCTGGCTTCATCCAATCACAAAAATCAAAATCAACACTCATGACACAGCGTTAAATGACTAACCAGTGTTTGGAAACTACTTCAAGTGTTTTACTTTATAGTTGTGAACTTGGACAACTATATAGCAGACTTTCACCTGGTCACCCCCCAACTTCCTGATTCTCCCCCAAAGGAGAAATCCTAGAATAAACACTGCACTCAGAGCTATTCGCATGGTTACTAAAAGATGACAGATGTAGTTGGCATGTATGTACACAAAGATCCTTTACTATGGCATACATCTTGGCGGGGTGTATACGTGCATGCGGGAAGTGTAATGGATACGTCACCAAATTTGGTCGTGTAAGTCCACAGAATACCCCATACATGCACACGCATTAATGTGTTTTCTCTGCTGTGGACTGCTAACTGTGGGTTGTGTACTTAGATATTATAGCCATCGATGCAAAACATGCAAGCATGTCTCTGTTAGACCCAACTGCATGGATGGTAAAATGTATGCAGTCATGAAGTTCATAATCAGTCAGAGTTTATAAACTGATATGGTAAATTAATAAGTAGAGATTTACAAAATAGCACACATTGTAAAGTAGCAGATTAATTAGATTAAAAAATCCAATAGGAGTCATGCAGTCTGAGTCAAAAACATTGCCAAATGCATCCATGCAGGGGCGGATCTAGGATTTATAAAAGGGGGGGCTAACTCAAGGTACTAATCTCTTGGGTAGAGGTGTGCAAAGGACACTTTCCAGGGGGGTATGGGGGCATGCTCCCCCAGGAAAATTTTGAAAAATAGATGCTAAAATACTGCAATTTGGAGACATTTCCACATAAAATTCATAATATTTCCTGCCTGTAGATATTTTATATACTGCCTTTAGATTATAGGTATGGCTCTCTGAAGCATTTTTCTAATGGAAAAGTTTGGGTAGGTACAGACAACCAAGAACATGATGCACCCTCTCACAATTGCACAACACTGAATAGGTGCATGTTGGAATAATAATGTTGGAAGTGGAAAATTTTGAAATTTGAACAATACAAGATTGAATCTGAGAGCATTTTCAATGGAAATTGTGCACTTAAATTAAGTATTGCCATACATATTAACTACACAAGTAGAACCAACTACATGTTTCCAGTGAATGTTCTATTAGAGTAGTTAGCTGACTGCTCTATTAGAGTATCTCGATCTTGTACACTTCCAATGCTGATCCGGGTCCTTGTTGCATAAACTTTAGCATAAATCCACTGATAATACCTTAGAAAGACGTTTATAAGGTGGTTTTATGAGTTTTTGTATTATTAGTGATCATATAATTATGCTAAGACAAAATTTCATTATAATACTCAGCATATTGATCAAGTAAAGCCTAAATATGAAGGAAGGGCTTCAGCCCCCAAAGCCCCCCCCCCCCCCCCCCCCCCCCTTAATCCGCCCCTGCTTCGCATCCCTTATAGTTACAAAACCACATTTCTCCAACAGCATTCGTTCTCTTTGCCTCTTCCAAAGTGATGCAAATGCAAGAGTGTTGCCATCCTACACTAGTAAACAAAGAAATTTATCATTAGCATACAAGCATAGACAAGGCTGAAGTTTACCTTAATTCCATCACATAGCTACATCACTTTCATTGTTTCTCCAGTAGAACAAGTAGCATCCCCTCATTTAGTTATTGAACTGTGGCTAGGGGGTCTACAACTCCAAGGAATCATGACAATCGACAGAATTTGATTCTAAAATTGCTGTAATACCTGACAAGCAAGAGTCAGCACCAGGATTCACTTGGCATTAATTGTCAAATCACAATGTCAAGACAATTGAGCCTATAATGTGATAGCAAGTGACACACGCAGGAGCGAATCCATTCAAACTTTTGGAAGGGGATCAAAATGACATGCTACATTGTCTGGTTTGGTAAGGTGAGACCTCTCAAAAAAAGATCACAGCCTGCTGACAATAGCTGCCCACCCTGCAACTATGGATTTATCACTGCCTGAAAAAGACTATAAAAATCCTTAAGAAGCTCGCTATACACTGTTCTAATACTATGACAGCTTTATTAGAGTGACTGCTCTATTAGAGCATAGATAATGTACGTCACATGGATGGAAACGCCCGCATTATTTGCATAGTGACGTCATGGGCTAGCCTCGTTTCGCTGTGCGTAAACTTTATGTCCTAGACAGGTGGAAGATTTCGCTGTTCTTGTAACCAGCAAATTAGCTGTTTGTTGTTTACAGCTGGGTTAGTTGCCACCCACACTAATTGGAGGCTGGACTGGGCAGGGACGCTGGAGAGTAGTAAACAACAGCGTAAGAAAATTCAGGTTCCGGCAAAGGTGAAATATGGTGTTTCAAAACGGTTGTGTAAATTTCCTAAAGAAACAGAAAGTGTAGCACTGTTTCTTTGCTGCTGTTTACTTTTCTTTTTTTTTCCATTAATAAATTAATGGCATAAGATAAAACAGTACATAATAAACAAAAACAAATTATCCTAATAGTTTCCCCCTGTAGCTAGCTGTAGTTTATGTAGTTGTAATAGTTATTTGTAATTGTAATCTGTGCTCATTCATCAGGACTGTCCGAACGTTCCGACCCATCTGGACGCGCAGTCTTCTCTAAAACATAAACCAGTTAACCGTTCAGACCAGATCTTCTTGTTCACTAGAGGTTCCATAAGATTCATCTCACTCATCTTCAGAGCAGTATCATCACTGACCAGCGGCGGAGGAAGTAGTTGATATGAGGGGGGGCTCCGTTGAGCTGACCCAGACTTATTTCTATAGTTTGGTAAAGTGAGACCCAAAAAAAAAAAAAAAAGGTCACAACCAACTCACAAGAGCTTTGCACCTCACCAGCTACCATTTCTAGCTGATAAACTACATAAAAATCCTTACATAGCTCGCTACACACTGACTACTTTATTAGAGTGACTGCTCTATTAGAGTATCTCGATCTTTATTACGGTTTTCAGCTCCACTCCAAGATAATTTAGGTGTGATATCATTCTGAGGGGGGGCTAAGCCCCCCCTCAGCAGACCTAGGGGGGGCTTTAGCCCCCTAGTCCCCCCTCAGCAGACCTAGGGGGGGCTTTAGCCCCCTAGCCCCCCCCCCCTTTCCGCCGCCTATGTCACTGACTGTGAACTCTCCAAAACCACTGCAGGCAGAATTGACACGATGGTGGCTTGGGCTAACAAACATGTTACGTAATTTCTTAGGAAACTTTTTATCCTTATGTGAGCGGCCTTTCTTTTTCCCAGTAAGGCTTCTTTTAAGTTTTTAGCATTGTTCACCTGTAAATGAGTGTCAGTTACTGTAACTACAGGTAGACTAGACTTAGATTTTGCTTGTGCTGTTTACACCACTTGTAGCAGGTAGAGTATAATAGGCTAGCTAGATATTCACTGCTTCGCTGTACTGATATTTCCACCAGCGTTGAAACCGGGTCACTACTGCTGACCCGGATGACCCACTGACCCGGATAGCAATCCGGGTCAGACCCGGATGTGAACCGGATTAAATTAAGCCGAGGCGCGCGATAAGAGCTATGTTTCGGGTACTCTCGAGCAAGCGAGACTACGTTTCGAGCGTTCGATTCGTGTTGAGTAAACAAGTAGTTATGTGATAACTAAGCCGGTAAGTTTATAATTTAAAATCAGTCAGTGGGTTTGTTTCCACGTAGCTTCTGTGAGTTTAGAGACAGCAATTGGGTGTGGCTTCGTACATACTTAGTATTGCAATTTCCCAATATATTAAAATGGGTGTGGCTCACAAAAGTACTTATCCTGCTGCAAGACTAGACCTAGACTATATATAACTCATACATTAATCGATTAGTGGGCGTGGCTTCACGTAAGCTTGCAGACAGAAACGGACACAGTTTCATGCTACAGACTGCACTTAATAAATGGGCGTGGCTGAGCGTATTTTGTAACGCGATAAGTGGGCGTGGCTCACGAAAGAGCTACGCGACTAGCGTTTATAGGTTCCACGTCGTCAAACGATTAATTTCGTTCCTCACGTGATCCAATCCGGGTCAGACCCGGATAATTTGTAAACCGGGTCAGACCCGGATGACCCGGAGAAAATGTGACCCGGTTGACCCGGATGACCCGGATGACCCGACCCGGTTTCAACGCTGATTTCCACTGCTACGGTAAAACGTCAGAAAACAGGCACTACTTTGTGCTATTGTTTAGCTCAAGCTGAGCAGTACTGTAGTATAAAATTTATTTCAATGTATCACACATTTCATTGGTTGAGTAAATGCGGTGACGAGAAGTTGGCTAATAGCGCTGCTGCTGAATTATTAGCTGGTGCCACCTGTCGCAAACAATATTTCTCCCAGTGCCCACAGACACGCTGTGTTCTTGTTCAGTTCACAACGCAACGCAATAAACAAGGTAAAAGGAATGTCCATGCCTTCAAACAAGCGAGATAAAGCCAAACAGTCACTCAACAAATTTCCCAATGTATAGGGGATTCCACGAATTTACTAGAAGCCGGCTGCATACTAACCCGCATACGTTAAAAGTTTTCCCGGTTGAGCAGACTGGGCGTCCAAAAATTTCCGCGAATATTTTAGAAACGGTGTCACAGTGATATATGTTTCCCCGGGGAACGTGTTTCCCGCACGCATATCCCTAGGGATCCGTGTTTCCCCGCACGCATATCACTAGGGATCTGTGTTTCCCACCAAAAGCTATCAGTGATATGTGTTTCCCGTAGCGATTTTTTTAATATTTCACCGCACACACATATCCCTAGGGATTCGTGTTTCCCCGCACATATATCACCAGGGATCCGTGTTTCCCACTAAGATATAGCTATCGTGCAGTAACTCCAAGGTCCTATGGCTAGTTGCAAACAGTACGCGATCCAACCATTCAGTAGATATATTGCTATCTAGCTAATAGACACCCATGCATATTGCATGTATATAGCTATAGTTAGCTAACTAGCTATATAGCTACTATATAAGCTAATACAATAATTATACTAGCTAGCTATACTAATAATCAGAACTATAGTCATTTAAAATAAACTTTGTTGCTCTTCTCTGGACCTGCTCAATAAGTGTGATGTCCTTGACAGGGGCGGATCTAGGATTTACAAAGGGGGACTAACTCAAGGTACTAATCTCTTGGGTAGAGGTGTGCAAAGCACACTTCCCAGCAAAAGCATACTGGAACTAGAGGGGCCTGGGGCATGCCCCCCCCCCCCCCTCCCCCAGGAAATTTTGAAAATAGATGCTAAAATACTGCAATTTGGAGACATTCCCACATAAAATTCATAATATTTTCTGCCTGTAGATTATATATACTGCTTTTAGATTATAGGTATGGCTCTCTGAAGCATTTTGCTAATGGAAAAGTTTGGGTAGGTACAGACAACCAAGTACTTGATGCACCCCTCTCACAATTGAACAACACTGAATAGGTGCATGTTAGAATAATAATGTTGAAAGTTGAAAATTTTGAAATTTGAACAATACAAGATAGAATCTGAGAGCATTTTCAATGGAAATTGTGTACCTGAATTAAGTATTATCATACATATTAACTACACAAGTGGGTGAATGAAGCCCTTTAAACAGACCAATGTTTTGTATGTATAGGTGTAGACAGATTTGGAAAAATTTCATAACAGAACCAACTACATGTTTCCAGTGAATGTTCTATTAGAGTAGTTAGCTGACTGCTCTATTAGAGTATCTCGATCTTGTACACCTCCAATGCTGATCCAGGTCCTTGTCAGGGGCGGATCCAGAGTCTGGAAAGAGGGGGGGGGGGGGGCACCTTGCTGAAAAGTTGAAGAGCAAAAAAAAAAAAAAAAAAAGTCAACAAAAATAGCTAGTTATCCTTTATAGTCCAGTCATTTTATGAAAAAAAAGGGGTCAACCTTAAACTAATTGCAACACAAATGGTTTCAACAGTTTCTAGCACATAAAAATGTGCTCTATAACATATCAAAAGTCCCGGAAAATCCCATAAGGGGAAAGTGACCTTTTGCATGACCTTTTTAGCCATTTTTAGCAAAAAAATTGGATTCCGCTTCTATATCAGCTGTACACTATCCAAACTATTTACATTTGGTATCAAATGATTGTTCTCACTATAAGGAACAAGATGATACTTGTTTGGTATCCATAGCTTAATTTTTTCTAAAGTTATCATCATTTTACTGGACAAAACTGACATTATTTAGTACCGCCCACGCACTTAATTAAATTTTGGTTTAACCCATTTATTGCTTGTCTAATGGTAGTTTTCCCATGGCAAGGGACTTTTTTATAACAGAGGGTCATAATGAAGACTAGAAGATGCATTTGTTACCATGGAAACCGAGAAATAGCGTGGTTTTATATGCAATTGTAACTAGATCTGCAAAACTGGTCTTATCGCCCAAGACAGGAAGTTTGATTTTTTTCACACAAACACAAAGCTTTAAGAATGCACTATCGAATTTTCACTGCCATAGTCGACCAGAGTAAAGTGGTCTGCTTTTGCTAGCTGCCTTTTTCAAGCAGTGGTGAGCCATACGAGTGGTCTGGGGCCTTGATGGAGCCCTGGCCAACCAGGAGATGGCTGTGTGTGGCTGTATAGCGCTGTGGTATTGGACAATAACCTGTGCTGTAAGTTTCCTTTCATTTTAGCCAGTTTTGAGCCCTGAATAGCCCATAACTTGGCTTAATATAGTAATAGTGGTATAGTAATAGTAATATTTAAACAGGGAGTCCAAATATATCCCAACACATTCCTCTTTAATTTTTAAACAGTATCTTGCCCACCTTCCAGGCCCGCCACCTCCCACCCCTTTTGGAGCTTGTTTGATACAGGCAACCTCAGTTTAAAAAACTATCTAAAATGGTGGGAAACTTAGCTGTTGACTACTTCTTCAGTAGATGATCTGGAAGGTAATAAATTGCTGTAAAATGTGTGAAAATCCTGTACACTGTTAAAACTGAGGTGGTCATAGCACACGTAACCAGCAGTACACCCATGCGGTACAGGCACACTTTTAAGATATAGTGTGTGAACCACACAAGACAAGCAGTGTGACTGTATATTGGTGTACATGACAGATTTGTAAATGAAAAACTATTTTCTGCTATTATAGATGATTCTAGTATTAAAAGTTAGGTGTTCTTTGGCATCCTTTATCATTTAGAGGTAGCAGGATGTATAGAAAAGCATAAATTTTATTGAATTTATGTGCTATAAATAAACTCATTTGTATACTAAGCCATTACACAGACACATTACAATAAAACGTGTATTTGTGCACATGTGGTATGTTAATGTGTTGTACATAGCATGCACTCCTGTGGTGTAGATGATAGTTTACATTTGTCCATTAGCTAGCAAATGTGAACCATCATCTCCTACACATCACATACTCCACCGAAGTATGTGATGTGTATGTGGTATGCAAAAATACACATTTTATTGTAGTGACAATTCAAGTCGATGAGCACAGCTGGTATGTTTGTATCAATAAAGTAACCAATTTGCATTAACCAAGAGTAAATCTACTCTTGATTAGCATTAACTCATAGAATTTCCATTAGATTAATCCAGTCAACAGTAGAGAGATGAAAAATTTGTATACTGATGATCAGTGGGGCCCATACATATTTTAAGGTAGCCTCAGTTGAGTGAAATTAAATCCACAATCAAACTCCAGGCTTGGTGATATAGGTTTTGTATACATTTTGAAACAATGTTTAAGTAGAGATTTGAAAGCAGTAAGTTGCTGACTAACTAATAGTGTTGTGTACTGTTTGTATATTGCTGACATTCCAGGAATGTTACATCAATTATGAAACTGCAGATGACGTAATATTTCACAATAATACTATGATGAGTAGTTGACTTTGATAATAAAGCTATCACATTCTACCCTTCCACTTCTGAATGCACAAGTACTTTTTTTTCAGCTGTACATGTATGGTCACACTATTATTAGTGTGACTAATATGGTGTGCATACTACTCTTGTAAGGATGTGCCAGTTTGGACAACAATATCACACCTGTGTTAGTGTGTTGTGACCACTACTGTATTTACAGTGTATGCGTAGCTACCACCACTGGCAAGCCACAACCCTCTGAATATTTAAAACTAATGTTTCTCGATACTTTTAAATGGATGATAAGACCGGTTTTCCCAGAGACAGTCACAATTCAGTTGTTTCATGCTCTATTGTCATGAAGATGGGTTTAATTCTTTACAATTCCAAACCTGACATTAAGTTCAGTACATATACAATGACATTGAAAATTGTATGGCCGTGGTAGTGGAAAGTCTATTTTCTTGTGTATATAAATGGTAAGTTTTGCTTTCATTTAGTGTTGGTATCTGTATCACTTCTTCATGGATTGGGAGTATCTGAGTTGGTGCAGCCTGTTCCCTTGCAGTAGTCACAAACAGATACAAGAATATCGGTGTCATCACCAACTAGCAGAGTGTCTGCTACTCTGGCTAATTCTACTGCTTTTTGTACATTCATCACACCAGCATCTCCTGAAGCATGGTACACTTTACAATTTCTTTCCAAGAAGCAGCTAAGCATATTAATGAACTGTTGCTTGTTGGTGCTGTTCAATAAAAAAGTTCCCTTCTTCATGTTCAACTTTGTATCTTTGGTGAATGACATAGCCACTCCAGAGCATCCTTTGACCCTCCTCAGATGCACCATATCTTTTGTTGATGACTTCTCATGTGTCATTCACCAAAGATACGAAGCTAAATATGAAGAAGGGAACTTTTTATCGAACAGCACCAACAAGCAGCAGTTCATTAATATGCTTAGCTGCTTCTTGGAAAGAAATTGCAAAGTAAGTGTGTACATATAATCATGTACATATAATCAGTAAATTGCAAGCTCCAGATGAGCTGTTGAAAATGATTAGATGTAACTGCCACACTGACTACAGCAGCATGAGATGCACTTGCAAGAAATTCAATGTGAAATGCTCTTCTGTTTATGGCAACTGCAATGGAACAGGCTGCACCAACTCAGATATCTCAATCCATGAAGAAGATGATACAGACACCAACACTGAATGAAAGCGAAACTTATCATTTATATACACAAGAGAACAGATTTTCCACTACCATGGCCATGGTTGAAGTACAATTTTATTATAATGAGTGTCATTGTGTATGTACCTAACTTAATTTGTACAACGTCAGGTTTGGAATTGTAAAGAATTAAATCCATCTTCATGACAATAGAGAATGAAAACAACTGAATTGGATATAAAGCTATGCTATTTCTTGGTTTCCATGGTAACATATGCACCTTCTAGTCTTCATTGTGACCCTCTGTTATAAAAAGTCCCTTGCCATGGGAAAACTACCATTAGACAAGCAATAAATGGGTTAAACCAAAATTTAATTAAGTGCGTGGGTGGTACTAAATAATGTCAGTTTTGTCCAGTAAAGTGATGATAACTTTGGAACAAATTAAGCTATGGATACCAAACAAGTATCATCTTGTTCCTTATAGTGAGAACAATCATTTGATACCAAATATAAATAGTTTGGATAATGTATAGCTGAAATAGAAGCACAACTCCTATTTTTTTTGCTAAAAATGGCTAAAAAGGTCATGCAAAAGGTCACTTTCCCCTTATGGTATTTTCCGGGACTTTTGATGTTATAGAGCACATTTTTCTGTGCTAGAAACTGTTGAAACCATTTGTGTTGCAATTAGTTTAAGGTCAAACCATAAAATGACTGGACTACTACCAAATATATTATATCACGTATGTTATGTAAAATTAAATCCTATTTATAGCTTCATAAGTAATTTGCACTGCCTCATAAACATTGTGACTGCTTTATTAGAGTAATTGACTGCTCTATTAGAGTATCTTGATCTTGTATGCAATTTCTTGAAGGGGGGGGATTTGCCCCATCCTGGATCCGCCATTGCTTGTTGCATAAACTTTAGCATAGATCCACTGATAATACCTTGGAAAGATGTTTATAAGGTGGTTTTATGAGTATTTGTATTATTAGTGATCATATAATTATGTTAAGACAAAACAAAGTCTTTGAGCAGGCTGTTTTTAAAGTCTTTGAGCAGGCTGTAGGGCCAGGTGTCCTACAGACCTTCAGCACTTGTGCTGTAAAGCATTAATAAATAAACTAGTGTCCATTTGGTTCTATTTGGGGTACTTAGAGATAATGAGTTACTCTCTAGAATTCCTATTCCTATGGATATAATTACATGAAAATAACAAGGAGAAGACATCCTGACCACCTGGTAGACTCCTGTAAGAGTTCGAGCGTAAACCGGATGGCTGCAGGTTCGAGGTTACCTAGGTCCAGTCATGGATTTTTTCTCCTTTCTCCAACTTTTCAAACACACCTTAAGCAGCTAAAGTCTGTGAGCAGGCTGTAGGACCAAGTGTCCTACAGACCTTCAGCACTTGTGCTGTAATAAATAAAAAATAAATAAATTTCATTATAATTCTCAGCATATTGATCAAGTAAAGCCTAAATATGAAAAAGCCCCCCCCCCCCCCCCCCCCCTGGATCCGCCCCTGCTTGATATGGTTAGGTTTCCAAATCACTGAACCGTATATAACTTGCGATCTCACTAAGGAAATATACAAAGTTCTCTTGGCTAGCTGCGATGGAGCAGTCCTAGCATTCTGTAGATCTTAGGGATTATGTTTTTGTAGTGTTGATCCCAAGATAGGTCTGATGATATTATAATCTAATCCAAAACAGCCAAGCTGTAAAAAAAGTGTGCGGCCCTCAGAAAGGCTATGGTGAAAAAAGATGTGAAATCCAAGGTGGCGGCCAAGAAATGGCTGTGATGGTAGGTTAGTGGTAAAAATTTTAATAATGACAATTCAGGTGAATTTTTGTGCCGCTTCACAAAAATTCACCTGAATTGTCGTTATTAAAATTTTTACCACTAACCTACCATCACAGCCATTTCTTGGCCGCCACCTTGGATTTCACATCTTTTTTCACCATAGCCTTTCTGAGGGCCGCACACTTTTTTTACAGCTTGGCTGTTTTGGATTAGATTTCATTTCTTTTTGTATTTGTATACCCCAAAGCCGGCCTATGGCCAGCTTTGGGACTTTTTTAACCTATGTTTTTTTCTTTACTACAGGAAGAAGAAAAGATGAAGTAGATGTACTTTAAATATTTTATCAGTAAATGTACAAATTATATATACTGTATAATACATATGTGACCGGATTTGCGAAAAGGGGTCCAATTTGCCAACTTTGACAATTGATAACTTCAGATTGGAAAGAGCTATTGCCTTGATATTTGGGCAGTGGTGAGCACCACTATAGCTGAATACATGGTGAAATGTTCAGGTTAATAATTATGTTACTTGAACACTGAGTTATGGTCTCCAACATTTACGGAATTGGATGTGTGTGGAAGACCCCTTTTCGCAAATCCGGTCACATATATTGATTACAGAAATCTCCATGGTGGTTTCTTTGTAACTGAACACTCTACAAGGTGACTTCTTCTAATTGCTCTCTCTACAGGGTGAATTGTTTGTAGCTGAACGATCTACAAGGTAACTTCTTCTAGCTGATCTCTCTACAGGTGATGTGTTTGTAGCTGAATTTTGTATAGGTGATTTGTTTGCAGCTGAGCTCTTTACAGAATGGTTTCTTTGTAGCTGAACTCTCTAAAAGGTAACTTCTTCTAACTGATCTTTCTACAGGGCAATTTGTTTCTGGCAGAATTTTCTACAGGGTGATTTCTTTGCAGCTGAACTCTCTACATGGTGGTTTCTTTGTAGCTGAACTCTCTACAAGGTAATTTCTTCTAGCTGATCTCTCTACAGGGAGATTTGTTTGTAGCTGAACTATCTACAAGGTAACTTCTTATAGCTGATCTCTACAGGGTGATTTGTTCGTAGTTGAATTCTGTACAGGTGATTTGTTTGCAGCTGAGCTCTTTACAAAATGGTTTCTTTGTAGCTGAACTTTCTCCAAGGTAAGTTCTTCTAACTGATCTTTCTACAGGGTGATTTGTTTGTAGCTGAACTATCTACAAGGTAATTTCTTCTAGCTGATCTCTCTACAGGGCGATTTGTTTGTAGCTGAATTCTGTACAAGTGATTTGTTTGCAGCTGAGCTCTTTACAGAATAGTTTCTTTGTAGCTGAACTCTCTACAGGGTGATTTGTTTGTAGCTGAAATCCCTACAAGGTAACTTCTTCTAGCTGATCTCTCTACAGGGTGATTTGTTTGTAGCTGAACTCTCTACAGGTGATTTGTTTGTAGCTGAACTCTACAAGGTGATACTTCTAGGTGATTTCTCTACAGGATTCCTTGTTTCTAACTGAACTCTCAACAGGGTGATCTGTTCATAGCTGAACTTTCTACTGGGTGATTTGTTTGCAGCTGAACTCTCTAAATGGTGGTTTCTTTGTAGCTGAACTCTCTACAATGTGACTTCTTCTAGCTGAACTCTCTACAAGGTGACTTGTTTCTAGCTGATCTCTCTACAGGGTGACTTGTTTCTAGCTGAACTCTCTACAGGTGATTTGTTTGTAGCTGAACTCTCTACATGGTGGTTTCGTTGTAGCTGAACTCTCTACAAGGTAACTTCTTCTAGCTGATCTTTTTCACTGCATATTTGTTTGTAGCTGAGTTCTCTACAGGGTGATTTGTTTGCAGCTGAACTCTCTACATGGGAGTTTCATTGTAGCTGAACTCTCTACAATGTGACTTCTTCTAGCTGAACTCTCTACAGGGTGACTTGTTTCTAGCTGAACTCTCTACAGGTGATTTGTTTGCAGCTGAACTCTCTACATGGTGGTTTCTTTGTAGCTGAACTCTCTACAAGGTAACTTCTTCTAGCCGATCTTTCTACAAGGTGATTGAGTTTTTTGCAGCTGAACTCTTTACATGGTGGTTGCTTTGTAGCTGAACTCTCTAAAAGGTGACTTCTTCTAGCTGAACTCTCTACAGGATGATTTGTTTGCAGCTGGATTCTCTACGTGGTAGTTTCTTTGTAGCTGAACTCTCTACAATGTGACTTCTTCTAGCTGAACTCTCTACAGGGTGACTTGTTTCTAGCTGATCTCTCTACAGGGTGACTTGTTTCTAGCTGAATTCTCTACAGGTGATTTGTTTGCAGCTGAACTCTCTACATGGTGGTTTCTTTGTAGCTGAACTCTCTACAAGGTAACTTCTTCTAGCTGATCTTTCTACAGGGTGATTTGTTTGTAGCTGAATTCTCTACAGGGTGATTTATTTGCAGCTTAACTCTCTACAAGGTGACTTCTTCTAGCTGAACTCTCTACAGAGTGATTGATTTTTTTTGCAGCTGAACTCTCTACATGGTGGTTTCTTTGTAACTTAACTCTCTACAGGGTGATTTGTTTGTAGCTGAACTCTCTACAGGGTGATCTGTTCATAGCTGAACTCCATATAAAGTAACTTCTTCTAGCTAATCTTTCTACAGGGCGATTTGTTTGTAGCTGAGTTCTCTACAGGGTGATTTGTTTGCAGCTGAACTCTACATGGTAGCTTCTTTGTAGCTCTACAATGTTACTTCTTCTAGCTGAACTCTCTACAAGGTGACTTGTTTCTAGCTGATCTCTCTACAGGGTGACTTGTTTCTAGCTGAACTCTCTACAGGTGATTTGTTTGCAGCTGAACTCTCTACATGATTGTTTCTTTGTAGCTGAACTCTCTACAAGGTAATTTCTTCTAGCTGATCTCTCTACAGGCCGATTTGTTTGTAGCTGAACTCTCTACATGATGGTTTCTTTGTAGCTGAACTCTCTACAAGGTGATTTCTTCTATAGCTGATCTTTCTACAGGGTGATTTGTTTGTAGTTAAACTCTCTACACGATAGATTCTTTGTAGCTGAACTCTCTACAAGGTGATTTCTTCTATAGCTGATCTTTCTACAGGGTGGTTTGTTTGTACCTGAACTATCTACATGATGGTTTCTTTGTAGCTGAACTCTCTACAAGGTAACTTCTTCTAGCTGATCTCTCTACAGGACAATTTGTTTGTACCTGAACTCTCACATGATTGTTTCTTTGAAGCTGAACTCTCTACAATGTGATTTCTTCTAGCTGATCTTTCTACAGGGTGATTTGTTTGTAGCAGAACTCTCTACAAGGAAACTTCTTCTAGCTGATCTCTCTACAGGGAGATTTGTTTGTAGCTGAACTCTCTATACATGATTTGTTTGCGGCTGAATTCTCTACATGATGGTTTCTTTGTAGCTGAACTCTCTACAAGGTAACTTCTTCTAGCTGATCTCTTTACAGGGTGAATTGTTTGTAGCAGAACGATCTACAAGGTAACTTCTTCTTACTTATCTCTCTACAGGGTGATTTGTTTGTAGCTGAACTTTTTACAAGGAAACCTCTTTTAACTGAGCTCTGTACAGGGTGAATTGTTTGTAGCTGAACTATCTACAAGGTAACTTCTTCTAGCTGATCTCTCTACAGGATGATTTGTTTGTAGCTGAACTATCTACAAGGTAACTTCTTCTAGCTGATCTCTCTACAGGGTGATTTGTTTGTAGCTGAATTCTGTATAGGTGATTTGTTTGCAGCTGAGCTCTTTACAGAATGGTTTCTTTGTAGCTGAACTCTCTACAAGGTAACTTCTTCTAGCTGATGTATCTACAGGGTCACTAGTTTGTAGCTGAATTCTCTACATGGTGGTTTCTTTGTAACTGAACTATCTACAAGGTGACATCTTCTAGCTGATCTTTCAACAGGGTGATTTGTTTGTATTTGAACTCTCTACAAGAAATCTTCTTCTAACTGATGTTTTAACAGGGTGAATTGTTTGTAGCTGAACTCTCTACAGGGTGATTTGTTTGTAGCTGATCTCTATACAGGTTACTTATTTCTAACTGATCTCTTTAATTCTGTTCAGGGTGACTGCTCTATTAGGATGACTGCTCTATTAGAGTATCTCGATCTCGCACTTGCTACACCAAGTTGGATTTCGTGTTATAACTCCGTGGATTTAAGTCTGATTCTTCTACACCATTGAAGAGTCTTTCTAAGATGATAACTCCATCTGTACAGCGATTTTGAAAGCATTACCCCAAGCGGTTTACCTGGTAGGCGTGGCAACCATAATAATAATAATAATAATAAAATAAAAATATTAAAAATTAGCTAATCTCGATTGCGTAATTGTTACACACTGTTGATTTTTTCGCTGTATCTTCCTGGTTTTTAGCTCGATTTCTTTCAAACCACAAAAGGTTTGAGGTTCAATAGTTAACCTATTCACCCACCGATTTTCAGCTTCTTCCCATACGCGGTTTACCCTGTAGGCGTGACAACATATTGGTGTTATTTTTCGTGCATAATCGCTCATAACTCTTTGTCTGTTTATGGTATTCCAGCCAAAGTTGGTACCGAGATGCGCCTTTATACCCCCCTTCTGTGTGCCAAATTTCAAGGCAATCGGATAACGCGTTCGAGTTTTATAGCAGTTTTTGTAAGTGTGCGACAAGAAAAAGAAAAATAAGAAGAAGAAGAAGAAGAAGAAAAAGAAAAAAAAAACGAAGAAACTCAGCCAATTTTTGAAGTCGCATATCTCGGGAACGCGCGAAGCGATTTCGCTCAAATTTGGAATGTAGAGTGCTGCAGTTGGGGGGCATGTCCACAGCAAAAATCGTCTTGTTTCATCAAGGAAGCACAGAGCTACGGAGGTGCGAAAATTGCGTTTTCTTTCTTCCTGTCAATATACTCACGGGTGTTACGCGCCGGCTTCTTGGGCCGCACGACACACTACCGTGTGTCTTGATTCCGAGATTTTTATGTGAACTATTTGTTAAAACCTGTTTGTCAGCTGTTTTGTAATTAGTGATGACTTTTGCATTAATATAAGTGGACACTCTTTTTTGGATTAAAGGACATATATCTCGTACTCCACAAAGTTGCTGAGTCTAAATCATTTTGAAACAGTGAAATATCTCCAGGACTACAAACAGTATTATAAATCTTGGTGTTGTCAATGAATAGTAAAGTTTTACTGATGGTAACACAAGATGGTAAATCGTTCATGTAAATAATGAAGAGTAGGGGTCCCAAAATACTCCCTTGGGGAACCCCAGATAGAACCGGCAAGGGGGTAGATAATGACTGACTGCATGCCAAAGCTGTAGCTACATTGATTAGTTATACATAGCTGCAATCACATGATATACTCTATATAGCTAGAGATAGTATTTTATTGTATATACATGTATATACTTGTAGCTACTGTTTTATTAAACTGATGCTATAGCTACATAGCCAAATCACAGCACAGTTTAGCAGTTATAGTTGAATGCCAGTGAATGGCTTGATTTCCTCCATCAACATGTATAATTATAGTATTAGTTGTATAGGTATGGCTAGCCGCCTATATGCTATAACACTACGTACGTTGCACATGACTTTATAAAGGGGAAACATATTACCCGGGGAAACACATATCACTGTGACTTGTAGGTCGCTAGCGAGTGAGTGATATGTGTGCGGGGAAACACAGATCCCTAGGGATATGTGTGCGGGAAACACGTTACCCGGGAAAACATATATCACTGTGACAACGGTCTTTACAGAAGGTTTTAAGAATAATTTAATGTTCTGGGATGGTTAGTAGTGAAATTAAAGATCACTTGTCGAAAAATCTTGAAATGAAGTTGACAAGAAGGTACGCTAAAATAGCCTTAATTCGCGAGAAACCTCGGTTCGAAAGCCGTGATTTGTTCTGCAAGTCGTAGTTTCACAGCTACAATCTGGAAATTCCATACACAGTACCCCTATGAACCTGTCAACAATATGTGTGTTTTGGCCCATTAGCATTGCTCATTTTAGAGATGTTAATATGAGCAACTTCCCATGCTTTTTGGAAGTGTACCAGACCCTATTTCGAGCAGGCGCTTATAATCTCTAATCGATAAGCGCCTTGGGGAGAAATAGTGGTCTGGCTGCGCGAGACTAGACCAATCCCAGTTAAAACATAGATAATACACGTAATAAAGGATTGGCAACGCGCCTATTAAACCTGTAGTGACGTCACGTACAATCCTCGTTACGGTTCGTAATCCAGTTAACGCGCCCTCTCACCCGTTGCTAAACGCATTAGGCTGCTTCATTCCTTGTACAAAAACAGAATGGAGTGTTCAGTGAACTCTTGTCCTCCACCACACACATACACACAGCCTAAGCCGGCAACTGTACCTATTGCCACCCAAAAAACCAACACTCGGATGCCTGTGCACCACTCAGGCACTATAGTCTTGTGCAGAATCCTCCTGGGACTATATAGATCTCACAGGGAGAGGTCGCAGAACCCAAAGTTCCACAACAACCACTAAGTTTTGGGACAAGGACAGTGAGGCAGCATAGCCAAGTGGCTAGAGCACTAGCCTGGTAATTGAAAGGTTCCAGGTTTGGTTCCTGGTTTTGCAAATTTAGCGTTTCCTTGAGCAAGAAACTTTGTTCACATTGCTCCAGCTGTATACAGTTGGGGACCTGGTGAGCTGTCACAGCAACATCAATGGGTACCTGGCGTTTACTGGGGAAGTAAATTCCCAATATACATACAATATCCATCTGGAGCTCTCCATTAAAAAAAAAAACATTGCCACTGGATACATAAGGTATTTGCTGCTGAAGCCCTAAACGAGCATACAATCGGTTTAAATCCTGGTTTACATAGTCCATCCTTATTATGACCTACTGTAGCTGGCTACCAGGAGCGCATCGAATCCTTGATAGAATTCGATGCTCATGTGAAACGGTACTGAAGACTCCACAACTCACCAAGTTGCTGCCGCGCCCAAAATCCGCTGGTTGATAGCTCACTACGATCGATACTGGTTACATGAGTAGTTCCTCTCTATTACTGGATAGCGAAATAACAGCACTGGGAACGATAAAGCGGAGCATTCATGTCGGGTAGCCGTATCTATGACAATAGACGCACAGAAGTTACATAATAAGTCACGCGACCGTAACGAGGATTGTCTAATAGTTGCTATGCGCGTTGCCAATCCTTTATTACGTGTATTATCTATGGTTAAAGCATAGATACAGTATACCAACAGGGATTGGAAACGGAAGTAACTCACGTGATATCTCTGTACAAACTCTCAATATGACGTAACAGACGTGAAATACCATCCGTGTCTCAAGCGCGAGTGACCGTCACCATAGATACCAGTGCAGAGCGAATTCGTTAGAAGCCACTTTTGTGCACGTTGTAGAAGAATTACAGCCTAAGCGTTGCGACAATTGGACTAATTACTGTTCTACTCGTGGGCGAAATTACCTGCGCGTGTTCTAGTACACGAGTGATTTGAAACAATCATTGACGCTCACTTCTGTGGTAAGCTTAATGTAACCCAGCAGTGCTTCCAGCAGTTGTGTTATTTTGCAAGCCTACCAGTAAGAGCAGTTAGAAAAGTGTTATGTTTTCTGGTGTTTACATCGTCAGTACCGTGTAAATAGCTTATTGAAATTACTATTCGTATTACCATACTGGACATTTTAATAATTTTACAATTTACACTTGTGTTATTTTGGAGGACACATCAGTAACTTTGTGTACCAATATACCATGTCATTAGTTACTAGTACATTAGTAGAGTGTAACGTGAATATTAGATTGTTCTGAAACCAATCCTACAGGAAATGGGAGGTACAAAGATGGAATCCATACCTATACACAATATTGCTGAATAACCACTGTTAGCACTGAAGAATCTGAGAGTTGTTTACCATAAGGACAAAGAAGAACAGTGCACTGATGTGAGAAGCACAGCTCAAGACCATCAGAAACAAGTTGACATCATATTGCTTGATTTTGCTAAAGCTTTTGACACCGTTCCACACCAGCGATTACTTACGAAATTACAATACTATATGGCATTAGGAACAATACATATAACTGGATTAAAACATGGTTAACTGATCGGACACAATGTGTACTTCTTAATTGCAAATCCTCAACCCCAGTAACAGTTACATCAGGGGTACCACAAGGAACAGTACTTGGTCCTCTGATGTTCTTGTTGTATATTAATGACATTACCAGAAGTATTTTATCCCCACTACGGCTGTTTGCTGATGACTGCTTGTTTTATAGAGTAATTGATTCCCCGAATGATGCTTCCATCCTTCAGCAAGATCTTGACAGACTATCAGAATGGGTACACATATGGCAACTTAGGTTTAATGTATCCAAATGTTTTGTAATAAGATGCACCAGATCTCAGTCACCTATCATTCACAACTATGATCTGAACAACCATACCTTAACAATTACTGATAGACATACATACCTCAGAGTACTCTTGGACAAACATTTATCTTGGTCACCTCATGTATCCAAAATATCAGGAAAAGCATCCAGAACATTAAACTTTCTTAAGAGAAACCTAAGCAATTGTTCTACACAAGTGAAAGCAGCAGCATATTTAGCAATGGTAAGACCACAACTGGAATATGCTTCAGTAGTATGGGACCCTATTTATAACAGTGATGTACATAAACTTGAAAATATTCAAAGAAGAGCAGCAAGGTGGGTATTTAAAGATTACAGTAGATCCAGTTCAGTTACTTCCATGCTCCAACATCTCTCCTGGCCTGAACTTAAAACTCGACGCAAGATATCCAGACTGCAGACATTTTACACAAAGTACTTCATAACCAAATTCCCTTATCTATTCCGTCCAATTATCTCCCAATGACCAGAGAAACCAGGCAATATCATCAGTACCATTTCATACTCCCTACAACATCTACTACATCTTACCAAAAAGTTTTTTCTCCAGAACAGCTCAAGACTGGAACTCGTTGCCACAACTCCTAATTGATTTAAATGACTGACTCTTTCTCAGTTAACGTTTCTAATTATTGTAGTAATGTACATGTGTGATTTTTTTTTCCTGAACGCATCAGCAGTGCTGGCTGCTCAGTAATAACAAATAAATAAATAAAATAAATAGATTCACTACCAATATCTTCTGGTAAATGATACTTCCGTGTTAATGTATTGACGACATGGCTTCAAGTTCACTATCTGAACACTTAGATTGTTCTGCACATACATATACTGGAATATAATTGTTGCTGAATGTGACTTGGTAACTGGTTATATTTGTTTGTTTGCTTTTCTTCCTTTACGTTTTGTTATCTTGTGTAGTGTTGCAAAATTAATGTTAGCTATTCAGTATTTGTTGTACTATTATAGCAATGAGCATGCACATTATCAGTTGGTCACTAGCTTTAAATTGTGTTTGTATATAGCTGGTACCAGCTCTGTTGAATGTGTTGTGTAGACAAGCTGGCATGAAGGGTGCATGTGGGTTGTATGAAACCGGAGTCGTTATTATTTTATTATTATTAAAGCTTTACAGTGGCCAATTGAAGGTCTGACAGCAACATGTGCTGCAGCCTTTGGATTAACCGTGCTACCAGCTGGCTGTATGGGATTTCTAAACCCTTGCAAAAACGCTTCCAAATATCAGGCAACGTGTGGAGTCTTTTACGGTGGAATTCACACCAGAGTTTCTCTTTCTTTGTGGAGGTGGACTTGTAGTACTCCCTCAAATTTTCGAATATTTCCTTAAGTGACATCACTAGCTCTTCGCTGAATTCGTCAAAAGCATCTCCTTTCGTATATGGTGCAAAATTGCTTCAACAAACTTTCTACCACTCTCCATCACAAAACTCACCTATAAAGCTACGGACAATTCCACTCGCCATTACTACTGAGTTACGGATGAAAGTTTACGTCATGCGAGACACGGATATGTTTGTGCGCGAGTCTCCGTTTCCAATCCCTGTTGGTATACTGTATCTATGGTTAAAGTAAGGGGCGTAGCGTTAACATCTCGAAAGTGAGCAGTGCGAATGAGCCAAAACACACATGTATTATTGACAGGTTCATAGGGGTACTTTGTAAGGAATTTCCAGATTGTAGCTGTGAAACTACGAATTGCAGAACAAATCACGGCTTTCGAACCGAGGTTTCTCGCGAATCAAGGCTATTTTAGCGTACCTTGTTATCAACTTTCCTTCAAGATTTTTCAATAGGTGTTCTTTAATTTCACTACTAACCATCCCAGAACATTAAATTATTCTTAAAACCTTCTGTAAAGACTGTTACTAAAGTATTCGCGGAAATTTTTGGACACCCAGTCTGTTCACCCGGAAAATTTTTAACGTATGTGGGTTAGTATGCGGCTTCTAGTAAATTCGTGAAACCCCTATTGGCGCACCATAACTATGATAGGAAAATAATTTGACGGGCGTTTCCAATCCATTAGGAATACATACCCGTATATGACCGTATAGAAGCCCGGGCGTTTATTCCCTATAAATCATTTTTGACGCGACGTTTAAACGAGACCAGCGTTAATTTGGACCCGGGCGTTTATTTCTTACTAGCCACTTGTTAAGAATGACAGGTGCCAGTACAAGTACCTACGAAATACGAATTCCATAGCCCATCGCCTACATAAAACCATTTGGACTCTTCTGGATGAAACATTGGAAGTCGGGCAGAAAGGTGACAATGACCACGATAATTCATATTTTGCAAGTGTTTTCACTAATGAAAATTTAACCAATTTTCCAGCCCTAGATCCGGGAGCTTCGGTACCAAATTTGGAAAACATAACAATAACTGCTTCATTAGTATTTGATGAATTGAATAGGCTAAAAACAGATAAATCTCCAGGTCCAGAGGGTTGGCCTCCACGTATATTCAAAGAATTTTCTGACCAACTATCAGTTTCACTGTCCATTTTATTTAATAAGTCTTTCCAGTCTGGTGTTCTGCCATCGGAATGGAAAATTGCTTTTGTTACCCCTATTTATAAGAAAGGAAGTAAACATCTTGCATGTAATTATAGAGCTGTCAGTCTTACATCTACAGTAGTTAAGGAATCCATTATTAAAACTAATATACTAGAACATCTGAACTCCAATAATTTGTTGACATCCCACCAGTTTGGCTTTTTAGAGGCCCATTCATGCACTACACAATTACTTCATGTTATGGATATTTTAACAAAATCACTTGATCGTGGAGTACCTGTTGATGTTATTTACATGGATCTGCAGAAAGCTTTTGATAGTGTGCCATATAAACGTTTATTGTATAAGATTGAACACTATGGAATTACAGGCAAACTTCTTAGATGGATTTCTATCCAATAGGAGACAGCGCGTTGTTTTAAAAGGGGAAAAATCATGTTGGCAAGATGTGAATAGTGGTGTTCCACAAGGATCAATTCTAGGACCTCTTCTCTTCCTTATTTATGTTAATGATATGCCAAAACAGGGGCATAGCCAGGATTTTTTGAAGGGGGGTTCCAGCACTAGCATTGAGTTACTAGAAGCAGGGGTCTGGGGGTGCACCGCTGAGAGACTTTCAATATTTTAATAAATCAAAACTCAGAAAATCGCTATATTTTATGCAAAAAGTACATTAATTATGATGCATTAAGTGGCCCTGGGATGAAGGTACTGTAGTACTAGATAAAGTCACCTAGTGGAAGCAGACAGCATAACACATAGAGACACATATAGCTAGTAATCTGTAAGTGATGGTTATATCTCACTGTGGTATAGGAGCCATGAATACACTGATACAAATGACGATCAAGCAATATAACTATACAAATATGCATAGCATGAATTCATTTTGCATAACACAAGTGATAAATTACTGGAGCTCTATATCTTTAAACACTGCATACCAAAGCTATAGCAGTATAAGGTCATGCTAAGTTTTGCATTTAATGTTGGAATGTCTGAAAAACTTGATATGGACATGGATATTTACATGCATGTTCTATTAGAGTATACCTGACTGCTCTATTAGAGTATATACCTGACTGCTCTATTAAAGTATATTGATCTTTTTAACAAGTTTTGAAGAGGGCTCATGTTACCTCTGTAAATCCTTCCCTGAGAGATGAATGTAAGTTTATCAATTGTTGTGCTGCGCCATTACACTATATTGCTCACTCATTTTGTCCTGCCACACTAAATAGTGTGTTAGGATCCTGCTTGCAGAAGTCTAAATTTTACAGGGGGGTTCCTGAACCCCCCCGTCCCTACCAAAATCCATCTCAAGTTATGTTTTTATTTGCAGATGATACCAAGCTTATACGAACCATTTCTACATTGGCAGACCATGTACAACTCCAAACTGATTTAGATAATCTAGCCAAATGGTGTGATGTGAAGTTCAATGTTACTAAATGTAAAGTGATTCACTTTGGTCAAGCCACACACAGCTTTGGAGGCTACTATCTTAATGGTGTCTCATTGGACTCAGTTAATTGTCATAAGGACTTGGGTATTATATTTGATGCGAATTTAAAGTTCCACCAACACACTTCGGAAGTAGCTATGAAAGCGAACAGGGTATTGGCTTGTACGAAAAAAAGCTTTATCGATTTGAATGAATTTGTACTATCACAGTTGTACAAATCAATGGTTCGACCAATATTAGAATACGGAAATGTAATTTGGGGATCCCATAATGTATTAGATCAACGTAAACTTGAGGGTGTGCAACGGCATACTACAAAACTAGTACCATCTTTAAGAGACAAGTCTTGCATAGATCGACTGACATCAATGATACCATCTCTTTTGTACAGGCACAGACGTGGTGACTTAATATCTTTTCAAGATGTTAAATGATTACTTCAATCTGGATCACTCCAACTTTACTTTCTCCCACAATACACAAACTAGGTCACGCATATAAATTACTTAAGCCCCCTGCCCACCTTTCATGTCGGGTCAACCATTTTGGTACTAGAGTAATTAATGATTGGAACAATTTTATTGTAGAAAAGTCTTTATTAAATAATCTTAAATCAGCTATAGATAATTACTTTTATGACTAGATTTATGTTAATGTAATAATTATATTCATAGTTAATTTTTGTTCATTGCATCTAATTTATGTATATGTAATTGAATGGGCGTACAGGCTTCTAAGCCTCAACCCAAATCACATCATAAATACGCTATGGCCATCACCAGAAGAGAAGGCATAGTCGAACAATGCAAGACATCATAGGACTGGTGACGAGACATTATTGTAGTTAGCAGCTGACCAAGGGCGTAGCCAGAGCTTTGGTGATGCCAGGGCCTACTAGATGTAAGCTGAAGACCAAAAAGTGTAATGTTCATGGGGGAAGGCAGGCCTTCCCCCTAGACCACGTCTAAACGAAGATGATGCATACACAAAATGTGCCCTTAGGCAGTAACAGTAAAAGGTGTCTGTGCATCTAACTAGCTAAAACCTACACACTGCTGTTTATGCAGCTTATAGAAACTATAAACCTATTGTAGCTAATACTAACTTAATCCACTTCCAGACAGCCAACTTATTTTCTAGCACATGGGAACCCTCCACACTCGAGTCACTTCGTTGGCAATACTTCTTTCAGGGCATACATTATTCTTGGTCGGTCCTCCTGTTGATGGTCAGTAACTTCAGACTTGGCTTGTACTCCAGTGTATTCGAGACATCACGTGCCAGCAACATGTGACAAATAAACAAACCGTTCATCAGATAAATATACATCAACTATTCACAGTTTGTGCTCACCTGACACATTTATAACACGACCACTCAAGTTTATCGCAGCTGCTGCCTTGTAATATGTCTGCCTCAATCACTCAACACTTTCGCCATTTCCACCATCAAGCTCAGCATTAATGCAATGCGACCCTCAAGAGTAGTACAGAGGAGTGCTAGTGTGCAAGTAGCTACCGGAGAGCTCCAGGGCTGTACGAGGGGTCAGCAACAAGCTGAAAGTCTCGTAGGAGCTGCCGAAAATCTTAAAATCTTCACCTATTTATTTCCGTATTTTATCCGTAAATGTTTGTTTACTATGTATCACGTGATGTTTAATCGTGGTGACATGTGCAGGACCACGTGTTTCACCTCGTGCTAATCTCGTTATCGAGTTCATTCCGGAGATCATTAGCTATCAACGGGGCTATCAATTTCCCTTAAAATCGGGGTTAAGATGGATATAAATTCAACATCGTCAAGCTTCCCTTCTGAACACGAGGAGGAGCGTGATATCAGCAGTAAGCCAATTAGCACCTCGATTAGCACCCCAGGACCCACTACTACTCAGCGTGGAGCTGCAGTCAGCGAAGCCTGGCAGAATGAAGCAACAATCCAATCAGGACTAATAACTGAACAAAGGTGAGTACGCATGCCATCACTGAGTCAAGCATGCCGCTGTCTTGACTGCGAGGTTGCAACTCAATTATCCACGGAATTATCTATTTGTAGCTCATCAATTATTCAGTTGAATCCGAGGTTATTATTATTATTATTATTATTATTATTATTAATACAAAAATTGCTTGGCAGTACAAGACTGTCAAGCTAGGCCGTAGGCCTTTGAGAGTGCCCATATCTTGTTGTTATCCATAAATCATCAAGATTCTTCTTAAACAATGCCACGGTTGGTGCAGAAATAACATCTGCTGGAAGAGAATTCCACAAATTAACTACTCTGTTGGTGAAAAAATTATGCCTCAATAGCAGCCGAGATAGAAATTTAAAGAGTTTACGGTGGTGACCTCTGGTGGTATCCGTATTACTCAAAGTGAAAAATGAGGTAGGGTTGATGTCATAGTAACCATTCAATATCTTGTAGGTCTCAATTAGATCTCCCCTTTGACGTCTACAATACAGTGAATATAAACCAAGTCTCTCTAGACGAGTTTCGTATGGTAAATCAAATAAACTAGGTAATAACTTGGTGGCACGTCTGTACTTTCTCTAGGAGATCAATATCTTTCTCCAAGTAAGGGCTCCAGACCTGGATGCAATACTCCAAGTGAGGTCTGACATACATTTTGTACAAAAAAGTCAACAAGTCAACAGAAGAAAGTTTGAAGGACCTTCTTAGCAAACCAAGAACTTGCATAGCTTTTGCTGCAGCCTTACGACACTGTAGAGATGGTTTCAAGTCTTCAGTGCACCAAATACCAAGATCTTTTTCTTCTTGCACTTCTGTGATTTCAAAGGGTAAGTTGGTGGAACTGTCCAGCATAGAGTAGGTGAACGGAGCAGAGTTACCAATCCGCATCAGCTTACATTTAGCTATATTGAACCGAAGCAACCATGTGTGAGACCACTGCAACAATCGGTCAACATCACTTTGCAGCCTAAGGTGATCGTCAAAGCTCTGAATAACAGAATAAATTTTTGTATCATCAGCAAACATTCTTTCATTACTTTCAATAAGGTCTGGGATGTCATTAACATATAATATAAACAACAAGGGTTGAATCAAGTCCTGACTCAAAAATGTACTGTAAGTTCGAATAGAGATCACTTGGTACCCCATGAAGCCCCATGTGAAGCTGAATTAAATTCGGAAGCTAATGAATCTTTATCTCAAAAGTAAGAGCACTATAGCTAATATCAAGCTGTAATAATTACTTTTTTTGTTGGTTAGACATCAACAAACTAGTAAGCTTTCAACGAACTCCATTTCCTCCAAGATTTCTCATCAAAGACCAAGTGACTCGCAAAGTGAAGTACCTGATTGTGATACACTTGATGACTCATCCTCCGACTCGTCAGATGAGGTGCAGAGAAATAAAATGAATTTAAGAGTGATGAGACTAATGAAACAGAAGCTTCCACCATACATCGTAAACTGTGTTGTGTCAGCAGGGTTTGATGAAATATAAGTTCTCTCTTCAATGGATACTAGTGAAAACCCAGTTAATTCTATTGAGAAGATTGAGAAATACATAGAGCGAAAATTTGCTTCCTCTCCAAACCACAATCCATATTCTTCTAGTCCATTTGAATTTTCACCTGGGCACAGAATCAGGCTACCTCTTTGCCCTCATAGGCTCTCTACCTCTTATGTTTTAAGACACAATTATACCAGTTTGAAAATGTGACATAACATCCAATTACAACAGGTTTCTTACACTGACATAATGTTATTGTACAATTATCACTTACCAGCATTCTGCTGGCCAACACATATGGCATTAGATAAGTTGTGTTATTGTTTGCCCTTGGGTTCTTTTTGTATTGTCATCATGTACCTGCTACACTGTTTTCGTGGTACCAGTCTTCTCTGATTCTTTGATGGCCGTCCCTTAGGAGCAGGTTGTTTCTCTCTTGTCCCATACTTTCAAAGTCCAGCAGCACTTGCTTGGATTGGTATACGAATACCATGCCATATACTTTCAGAATTTAAACTAGCAGATTTTCCAGTACTGATCTTTCCAAAGTTATGAAAAGAGGGAGAAAGGACAGCATCGGATTTATGGGGTGCCGTTGGGACAAAAAATATTTACTATACAAAGGAAGTCTATTTTTTAGAAAAGCCATGCATTCCATCTTCTAACTAGCTGTAATATCCTATTTTATTAAATAAGACATCCTATTTATTATATAGGACATCCTATTTATTATATAGGACATCCTATTTATTATATAGGACATCCTATTTATTATATAGGACATCATATTTATTATATAGGACGTTCTATTTAGCAATATGGGGAGGAGGGTTGGGCCCCCCAATGATTTTATAATTTTATCTTGCAAAATATAATCTAGATACTCTAATACCATCCCTCCTGGAGGTAGACTGAGTGTGGCCCCGACTAGACATTGGGTGACCTGCAGTTCGAATCCTGGGGTTGGAGGGATTTTTTTTCCTTACTTTGGCCCCCTTTTCTGTTACACCTTATTCAGTCAGTAAAGTCAAGTCACTAGGTCTAAGTCCTTGTAGGTTAGGTAATCCTAAGGCTGCAGCACATGTTGCTGTCAGACCTTCAGTGCTGGTCACTGTAAAGTGCAGATTACATAGCCAAGTAATAATAATAAGTGACGTCATAAATAATAAATTAATTATAATTAATAATTAATAATAATAATAAAATAGTCAGTTTTTCTAATAGAGTAGTCAGTGCATGAAATTTCCTTCAGAAGTCATGCATCTTAGAATACAATTTTCAAAAATCTCCTGTGGGGACATGCACCCAGACCTCCTCCATAAATTTACTGATAATTGTGTTTTGCACACTGTTATACCTATACCTCTGCAACCACCTGGGAACAGAGCTCCCCAATCTAAAAATATTTTGCTACACCTATATGTATTTATTATATAGCGCATGCATCCTATATAGGTTTCTGGTGAAACCATGAGTGAAAGTGCAATTGTATGTGAATGCCTCCATTTGATTGTTTTTTTTTTTTTAATTTTCTGTACCTGTTAATCTATGCTGCAGTATGTGCTACCTTATCAAGTTATCAATAATGCTCATTACATAATACATTGCAGCATGCTTTATAAAAAAGCAGCAATAAGTTACATAATTTGCAAAATTGGTTTATAAGTCTATGGAAGGTGCTTGGTAGCTTTGGCAACAAAATGTAAATTTATTGTCTCTCAAAAGTTGACTGTTTTATTATATGAGACTGTGTCAGTTAATTGTTTGTACAAGGGTAAGTGACTGCTCTGTTAAAGTGAAGATATGATTATAAAATTTTATAATCTTGCATATATTTGCAAATTAAGGGACATTACATTGCTTATTGAAAATTAATGTAACTGCATTAGTGTCATACGTATAATTGTATCTGCACACACTAAGCCAAGAGAGGCATGTATGCATTTCATCACAAAGTTAGTGTAAGAAGTATTTTATGTTACCCAATTCACATGATTATCTTTTTTAATGTTAGAACTGAGTCTTTGCCAGTGTATAAACACCATGATGTTTATGTTAGTTAAGAGCCCCCACACAACTAAAACATCGATCTCAATCATGCATCATCGCTATTTGACTGCTTTATTAGAGTATCTCAATCGCTTTCATGAAATGGAGGCAAAGATATAATGTTACTGGGGTATTTAATGGATGTTAGTTAGATGCACGCTGATAAAAATTAACACTGTATAGCTAGTGATATTGTCATAATGAACTGTCAAAACAGCAAGAATACAGCTTGCTAGACTGCTACTTTGCTACATTCATAGGGGGTTTCAGTCAAAACCACATGCAGAAACCTGTCGAGATCTGCACTGATTGAAAATTTGCCGTATATACATACTATACTAGCTATTATACTGCTATTATATTTTCAAACAATTTCACGATGCCTTATATGCTATAAAGCCTTATAGCTTTGTAAAAGCTATACTATACGTATGTGTTGGTTTAAAGTATACAGTAAACAGCAGACCATGCAAACAGATTGAGAGACACCATGTTATGTGCACACAGATCAGATGATTAGAATGTATGTATATATACCTACAAAAGGTCTACCCATGTATGAACATTGGTAACACGCAGTTGAGAAGCAATGTATTCAATCCAACAGATGGCTGGCAACATACTTTTGCAAGTAACGTAATAAGGCTACAGAGTTTCTTGTGGGTGTGTACTGATGACAATGGCAATGTAAAGTTAGTGTACAAGCAGAGATAATAATACCATTAGCAATCATATTAGCTATACTCATCTAGATGTTTTAATAGAATATATGTGACCAGATTTGCAAAAAGGTACCTTTTTGAACTTTGCTACTTCATAAATTATTCTATGTAATTGTGTAAACTTTTCCGAGAGAGTAGCTATACAGTATCTGGCTATCGTTTGATACAAAGAGCAACTTAATCAGTTTAAGAAGTGATCTGTTATGACATTTTGTTTGCTCAGATGCATGTAAAAATATGTGTGAAAGGTATACCTTTTGACAAATCTGTTCACATAATAATTTAATTATCATGTTGGCATAATGAGCTTAAAAGACTATACTGTTACTATAGAAAAAAGTTTAAGTTAAGTACCTTCAAAACTTCTTACCCGTTAGGCTGCATATGTTAATTATACGTAGTTACTAAGCAAACTATTACTTTATTACTGCATGCATGTAATGCATTATCATGGAGTCTTTGATCTATCAAAATTAAGCCATGAATCGTTTGCTTTGAAACTATAACTATGCTCTTTGTGCTCTCCTCAATTTGCAACAATTGCCATCATTATGAGGAATTGAGGAGAACACAAAGATTAGGAATTGGTAGTTGATTGTAGTGGTACAAAGGACAAAGAACATGCTGCACAAGAATTCACAGTGAGATAACTTCAGAGAAAAGTACCAACATACCATGAAAGATGTCGAGTATACATATTAGTATCTTGAATGTAAGAAGAATTTTGAAAAGGCATCATTGCTAATATACATGCAGGGATCGTCACTAATCTGAAGTTCATTAATCCAAACAGTACAAGTGACTGTTCTATTAGAGTATATTGCAGGTGCATGATTTATTAGTATAGGCTCAATGAGTCCATTATAACAAACTCACTAACCAAACACTTTGAGAACAGAGCTGTTCGGATTAGTAAGGATTCACTGTATAGCTATGTAACTCTACACACACATGCACATGAATTTAGTTTTTCGTTGTTGTTGACACTATTATTATGCTATCCCAAAATTATATGTTAATCATTCTACACGCAGTTTCTATACCACAAGGTGATTACCAATTAATGTACAATGCAGAAACACATCTATCAGTTGTTCTTTGTCTATAGTTGCCATCTGACAAAATTTTGAGTCAAACTAATTAGTTGTCATCTTAATTCCTAATCAGTAACATTGCAGTTCCTGAATATTTATTGTGACCAGTTACCGTCATTGGTAGCTACTGTATTATTACTAGTACATACAGTACCTGCATGTATACAATTGCTATAAAACTTGATATGCACTTTTAATGTAGCTCATAACACATATACCTGTTGGATCGTAGCTAGCATAGAAATGTTTACAAATTAATGCCTAAATAAGTTAAAATAGGGTAGTTTACAAAGCAAATTAATTCATTATAATAAATAGGGTTTAGGTATCCTGTAAGAATGTGAGGCCCCTAGCTATGACATACACAATTAGGTATAATGTCTTATTGTGCAAAGCACAGTAGCATGCTAACATAGGCGGGTTCTGGGTGCATGCCCACCTCTTTCAGAGAAATTTTGTTACACCCTCTGAGATTGAGTATGGGAGTAGTCTTCATCACAGTGTAATTAATTGGACTCTTGTATTAAGGTGACAGCTCCATTAGAATATCTCAAGCTTGAACTTTATAGTCAGCTTTCTGCCAAATATACACCACCTAGAAATTGAAATTAAATATGAGACTTATTCTAGACTGAGAAGTCAGTATTAGTAATTTTCCCCTGACTGTGGTACAACATGGAGACGGTTCTATTAGAAATGTTTCACAATTTGTATGGAATGTATCTATGGGGCCCTCAACCAAAGGAAAAACTACCCCAGTTCCCACCCTCTTGGCTGCCCTGATAATAAACAAATTAATCCACAATAAAATATATTGAGATCGAATTGAAGTTTAATTTCACCCATTATCATATTGATATCATATCAGTCAGAATCCTAATAAGCACACCACTAATTCAAATTGCAAATAAGTAAGAAAGAAAAACTTTGTTTACAATTATTGAAATATATGTAATACTAACTCAATGAAATGTTGACATTGATATATAATATTATACCCAACAAAAAAATGTCTACTAAAATGTTCTATAGTGTATATATAATACTTAGCTCACTGCAGCACAATAACATGAGATCTATAGCATTAATTCGGAGATATTCTACACATGTGCATCCAAAAATAACCCATGCAACAGGCTGGAGTATTCCATCACAGTGTAAGGGTGGAGCCCTTTAGCCATACAGTTCTTCTCCAACTGGATCCTATTAATCTCAACACACATGCATACTATAATCACGAGCCTCTTTCTTTACATTATGAACTCTTGCTATAATAATGTCACCACATTCAACATTGCTATATATATATCTATCTCAGACTATCCGCTATGATTCAAAACATATATTGCTGCCATCAGTGAATCTCTAATATGAGTACTAAGTCGGTCACTGACCATGACTAGGGTAGTTGGTATATGTAAGTGTATCAAAAGTACACTACAAAACTTCAGACATCTTGTACCCTTTCAAGAATACAAAGCAAAAGCTTCTGTATGTACTTATGCCAGCAGTCATTCAATTATAATCTTTCCGTCTTGGTTTTACACAATTGCTACAATCCCAACACATAGTCTGATTCAGTTTGCAGTTGTAAGCATTGATTGAACTTGTTGACCTCAAGACCAAGATACGCATGCCGGGTGTAAGCCCTGGCCTATTACATTCAAGTTTTATCAATTGCAGTGGTCAAAAATTCAAATAAGGCTATGCTTAAGAAGTGACTGCTTCATTAGAGTATATTAGCATTTTGCATTGAAATTGCTCAGAATAATATCAAGATCTTAATTCTGCAGCCTGTGTAGAAACAGCTTATTTACATGCTTTCAGCAGTAACATTATGAACTGAACCTTTCTTTCTGGCACAAACAATGCACATTTTAATTAAATTTTTCACAAATCAATTTCTATTGATCCTGCAAACATTAAAAAGGATAACCACAACACTACCTGTATATCATGCAATTACTGGATAAACAATAAATAAAAATGTTAATTAAACAGCATAATGAATAGAGAATCTGCATGTAGCAGGGGCAGATCCAGACTTTTAAAAAGGGTGTTCCACTTTGAATTTGCAACTTCAGTCTAACTGTAAGTTGAAGACAAAAAAAAAAATTTAAAAAAGTCATCGCCCGCTGACAATAGCTGTCCCTTACCAACTACATTTCCTTATTTATAACTGTATACATAGCTTGCTACACCACTCCTCAAGACTACTGTGACTGCTCCATTAGAGTATCTCGATTTGACTGCTCTATTAGAGTATCTCGAGTAAGAGAGGCTCTTTCAAAGAGGGGGTTCCATGGAACCCTTTGAACCCAGGGGAGGATCCAGGACTTGGCAAAGGGAAAGTCTTAGAAGTTATATAATTTAAAAGACTCTGAATGTCTTATAGAACAGCAACACAATAATTATTTTAGAAACGCTTAATACACACGGAGGTGCAGGGTGACAATTTCACAGCTAATTTGACATTGAATTTGTAATAAATGCTAATAAAATGTGCGTATTATCGTGAGTCAGACAGTTTGTGTGCTGCTAGTCACAGTGGATGGGGTAGATTGGCAGTGTGTGTAGTAGGCCCAAGCCAATTATGCCAGCATAATCAAAAGCAGATATGAGAAACAATGAATTTCCTAGAAGTGGCATGAAATGGGTAACTGCTATGTAAAGAGCTTGAATATTTTAACACATGATCAATGTGGATGTGGTTGCATATTTGCTTCAGCAGTATATATGTTAGGTCTTTGTTTTCTGACTAGATGCATACAAACTTGACAGTGGATGTGATACCATGCAGCTTAGACGATTGTATTTACATAGTGCCTGGACATGCTCATGGTTCCATGTAAATATGCACATGATTACATAGCTTATTAATAATCATGCTTATCTCATTCAGATCAGGCCTACTTATTTGAAGTAGAGGAAACCCACAACCTGTAACCAAAATGATCTGGATTATCCTATGACCTGATCCACTTTCAACAATGGTGATATGCAGTATACAAACAGCTTTAGGCTAAACTTAATGAGCGTGTAAGATATGAGCTTTAATGACAGTCAACAATGTATGTAAGATAATGAACTTATGACAGTTAAGAAAGATATGAACTTAATGATAGTTAAATAGGGTATGAACTTGACAGTTAACTTGATGATAGTTTACGGTGTATGTAGGGTATGAACTTGATAGTGTATATGAACAACTAGATGACAGTTAACAGTGTAAATGTAGATATGAACAATCTTTAGATTTGACCAACTCTTAAATAGTGTTATATGTAGCATCCATGGCTGCCACTAATGCTTCAGATAGCTTGGAATACGTCTCTTCATCCTCTTCTTCAAATACTCCTAGTGGCAAGTGCAGCTCTTTGGGACCGGCGTGTGCTGACACAGTAACATGTCCACCATCGTCATTACTTATAAATTAAACTGTAAATGGGCTGGGTTGATAGAATCCAGTGATAAATAATACTAAATCGTTTAGCACTAAAGTGAAGAATGTAATCCATAAATATTAAACCCAATGACCTCAAAAATGGAAAGCAACTCCCCTGTGTAACTTTATTTATCAAAGTTGCCCCCCCCCCCCCCCTCACTTAATGGCCTGCTCCACCGCCCCTGATAACAATGATTAGAAGGCAATAATTATGTATTGTGATGTGTCCAGTCATATGTCTGCAAATTTACCTACTACACAAAGTTGCAGTTAATTACCTAGACTCATCTTTCAGTTGTCATGTAAATCCAGCTAGTACAGCAAGAGAATGCTGGCTTGCCAAAGCATCAATTAGTTGAATGATTACTGCTTTTTTTATGGACCAGCAATTCTACTCAAGAGCCCATTATATCATCCATTGCTTACTGCTAAGAATATAGATCACAATGGACTTCATGCAGAAGTACACTGTTGAAGTATGAACATATAGTACAAATAATCACACATTTGGTGCTTCCATGATATATTAATATGATGAGTTGGTGATACGATGTGATATTATAGCAAATCAGTTTTATCAGTGGTTGTGCTACGTAGTATAAAGACGTAGGGGAGGCCAGACACATGCATTTCATTAGGTTGGCTTAGTGGTGGCCGCACAAAGTAAACAGCAAGGTTATAAGGTCCTACGTAGTACAAGCCACTGGTTTTTACTGAAATCATGAATACTTTTTGCTTTTGGAGCTGTATGTATGTGTATGTTTCTCTAGTAAATGTTGTTAGTTCATATCATGAGATGAACCTTGGTGGTAGAAGATAATAGCATTTTTCTGTATCATGGAAGCACTACAACCATCTTGTGACCCTTCACCTCAGTATTAATGAACACCAAAGCCAATAATATAAGTTTGCTTGTAAAACATGGCAGCAAAAGTCATTAGCAATCAACTATTTTTAACATGATTTAAGACTACATATTAATGGTGTTAATACTTCCAGTGCTCTTATTAGAAAGTGTCAATAGTACAATCACGTGCAAAAATACAATCACAATAATACAATCACGTGTACTGTTTAAATCCTAGCGCTAGTACAAAAATATATAGTGATACAAGGTGCTTGCATGTGCAACTGTCAATGTCATATATAGTAGTATATACTACATCTCCCTTTTGTTTGGGTTACTGTCTCAGTCTATTCGGTGGCTGGATTGCGGTCCCAGTCATTGATCGGGTCACAGGACAGAAAGAGTTTGAGGTCTGTTGTGTCACTGTGTCACTTTCTGGTGCTGTATTGTTCTCTGACACTGATCTCTGGCATAATGCGTAAATGACAACAGTTACGTCTGATCTGGCCTTGTCGAGTGTCCACAACATATGATCGGGGGGTGTCTGCCCGATTGCTTATTCGAACATATATCGTTGTTTGGCCAGCTAGGCCAGTGGTAATCCACACTTTATTATCATCTGGAATTGGAGTAAGGGGCTGTACGCGATGGCGGTAATCATAAGCTGACTTCTGTTTCTGTTTGTAGCTAGTCTAAATTAGTTAAGGTATGTCCATTTAGGTTGCAGATGTTCCTCCACTTGAGGTAAAGTAGTTCTCAGCTGTCTACCCATCAGGAGATGTGAGGGTGACAAGTTGCACCAGGGCATGGGAGTGGCACGATAAGTTAACAAAGCCAGATATGTGCCCTAAGATTTGGTCAACAGTTGTTTGGCTGTCTGGACTGCATGCTCTGCTTGCCCATTTCTTTGGGGGTGGTATGGGCTGCTGGTAGTATGGCAAAAGTTGTATGCTGTGGGAAAAGCTGAAAACTCACAGGATGAATATTGAGGGCCATTATCACTAACTACAGTTTCTGGAATTCCGTTTCTGGAAAACATGTATTTCAGTCCTTCAATAATGTTTCTTGATGTTATGTTCCCCAATTTGATGACTTCTATGTATCTGGAAAAATAATCAATCGCCACTAAGAACTGAGTTCCTTTTAGAAAGAAATGTACATTCCAATCTTTTGCCATGGGTACTCGGGAAGGTCTGAAGGTATAAGGGGTTCTTTCTTTGCAGCTGAAGCTCTAACACAAGTTGGGAAGTGTTCAACAAGATCCTTGATGTGCTTTGCAATCACTCACACCACCACACCGATTCATTAGATCGAAGGCAACATTTTTGAATGTCTTAGTGTCCATCATTAATTTTTTGGACAAAAGTTGCCGCTGCAAAGATGCAGCGATCACAATTCTTGGTCCATATAGTAACAGGTCAATGTGAATTTTAAGGAGGCCTCTGCTTTGCCAGAAGGGTTTGACTTCGATAGGAATGTTCCATTTTTCTGGCCAGTCGTTGCAGCAGTAGTCAAACAGGGTTGAGCAATCAGTATAAGCTGCTTGGGCAGCATTAAATTCTTCTAGGCGGTGACAACTGGCTGGAAGAGCAGCAATACATGTCTCCATAAGGTATTCAGCCTCCTTTTGTAGGGAGGTTTCTGGAGGAACTGATAGCAACAGAGTCCATGACAAGCCATCTGCTGTTACTAGAAGCTTCCCTGGAACATGAGAAATGTCATATTCAGAACGAGCCAGTCGAAGACAAAACCTCATGATTCTTGGAAGAAGGGTGTGTAGGCTTTTGTTGCCCAACAGTGGGATTAATGGCTTATTGTCAGGTGAATTCCTTGCCTAAAATATAGCTTGAAAATTTTTCACATGACAAAGTTATTACTAATGCCTCCTTCTCCACTTGAGCATAACGGCACTCAGTATTTGTCATTGAACGTGAAGCATATACGACTGGCCGCCATGATTGGCTGTCTTTCTGTTACAGAACTGCCCCAAGTCCTTATGATGAGGCATCAGCAGAGATTTTTAGATCTGCGTGCACATTGTAATGTGTCAGGACTCTGGGTTTAGTGTCAACTCCTCTTTAATGTGTGTAAAGGTGGTATCTTGTGGGGTATCCCAGGTCCATGAGTTATTCTTACTGAAATCACGTAGTGGTTGTGTTAATTCTTTAAGATGGTTAGAAAATTTCCCTAGGTGGTTTACTATCCCCATAGACCTCCTTAACTCTTTCAAATTTTTAGGAGGGGTAATCTTAGCAGTAGATTCTGTTTTCTCAGGATCTGGTTGAATGCTTTGTGCTGCTTTAAGCTGACCTAAGAAGTGTAGTTCTGTCTTTCCAAATTGACATTTGTTAGGGTTGAGAGTTACCCCTGCAGATTGCAGTTTCTGCAGGATAGCTTGAAGTCTGGCATCATGCTCCTCTTTGGTATGGCCAAAATCAAGAATGTCGTTTATGTGACAGAGGACTACTTCAACCCCAATAAGTGTTTTCTCCATTTGCCGTTGAAAGTGTTAGGGGGGACTACATATCCCAAACGATAGTTTGTTAAAACAGTAATGCCTATAGGGGGTGAGGATCAGTACATTTCTCCGCCATCCCTATTATTAATATAAAAGTGAAAGATAATAGGCGCTTCACGCGATGCGCTTGCAAAGTGCCTATTATCTTTCACTTTAAGTCAAGACATTTGGAATCCGTTAATTTCCAAATGCCAACGATCAACGTAGTGGCTTAATGATTAATAGTAAGTAAGCGTTATCTATCAAAGACAGTGCCAATGATGACAGAGGCTAAGGTTATAGTGGTGGGTGGATATGTGTGAGGATTTAAATATTCGTGAAGGCTTGTTCACTCTTCCAGGTATTTCTCGGGCCTAGTCTGGCGCATCCCGGCACCCTCCTATTTGTGAAGGGGCGGCTACTCCAGACTCTCGGCCTCCTTTCACTTGTCAACTTTTTGGGGTAATTATTCTTACAGTAAAGACGGAAGGCTGTCCTTCAGCTGTGCCCTATTTAGTCATGAATGCATCAAGTTTAATAGCTGGGTGGCTGGAGCAATGCATGGGGGTAAATTTCTTTGCTCAAGGAAACGACAGTGGTAGTGAGTCCCAGCTATTTTTGCTTAGGTTGTGGTAACCACCTCAAACAGGCTCTGTCTACGATATGTAGTCAATGGCCTAAGTGCCTGTTGGTACCATCTTTGCTGAATAAGGTTAATGTTATTTTTGTTATGTGGGTACAGTATGTAGTCAGATAGCGTTGATCATGTGGTAGCTTATGGTTTCTATGGTACAATTTTTACCACACACCAAATTTCAGCAAGAGCCACATATACATAATATATGCTAGTTGAATTTGAGATTGGCACAATTTTGATTTTTCATGTAATTTATACTATGGCATAATTCTACAGTGAATTACGGTGCTTCAAAGTTATAAAAGTGAATGTGTGTGGAAGTCATGTTTTGTCAAATTCGGTCACTATAAATTATAGTAACTCTAGAATTGCTATAAATTTCTGTTATTGTCTGGATAAATTCCTTTTGTAATCTTACTTCAAGTGTCCCATGGCCAAGACAAACATAAACTCTCCTATAAAATCAGGAAGACCTTAATTAGTTACTTATAGTTTCCCATGGTCTTTGCAGGTACCTGGACAGAGCACAAGTACTAAAAGTAAGGAGGAATTAGCTGTAGAAACACAACTAGTAGTACACAAAGTGACTGGTCAGCCATACTTTAAGCTATTATAGATCTTCTAGTGTGCAATTACATAAAGAATTGTGAACAGCCTTTTATGAGCTGCATTTGTTTGACTAATAGACTAAATTATACAGAAGATATACAGAAAGAACTGTAAAATTGGCTGGTCTTGCAGGCGTCTGATGAGATGGCAATGTTATAGATGAATTACAAGATGAATTAAAAGGAGATACTTTTAAAAATGAACAAAAATGTTTGTTTATAATTGTAATACAATTTTCGCATAATTTTACCATTATTGTAGCATAAAATGACCCTTAAAATTAGATGCTACCACTAATACACAGCTGTCATGCATTTTTGTATAATTGGGATGGATATCTTCTGAAAATGCAATGAATTCGAATTGACTCATCTCAGATGGTACTGACTGACCCCTCTAGCTGATGGGCTAATGCGTTTGTCACAATTTTCTGTCAAGTTCGTCAGCTTTCATATGCTTTATTATGTGCATGTGGGGACTATATGTACATTATATAGCTCATGTCCTTTGTTCAGCCCATAAAGCAAAATTCATATAACAATAAAAAAGAACAAAAAGGATATGTAGCTATGACCATTTTGACAAGACAAAGGATCTACTGCCTTAATCAGCCAAAGCAGATCTGTAGCTACTCCCTAGATTAACAAGCATCATCTTTTAGCTACACATGCATTTATATATGAGGCAATAAAAGACTCCACAGCATAAATTGAGGATGCTATAATTTTTTGGTAACAAAATATAAGGGTTAATAAAGCAGGCTTCTACAGCAATAGTTGAGCAGTGGCTTTATTTGAGTTCATGATTGGAAAGTGTCCAGATTGATATCTAATGATGCTGATGAAGTCATAACATGAGAACAAAGTATGTAGCTACATAGATGCTGGCTGGGGGCCTAAACTCAGGTATATATAGCTATACACCAAGAACCCTAGCAATTTAAGGCATATATAGGAAAACCACACTAAAACAATTGACAACAATAGCTAGTAAAGCAAGATTATAGTAAAGCATGTAATTATTTAAACAGGCTAATTCCTATATACCGTAATTGATGCGAAAGAATATTTCTGCTATAAGCTAGTGTAATTAGATATCACAATATGAAAATGTATTCTCCAATATATAGTCACTATATACAGACTTAGTCTAATTGGTTTGTCCCTTGGTCCTGTAGCTATAACCTGCTTGAGAATCGGGAGAGTTTGAACATTAAAGTAGAAGGCAACAATTTATAATTTATTTTATTCTGTCTGTCTCTCTATAGTTAGGTTCGTCCCTGCAGGGCAGATTATGTCAGCGTATATTAAAGCCAGCATAATAAATAACCACAAGCATCAATTATAATGTCAGCATTATAGGGATATTTAAAAAAAAATCTATTAAAATTTGAAATGCATGTACCTTAAAGAAACCAAATGATCACTGCTAATACATATTATTACTGCATATCAACCATTTCTAAGTTGTTTATCAGAAATCAGATTGATACTCTTATAAAGCTGTCAAAATAAAGCAGATGAGAACACTAATAAACTTTAATAAAGCAGTCATTTCCTGAACATAATTAAGATTTTGAACATAATAGGCTTGAGCTGTCACATATCAATGACTGCATGTTTGTTAGTATATAGTATAAGTGCGTTTGCCTGTTCAATGTCTCACTGGTACATGGGGACAAGTTTAATAATATTAGTGATATACTGACCACGTGATACTGTTGCTTCCCCTAGGTGGCACAGATAGTCAGACTGAACCACTGCTGGCCAGGCTGAACAAGCCTGACCATTATGAATTGTGATGACCATAATGTCTGCCTTATTGAGTAGAAAAAATTGCAAGTCCAATGTCATTCCCATATCAGACCTGCACAAGTTGTGATGAATTAGTGTCACAATAATATAATTACAGCTAGCCTGCTGGTGGATTATATAGGGTCAAATAATATAGACAAGTGGTACCTGCGCAAAATGCGCGTAATACTAAGACAATTGTTATGTCCTATTGTGTGAATACACTTAAAATTTGAACATTACTAATGATCAAGGAGTAATCACATCATTACACACCAACAAACATGATTACACATAGCTACTGATGTGCATACATAATTTCCTCAATTGTGTGTGGCACTAACATCTAGTTATAATGTTGGTGGCTTTGTGTACTGGAATTTCTGCACATCTGTAGAGACTACTCATGCAGAACACAGTTATCATGAAGGTGACGTATCAAGATGTGTCCCATTACAACCATGCACATACATGAAAAAGATTAGTTTTGAATGGCAGGAATGTACTCAACTTTAATGATGTTGCGTGAACTAACGTCTATGAGTGTGGTATGAGGATCAATTTTCCAATAGTTGGTGCATCACTACAATGAGCTATGTTCTAATTCAACTTGCTTTTGGCAAATTAATTTTGTATATTTATGTAGTCAATTTGAGTAATTGTAATTTTATTACTACATCCTAGTCATGGTAGTGTAATGTTTACTTATCGCATGACCAAGTGTGTATGCAGTACAGTATTGAGTATGGGTATTCAAGTTTATCAGCTGTACTGAGCAAGGTCAACACAACCATGTGGATTTGGATAAATAGTTCTTTTGTTGCTTTCTGAATCAAGGTGCATTACCAAGATGAATCCTTCATAAAGAAGAGTGGTTACTCTAGAGAGGTTGAGAGAGATATTGACTGATTGATTGTTGGTTGAGAGGTTGTGTGTGTTCTATTAGGGTAGATATCGCGATGTATGTTCTATTAAGGTAGTTCAATGGAGATAAGTAATAAAGCTTCTAGAAGTTTCAGCTGTCCCTGTGGAGTTACAAAGGAATGAAAATTTATCTTATGTCTCCCTACACATTGAAGACTGCAACAGTCACTTCATGATGTTGTCCACGATTCGTAGCCTAGTAAGGTAGATGTATGTTTTATTAGAGTAGTTGAAAGTAATTTTCCGTTCTTCATCTCACATAATGGCGAATCTTCCTTTTGTAGTCTGTTAGGTAGCCCGATTGGAGTGATCATAGCTCGTTACATTGCCACCCCTACTACAACTGTTTCCTTCTCTTTTAAAGTGGTGTTGCTGGTAATCCTCCGTTTTAGGTCTGTCTGTAGTCCCTGACCTGCTTATATTTGTGTCGCAGTAGCTGACACTTCTCTATCCTTGTAGTGGACAGCACAGCAGGGTGGGGAAGACTGGTAACACGATAAATGTCTCCAGAAAGTTTGAATGTCTGCTGTGTCTTCATCCGGTAGCTACAGTGGTTTAAATGATATTTCCCGTAGTTTAACGAATCGCCACCAATTCCGGATCAAAAGATTCGCCTCAAATTTTAGAATTGAATGGTACCGATTCTATTGGAATCTGACCAAGAACGACGGGGCAGTGCCGGAAAAGAGTTATAAAATTATTATATAGATGTGCAATGAATGACACAGTTGCTCATAACAGATGTCAAAGCAACAATAATTTAGGGTCAACATTGGATTTTGACAAATTACCTGTGTTGCTCATCACCTTACCCATACAGTTTTTTTTAGCCTCATAAATCACAATTTTTTATTTATGACAAACATGTACAGTAGCAGCATTCATAAATTAATTAGTCAAAAGGTCATAAATTTAAAAATTAATAAAGGTCATATAGTAATTTGAAATATCAATTGACATTGTTTGATCAATTAGCAGTGCAGTTTGGTGCAATATTTAGTAACATAAATGATGCATTCAAGATTGCTATATATATGTTCAAATATGATAAATATTGTCACTATGTTAACCTAAATAACAATTTGTCAACCTAGCTACAAGGTCTAAGCTTGTACATATAGACTGCTGCTGTTCATTGCACACAGTACTGTGTATAGATATTAATGAGCTAAGAGAAAGGAACTTCTTTACTGTTATCAGCTGTTGCTGTTTATCCTCATGTATGAATGAATTTATTTCAGAGATGTCCTGAAACGAAAAATTTAGTCAGGGAAAATAAATCCGTCTGGCCGAACCATTTGAGCAGGAGATGCAGTCACTGATCCATAATAAACCAAGGTGGGTTGCTGGCCCAGATTTTAAGATGAGATCTTTGAATATCTTGGTAGTTACATCCTGGAAGAACGGCTGACAATATTATCATCTAGCTAGTACAGTGAAGCACATAACTAGCTAGTAGAATGCCGTTGTGAAAATAATAAGGCCACACAAACTTGATTAATTGTTTCTCATACCCACCTACATCCCTTTTTACCTCACCGCATCTAATAACGTGCACACATATTTTGATGTTAGGAAGGCTAGTTATCATTTTACAGCACAGCAAATGTCACTTGCATCTCATAAAAGGTAGCTAATACGTCAGTAATAGTTCATGAAAGATTTTAGTTAACCTTTATAACAGACAGCTTGATTTGGAATATTTCTTTACTAATGAATAATGATATATAACCTCCCGCCCGCATGCAAATCTGATTTTTTGTGGATGAAAAACTAGTAATCAAGTTTTCCTGGCCTAATGTATTTTGTAATCCCAGTTCAGGTTGATTATGAGTTAACACCAGTGGTAAAAACAAACTGTAATACACATGTGCACATACAACACATACTGCACATTCCTCTGTCATATGTGATATGTAGAAGATGATAGTTTAGGTTTACTCCATTGAATAACTAAATGTGAACTATCATCTACTCATGACATTCCTCACCAGAAGAAACATCACCAGAAAGATTGTAGCTATAATATTCTCAGTATGCTTTTCACTAGACATAACAGACATAAAATTAAAATTGACTCAATCCTAAAAGCAGACCCCATATTTTCCTTAAAAAAGTCCTCTACCAGGTGATATTCAGCATTATTAAATAATGCATGTCTGAGTGGCTGCAAAGCTATGCATGGAGAGTGGCTAGCCATCCCATTCACTCCCTCTGGTTCAGTCTCTCAGATGATACGTGTAGCTGTTTATGACAATGCATGCATGGGTATTCCCAGATCACTAAAGAACTGACCAAGAGTCAGAATTAACAAATAAAATTCTGAGCTAGCTATATAGATGCAGAAGTTGAAGATAAGATGTTTTATTGATAGATTTTATAATTGTCTAACATCCTCAAGTATAAGTGATCCAGCATAGGCTAGTGATTTCTGTCATGTTGCTATATTTATTTTTGTCATAATCAACACTAACAGACTGGATGAAAGATTCAACCAAACACTGCAGAGCTGATGATGCTTGAAAAGTTTATTGAGCATGTAAAATATACTTGGGAAGAATATCTTGATGCCTGTGTTTTTGCATACAACATTACACACAGAGTCCAGTATTGACCATGCTATTGAGTTGATGTATGCCAGAAGAAATCCTCTACTTCCCACTCGGACAGCTAGCTACTGACATGGAAAAGAAGAATGCAGGACTTTTATAATCTAACACTGCATTAAATTAAAACAGCATTAATTTTGCAATTATGTTCATCGCTGCATATAGCTATGACAAGGAATTTAGTTTCTAGCTACTAACCCATATATCAACTCGGGAAAAAAACCATCTAGTTTTGACAAACTCCTGGACCAACATTTATAAGTAAATTTATATTATTGGATGTATATCAGCACATTGCTGTATTTCCAATATAATATAATAATAATCATAAACTGTACGCTACTCATTAATATAGTTTCCAGGCTAAGTCGGCTGCAGTGATCCGTCACAAAAAACTTAGCATGGACCGATCTGTCCACACACCCGCGCGGACCAACCAAAATCGGTCCAAGTGTTCAAGGGGTGCATGACGTCAACCAAGTTTTGGCCGGACCAATTTTAGTTGGTCCTGCCCGACCGATTTTACCTTGACCAATATTTCTGTGACATCTCTTACTTCAATGTAGATTTTGGATGTAGCTTTCGTACATTGTAAAAAATGAATATTATTGTGGAAAGCCCTATTCAGTGGAACACGCTATTATCTATCCTATACAGTGTCTCACTATTCAACACTGCATTACTTCTAATTGTGGTGTGCCTTAGTGGTAATGTAGAGCTTCTTTTAAATGCTGAAAAGCTTAATAATGTAGAAAGCTTTGACAGAGCACACTATGGAACAATGTTTTGTGCTATTTTTTCATCAAATATGACACCATAATATAAGAGCATAATAGTCTGAAGTGCATAATGCTTGCATATTATGTGGTTATTTCGAACTGTGGAGCTTATTTTCATAAAAAACAAATAAATTATTCCTAACAGAGCATTCAGTGGAAACTGTAAACAGCAATAGAGCACTCAAATGCATTGCACAAAACTTAAATAATTTCTATTTGAACGTTAGTTATAGATGTCTTAGGGTTATTTGTTACAAATGTTAATTACAGGTTGCAGTTAAAGACGTCCTTTGAAGACCAATTGTGCTTGTGGTCATGTAGAAGACCAAGTGGTCATGCTGTCAACAGGAATATCTAATTGTTGGTCACACTATGGTGGACATTGGCAAGCATGGAAACTCATGGGTTGTAATCGTCTATCTAGTTCCAGGTTCAAATCCCAGCTCGCCCACTTTGGTGTTGGTGGACCACACTGTGTACCTGGTGCAAACTGTAGAAGCAAATGCTCATCTGTCCATGTCTCAAATAGCAATCCGGTAACTACACTTTCACCTTTGAGACCTGGTACAGCCTACTGTGGATTACCAGTCCAGGTTCTGCACAGTGCTGGTTACTGGGCAGTGTGACTTCACTGCGTAGTGGCAGCTGAAGGCTGTGTGTCTGTCTGTCCCATTTTAAATAAACATTAACACACCTGCTCACATGTAGAACCCATCTTAGTTGCCACCTGTATAAAAAAGCCACTACCCCAAAAAGGATAACTTCAGATAGGAAATCTAAATTATAACAGCATCCTTCAACACATACATGTACAGGTGTAAATACACAAATGACTTGAGTACATGTATCACGAAACTGATGATCTATATAGAACATTAAAATTAATGACCATGTAATATAGTAATACTTAGTGATTGTTAACAAATCACAGCTGTAATACAGTACAATATAGACGTATACAAATTTATTGTACATACAGCATTATACACAAAATATTCTTTTACTTCACTGTCTCCTGGGTGTTCTTGTAGATTAAGTTAACTGATATTTCTTTTCTGACTTGTTTTTATCCGCTAAGGTTGCACAACTGGAAGTCTATAGGTGCACACTATACAAACGTATACACATGACTCAAGAAGTATTGCTAGTTACCTGTTCATGATCCTCATCTTACTTCCTCCTCTAACATGCAGAGCTTTCTGTAAATTTATGTATATCAAAATTTAAAGATTGCATGTGCAAAAAAGAGACTGAAAGGAAATACCCGGTGTGTGTAAATAGTAATATTGAAATTTGAGCTGACACAAGGTCTACTACATATTCAGCTGGCGTGTACATTAAACACCTATTTTTTTATCCAAGTGTAGCAGCAAATGTTTATAATTGAGACAGAGTGGCTGCATCTGTGTCATAAGTTATCCCAGTAGCGAATCCATACTAAGTAAACAGTGACAAAAATTACAAATTGCATCACCAAACAGTGCTCCCCCATTATCAGCCATCGATTGATTGAAAATTCCATTTAGTACTAAAACAGGGACGTAAGCTAGCTTTTTCGTCACCATAAGGTCAAGCTGTCCCCAAAGATAGTACTGCATGACTAATATAGAAGCTAAAACAACAAAAAAAAAAAAATTAACTTCACTATCTGACTTCTTTTCACTCTTCTTGCTGTCTGATATTAGGAATAACAATATATTGTACTTCAGAATAAATTCTAGCCCCATTTTCACTTTTCTATCACCTCTATGTACTTGAACACACTGAATGCTTTGTTCATTTACAATATCACAATTACTTGATATCCAATACTGCTGTCCACTGAGAGGTTTCACCAACATTTTAACTCTCAAGCTATACTCAAATATTAATGTTATCATGCAATGCTGTGCATTATATAAAATCTACTTACTAAATTGGCAGGAATCTTAGCATATATAATTTTTGATAGCAATTAGAGAGTTTTACAATATGCTCCAGAAAGATAGCAGTTGTGTGTATTAATTACAGGCACACTCAGACACCAGCAATGATTGTACCAGAGCAGGCCCAGATGTAGCTATGCCCCTGTACTAAAACAGTAGAAATGACTTAAAGAATTTTGGGCTTCATTTATATGGTGAATCTGAACTTTTAACATTTCAATTATTTGAACAAAAACATACCTAACTGAACTTGAAGCCACAAAAAACTTACAAGTGGCATCTGTCCCCTAATAAACATAGTCTATAGCTGCACTAATAACCATTGATTCGCCTACAGAAAACATGTAGTGAACCTAGACAACAATGGATAACCCACAACTTGAGATATGCTGATTGGGTAAAGAATTTGGGTCATAGACAATGGCCCACTTTTTGGGACAAAGTTTGCAAGGAAAGATTGAAATACTCTAATAGAACAGTCAAGATCTAGATATTCTATTAGAGCAGTCACAGTGTTCAGAGAAGCGGTGTAGCAAGCACTACGTTTGTGTAGATAAAATAAAAAGTTTTGTTGGTGGAGTACATGAATTTTCAGAGTTTGTGACATTACTTACAGCTAGTCTTCTCCCCCCCACACACACTTTTTGCTGCTCCAATGCCCCTGTGCTGTGGGTGCACATGCATGATACTTGTATCTATGCTATAGATAACAGAGCATAACTAACGAAAGCAATAAAACAGTAAACAGAGGTTGACAATAACATGAAAATCCCTACTTTTGCACTAAAAATTTTTGACAACATGCTAAATGCTATTACTTCTAACTACATGTACCAATTGCTCAAGGGTTCTATTTAATTCCCAGCCTACACTGCCAGAATTATTTCTCCACACTGGCCTGCATACTATGTATTACACTTAACTGAATTTTACAAGAAACCACACACTCATAGACCTTGTGCAAGTCAAGGATTTTTCATTTTCTCTGAGCCCTTGTTCATCTTGTCTCTTCTCTTACAAGTTTCTTTAGTGAGCTAATACTCATAGGACTGAATTTCTCCTTATTTTGCAAATGGAAAGAAACTGTTGCTTAAGTCTTCGATTATATGCAATTGTGACTCCCTATATCAAGCTATGGACACCCTACATTCCTTGTTCCATATTTGCTGAGTTCAGGGTGTACATTGTAATCGCCCTCAGTAAGCTCCCTTCACTCTATTCTTTGTTCAGTAGGTTTTGTTTGTATGTGTTAGGTTAGGCAAAACCTATAAACGGCACATCTTAGTACAGTGTGGTGGGGTATGCAATTAGGCCAGTTCTTATATCTTTAAAAACATTCAAAAGCCCATAAGTATCTCCTATATACCTTGTGCTAACTAAGGCATGGCACTTTGTTACATCATCACAATGACACATCCACCATTTTTTGAGGCAAAAAAACATACACATTCCTATATGCTAGGAAAACATTTTATCACTAATACAAAAGAATTATACTGAATTATATACTCGGTTCAGTCAGCAGGGCTCACTGTTGAACTGACAGTAAAACTTTGATGAAAACCACAAAACTCATCTGAGGCTCAAACCTGGACTACTGGTGCTCTATGCATGCATGCTACCTCTGTGCTACTTCTGCTAGCTACCCACTACTACTTTTCTATCTTATACATTATACACTAGTATAATGAACTCCACATAAATGTGAGGTTGTTGCAACGCTGAAATTTTATCACATCTACTAACCTACTTCATGACAACAGAGCACACTAATCCTTCAACTCCATCAACAATCTCTACGACAAAAAAATGTGACCGTATTTGCAAAAAGGGATTTTCAACACACATCCAGTTCTTTGAACCTAAAAGAACATGATTTAGTGCTTGAGAAACATAACTCTTAAACTTTGTTCATCAACTAAGTTATGTTGCAAACAATAAAAGAGCTATGTTGCAAACACTCTTATAAGGACATACAAAGGGTGACATACATGTAACAAATTAAAGCATATGGTACAAAATCATGTCATGTAGCATAAAAAGACAATATAAGGTGGTCAAATACAAAGCACATGGTACAGGTGCAGTAGGCATTTATTGATTCATTCATTGATTCAGTAAGCATAGCATTCGGTAACATATTACAAATAATATATATACATTCTAATCTACATGAAAAATATTATTTCTCATGAAAGTACTTTTAGTCCACACACAGCCTGATGAACCACACTACTTGGGTTGTTGTCCGATGATGACTTTTTGTGAACTATGGGACATTTTATACCCTAGGACTCCTCTCAAGAATATCAAAAAATACCTTTCCTTATTTAGAATAGTTAGTGAACAGTTACCCCACGCAATGCAGGTAATGACATTCCTGTATTAAGCTATGGAGTGCATGTTATATGCAGCTAATGTCCATCATGACAACTCAGGCCTCAACATGCATGAAATTTGTAAAGCATTGTTGATAGGAAATGTTAAGGAAGCTTTTATTAACACTTAAAATGTGTTTGATTTTGTCAGTTAACACATTCTTAGAAACTAGTTATGTTTGATTACAAGACACTCCCTGTAGCTTCATAAAGACAAGCCACTACGTGCACTACATGGGGTAGAAAGATGTTAATGAAATAACCAGATACTTACATAGACGAGTGGGTACACCTATAAATAGCTACCTTTAACATTGTATAATACTGAAGCCACAGGTCAGCATGGCAAGGTAAATAGATACCTACATGTACATAGCTCAAAATCAACATGTTTCCATGTAGTTGGATATATGAAGATGGCGATGAGATGAGTCTACCAGTAGATTGCACTGGTATGTTACTGAATTATAAAATTAATATAGCCATATATAGATTATTCACCGTAGATAAAGAAACAGCAATGGCAGGCGTGCATATATGTGTAAAGTCACACATATACATGTACAGGTCAGTGATATACAAAATTGTAACAGGACACATAACATACGATTACTTGTATTTAATAGTACATATGTTGTAGATATACTGCAGATTTTTTTGGTTAGATGCTATTAGCACGGTCATGTGTGAATAGCATAGAGCTATTCGCAAGGTCACATGTGAATAGCATAGAGCTATTTGCATGGTCACATGCTAATAGCATGATGCTATTCGTACGTGACCATGCGAATAGTACAAAGCCTCGCTAAGAGCTATTTGCACCGTTACTAAGTGAAGACAGATGCAGTTGGCATGTGTGCATATACACATAGATCCTTTACTATGGCATACATCTTCAAAGTGTGTACGTGCATGCGGGATGTATCATTAATGGTATACGTCACCAAATTTGGTCATGTGAGTCCAAGGATACACCATGCATTCACACGCATTAATGCGTTTTCTCTGCTATGGACTGCTCCCTGTGGGTTGTGTACTTACATATTATAGCCATCGTTGTAAAAAATGAAAGCGTGTATATGTTAGACCCAACTGAACGAATGGTAAAATGTACGCAGTCATGAAGTTCATAATCAGTTAGTCAGACTTTATAAACTGATACGGTTAAGTTAATATGTAGAAATTTACAAAATAAGAAATTGTAAAGTAGCAGATTAATTAGATCAAAATAATCCAACAGGAGTCATGCAGTCCAAGTCAAAAACATTTCCAAATGCATCGTTGCATCCTATAGTTACAAAACCACACTTCTCCTACAGCATTATTTTTTCTCTTAGCCTCTTCCAAAGTGATGCGAATGCAAGAGTGATGCCATCCCACAGTAAACAAAGAAATTTATCATTCACATACAAACATAGACAAGGCTGAATTTAAACTTAATTCCATCAAATACATCGCTTTCATTGTTTCTCCAGTGGAACAAGTAGCATCCCCTTGTTTAGTTATTAAACTGTGGCTATGGGGCCGGCCTTAATTATCAAATCACAATGTCAAGACAATTGAGCCTATAATGTTATAGCAAAAGTGGCACACACCAGGGGTGAACTCATGCAGACTTTTGGAAAGGGTGTCAAAACAACATGTTCTATTAGTACTACAAGTACAGCTAGTTAGCTCAGTACATGGACTCTCTTTCTTTAGACGTTTGTTGTGCCCTTCATAGTCTGTTGCACTCTCTCCTTCTAGCCAACCTTTCTTCTCGTTCAGCCATCAAACAAAGTGCTAAGCCATGTGGAATAAAAGTACATCGCTCATGAAATTTTCGTGAAGCAGCGTGGAGCAACCCGCTTTCTTTCAGTATATTTTCTTGAATGAGACGTATGTACCATTCACAAACAGTGTGGGAAAGTCCCTTTTCGTTCAGTAAATTTTAGTGTATGCGACGTACATACCATTTTTCGACTATACTGGGGCTTGCTCAGGCTCACCCCAATTAGAGTGATTGCTCTATTAGAGTGACTGTTCTATTAGAGAATCTCGATCTTGGAACATACTAACTTGGCTCCCACCCTGTATCCCCCACGGCAGTTCATCCTAAATGAAGTCCAAACATTTTCCTCCATGTGCGCAAACAAAATCTATTTCTTTATACCTCAAATCTTTATTGTATACATGTTTTTCTGCTGAATCTATTGCCGGATCTTGATAGATGTTGATCTTTTTCGTTCTTCAAAGGCAGAAACTGTCTCTTTAAGATCATTGTAAAAGGTAACTTTCAATCTTGTCTCCAACGGGCATGTGACGAAAGACCACACAGAAAGGTCCAGAAAGAAAAATCCTGCTCAAAGCCACGTGTAGTTTCCAGATGAACAGTGTACTATCGTTAAAATAATAACATCATGTGACTGCCGTGTGAATAGCATGAAGCTAATAGTACGTGACCGTGCGAATGACCACTCCGATACCTTAATGCCATGTTAATACAGAGCCTTATTCTTATGGGCAACAGATAAACAAAAACACTAAACTATATTACCAACAAAGCATTAAAATATATTTTAAATTTTTAGAAAAAGAAAGGACAAATAACATCACCACGCAGGTGGCGCATCACACAATCGCTAATAAAATTAGCAAGAGTTATGCACCTATCAATGTATTGCCCCACCAACTCCCCCCCCCCCCCCGGGCATAAGTGGGGCATTACAGGGGTAATTGACACGAAACTGCTGCCCCACTATACGGCATTTGACGATCGTTCAGTAAGTGCAGAAATATTTTTTGTTGTAACTTCTTTCACTGTCAAATCCCGAGTTAATCACGCATTGCATTGGGGACAACGGTGGGGAGTTGACATGATAGGTTTAGCCCTACTATTGGGCAATTGACAGTCGGCTGTGTCAAATGACAACTATAGCCCCTTATATGCCAGAAGGGGGGGTAGTGGCGCAATACATTGATAGGCGCATTACACACAAGTGGAAACTAACCTTATAAAAGGCCACATGCATCCTTTGCTGCTACACTGGCGCACAATACAAGTGAAAGACCCGTGCTGACAGAATTAAGTCCAACATAATTCCTACAAGAAACAGCTTATATACTCTAATTAATGATCTCCGTGCTGTTTAAATAGAATACAAGGACGGATGTAGTCTCGTGCCCAGCCGGGCTCGAGCTAATGCGCAAACACCGTCTGGTGACAATGCTCGAGTTTCTTGGGCCCGGAAGTGCGATCAAGCCAAAATGTTGGCTGGCCAATCAGAATCGTCGAGTTTCATAAACACATGAATGTATTGGAAGTAGACGAAAAAGCAGACTATTTAAAGCCATCTTATCAGAAGTTACTCACCTAGGTTGTTCAAGATGTTTGTTGTCAAGCTGTTTTATCCGATCTCACCTAATGTATCGTGACTCGACGTTTCACCAGAAATGATACGCTTCCTGTACTAATACAATGAATGAAGAGACTGCATCTATTAAAAGCCCTATTCTGAGTTTTACTTTGTTCCTAGTCATTTTCGAATGGTTTTTCACTGTTTTAAAACGATTATGCAACTCCTCGATTCTGATTGGCCGGCCAATATTTAGGGTGGATAGCATTTCCGTCCTAGTCTCGAGCCCGTCTGGGCACGAGACTAGGACGGATGCTGGTTAGTCTCGCGTAGCCAGACCCTTTTCTTTCCTTTGTGTGTGGGCGGAAGAAAAGTTTCTGGTGAACATAGTATAGCATCATCGTTGGGCTATCCCGAGATTGCGGGGATCCTACTGCACAGCTTCCTGATTGTTGTTTGGTGTAAATGACGTGATCTGCTGCATTTTAGTCCTGTTACCATAGATATTTCAGTAGTAGCTATGGTAACAGGATGCAAATGACGCAAATATTTGCAATCACGTCATTTGTGCCAATCGAAAATCCAGAAACTGCGCAGTAGAATCCAAACAATCTCTGAATAGCCCAATTACGATGCTATACTATGTTCACCAGAACCTTTTCTTTCCCCGCCCCAAACAAAAGAAAGAAAATGGTCTGGCAACAGTAGACGTTCGTAGCTTATCCAACAAAGTAGCTATGTAGTGAGTGTTTATTCTTACCAATATACACTTGTCAGTTTCATAAACTAGTCTAGCGTGGCCATACAGCTTTTTAAAATATATCTATATAATAATTCTATAACTCTTATTCGGCACTGTCCAGTCGTTCTTGGTCGGATTCCAATCGGATCTGTACCATTCAAATCTAAAATTTGAAGCGAATCTTTTGATCCGGGATTGGTAGCGATTTGTTGAACTGCAATAAAAAATCCTTTAAACCACCATAGCTACCTGAGGAAGACACGAATGTGTCCAAACCTTTCTGAAAACCTTTATCGTATTACCAGTCTTCTCCATCCCAGCTTACACCAGACGTTTCTCTCCCCCTGTGGACGATAGTACAAGAAACAGAAAATCGAGACCATAAAATTTTTAAACAAAAATTCCTTCCTAGTTTTTCCCCCGATTAGCTTCAAACTCGCTAGACCAACTACCCATCCTAAACAATGTGTCATAAGGTGGTTTTCGTGTCTGTCCTTACGAGCTAACCTTGGTTGCGAGATACTTATCACTGTCAATGGCCATTATAAGTTTACGATACGCGTATACTGCGTTCCGGTATACACGCGTTGCCAATAGAAAATCAGATGCCGTATTGGTCTAAAAGCTTACAATGAAGTAGGATCACTTTTTCATGATTTAACCAATTGCATCAGCGAATTTGATCATGTGATCTGTTATGTACGCTATCATCCGGCAACTAAAAAAATTTTTTTCACACCCACCAGTATAAAAGGAGAGTTTCGTAGTGGGTGTGGCAGGTCTATGAGCTTTGATAGGGCTACTTGACAGTCTACAGAGGGTAGACTCGCCGGGACTACACACTCTATACCCTGCTGTACTGATAGAGAAGTGTCAGCTACTGCGACTTGAATATAAGCAGGTGAGGGTTTCAGACAGACCTACAGACAGACTTGAAACGGAGGATTACCAGCAACACCACTGTAAGGGAGAAGGAAACAGTCGTAGTAGGGATGGCAATTTAACTATGATCACTCCAATAAGGCTACCTAACAGACTAAACAAGGAAAATTAGCCATTATGAGAGATGAAGAATGGAAGATTACGTTCAACTACACTAATAAAACATACATATATCTTACCAGGATATGAATCGTGGACAACATCATGATGTGACTGTTGCAGTCTTCAATGTGTAGGGAGACATAAGTTACGTTTTCCCTCCTTGGTAACTCCACAGGGACAGCTGAAACTTCTAGAAGCTCCGTTGAACTACCCTAATAGAACATACATCGCGATATCTACCCTAATAAAACACACACAACTTCTTTACCAACAGTCAATCTCTCTCTCAACCTGCCTAGAGTAACCACTCTTCATATGGAGGATTCATCTTGATAATTCACCTTGATTCAGAAAGCAACAAAAGAACTCTTCTCCATCCAAATTCACATGGCTGTGTAGACCTTGTTCAGTACAGCTGATAAACTTGAATACCCATACTCAATACTGTAATGCATACTCGCTTGGTAATGCGATTAGTAAACATTACAATGCCATGATAGGATGCAGAAATAGAACTACAATTCAGTTACTCAAATTGACTAGATATACAAAATGAATGTGTCAAATGCAAAAAGAATTAGAACATAGCTCTTTGTGGTGATGCACCAACTATTGGTAAATTGATCCTCATATCACATTCAAAGACTTTGTTAGTTCATGCAACATCATCAAAATGAAGTGGAATACAGTGCACAAGACCACCAACATTACACGCAATTGAGGAAATTATGTATGTACATCAGTAGCTATGCAACTCCAATAGCTGCGGAAACATAGGAGCAATTTATATGGATAAACAGTTCAAATCTGTCTCGAGTTTGCTTACTGACATCATTGGTTTCTCATTTGCAAACAATCCCCAAGAATAAATTAAACAGCTATTGGTGTTGCACCTATATGAAATTACTTAATTTGTATCACTGGTAAGCCAGTCGAAATATTCACATGGGAGTGTGTAAACAGTGGAATTTACTACTGTAATAGTGGAATATTGGACTGAACGTTCAATATCAATTTTTACATCCAAATAAGTACATCTTCCCTTAAGTAGATTCCCCTTGAAGTCAGCTCTACCTCACCATAGACAAAATTTACCGATTTATGAGCATGCTTAATAACAGTTTATTGGGAATATCAACTACGTAGTTCCCAAATGATAAAAGTTACCTAGCTAACTGATTACGTGCATACATCGTAAAAGTAGATGACCAGTTAGGCACTGGAGGGAAAATACAGAAGGCAAAGACTATATAAGGTGTTTACAATTAACCAAGAGCAAAAGCGAAAAATTTTGGGTAATGTGAAACGGCACTATAGTGTAAGTATTTACATTGAGCCTTTTATACAATTGTCAACTTTAGCTCAATAAAGTTTGGTTTGGCAGTGCTACATTGCACACTGAATTGAACTCTTGTGATAAAGTATTGAGTTACATGTATAAGTCATACAAGTGTGGTGAGGAAAAGTATGCTAAATGAGATTACTTCAGGGAGGAAACAACTAAGAGAGGAGGTATGACACGAATCACACTAATTGCATTTTTCCAATAATAAAATCATGGAAATCAGCGCGTATAAGAACTGCAAAGCTACTTAGACAATTGTACAAACCATTTTTGTTGGTTTTCTCTTCCCAACTTGCTGCTTGGCCTTTATTTCATACGTAAGTTATCAATTACGTGACAGTTCCTCCAATAAGCTGTGCATATTGAAACTTAACCATCGGGTTTTAATGGAGTTTAACTTCACCATTGAATTTAGTATAAGAATTAAGTTCGATTGGCACATATTGTTTGTTGATAACTGCACAACACAGCTCAGTATAATATTCGCTCACATGTGGCATATTATACCTCCTCTGGGGAGGAGCTGCGCTTATTTGGATGTAAAAATATTATATTGAACTTTAAAATTTCCATTCCAGTATACCTTTAGTCCATTCACCTGTTTACAAACTCCGATTTACATGTTCTTCATTCAACAATGTGTGTTGTGTTAACTGAGGCGTTAATAATGTTCTATTGTAGGTATTGTATTTTTCTTCGTTAAATGTATCATCAATAGCTCCCACTTGAGTGATGAATCTATCGAGTTATGACATGATGATATGATATACATATAAATGATATCTGCTTAAGCTCTTCAGCTCTGTAGAATGAGATCTTCAACTACTTATGATATCTGTCATGACATCAATTGAGGAACACAGGGATGAATACCAGGAACATTCAATAGCTGGTTTTGTCTTCTTGAATCAAAGAAGGAAACAATGGAAGAGGTTCAACTAGTTGAAAATTCAACTGTTATGATCATGAATAATTGATTTACCATTTTGCTTCACATGCACACCAGAGTTAGACTATCCAATGAACTCTGCAATATATTATCCCATCAGTAAATTCATTAATGTAGGTCAATTATGTAGTTGCTAGTCAGTGGCATTTCTAGACCTGACCTACAGGGATGGGGGAAACAGGCAATTGATGTATTGTAGAAATTCAAGGTGTCTGGAGGTGCAACCTCCAAACTGTAGGATTTTTTGCAATTTAAAGGCTTAAACAGCATAAGATTTATGCTAAAAACATTTAAAATGCAAAAAATAACAATGCCAATCTATACTGCAATCTTTTCCTAAGATTTTAAAGTTATTTTTAGTATTTTTCAGTATTTTGTCAGCATTTTTAAGTTATTTGTATTTTTCCGTTGTTAATCCACTAAGGTAGTCTATGAGGACTATGATGCTATAGCATTTCCAAACCTTTATATAGAAGCAACCGCTGGTGTGCCATGAGTACATCAGATTGGTTACATGTTTCTCCATGGAAAATGATTGTTCTGCATACAGCTCAACGATTGGCTAGAATCATTACAGAGATTCAACTTAATTAGATTTCTGCCATAAACAATTGGACAGGACAGTGACCATGGCCAATTTAAACCACCATGGTTGCATGTAGTAAAACCCATGAGGTTCCATTCTTGCTAATGTCCACCATAGTGTGACCAATAATTAGATATTCCTGTTGATAGCGTGACCACTAGCACAATTGGTCTTCAACTGATAAGAAATTCTTAGAGAATTCAGCGTTCAAATCTTCCATTTCGCTCGACCATCACTCGCCTGCCTGATCGTGAAACACTGCTGCTAGACATGATAACAGTGTATACCGAAGTTAGTCTATTAGGACTATGATGCTGTAGTATTTCCAGACCTTTATATAGCAGCAACTGCTGGTGTGCCATGAGTGCATCGAATTGGCTACATGTTTCTCCATGGAAACCAATTATTCTGCATACAAGTCTATGATTGGCTAGAATCTTCAAAAGATAGCCAAGCTACCATTTATATGGTTGAAATTGGCCATGGTCACTGCCCTTTCCAAACACATGCACAATGTCCTTTGTTTATACTAGAAATCTAACTAGGTTGTATCTGTAAAGATTTCTATTTGTGGTTGCCAAAAAGAAAGTCTCAGAATCAAGATATTTAGAGCCAGAATGATCCTAAGCAGAAAAAATCAAGAAGTCTGATTTTGAAACTATTGGATAAATGTCTGTAGAGGTAACGGAGACCACAGATAATGTTGTAAACATTAAGCAAACAGTACGAAACCAGTGGGGGACGAGTATACCATTGTCACCACCGAAGGTTTAGTAATAGAAGATTCCCCTGATACACAAGTTTGGCTAGTATGATGCATGTAATTGTATCTATATAATAGTTGTTTTATTATTTATCGTCATTCCTGCAATGCATCATAGCACATTATGCTGTGACGTGTACTAACTTGAATCAGTCTACTCGCAGTCACAAATGACCATCATTTGGGTTTGCTGACCATGATTCTTCTGATGGCGGAGAAATAAGTGGCCATGATGACAACACACCGCGCATAGGAGGACACAAAAAGTCTAAAGTAATGGACACCAGATTCAACAGCAATATTCAAATGATCCTAGACGAGACAGTTCATACAAGAGTAATGATGACTGATCTGGTCACGCTAAACAGAAACTCTGAACTACCTATGGGTCTGAGAAGAATTATTTAAGTCTCACTCAAGTGCAGCATTTGCCACTCTGTACCCATAAAGGCACCGGTGATAGTGGCCAAGTGCTGCAAAAACCTGCTTGGCTGTCAATAGTATGAAGGGTGATTAGTGCCATAATTATGCCATATATTTACATTATTGATCATGGTGTGGTGGGCTGCAGGGTAATGGTGATGTTGCTTATAATTACAACCATATAGTGTGATGCTTCCATTGCATGTGATATACACAGTAGTTGTCATCATGATAAGTATGTATACTTAGATATAGACTATATGATACCATAATCATGCAGCATTGCCATTATGACATTGTGATATAGACATTTACCATATTGACATAGACCTTTGCCATTGTGATATAGACTTTTCCATAATGACATAGACCTTTGCCATTGTGATATAGACTTTTACCATTATGACATAGATCTTTGCCATTATGATATAGACTTTTTTCATTATGACATAGACCTTTGCCATTGTGACAGACTTTTACCATTATGATATAGACCTTTACCATTGTGATATAGACTTTTTTCATTATGACATTGACCTTTGCCATTGTGATATAGACTTTTACCATTATGACATAGACCTTTGCCCTTGTGATATAGACTTTTTTCATTATGACATAGACCTTTGACATTGTGATATAGACATTTACCATTATGACAGATCTTTGCCATTATGATATAGACTTTTTTCATTATGATATAGACCTTTGCCATTGTGATATAGACTTTTCCATTATGACATAGACCTTTGCCATTGTGATATAGACTTTTTTCATCATGACATAGAACTTTTCCATTGTGATATAGACTTTTTTCATTATGATATAGACCTTTGCCATTGTGATAGACTTTTCCATTATGACATAGACCTTTGCCATTGTGATATAGACTTTTTTCATTATGACATAGACCTTTGCCATTGTAATATAGACTTTTTCATTATGACATAGATCTTTGCCATTGTGATATAGACTTTTTTTAATTATGACATAGACCTTTGCCATTATGATATAGATCTTTTCCATTATGATATAGACCTTTGCCATTGTGATATAGACTTTTACCATTATGACATAGACCTTTGCCATTATGATATAGACTTTTTCATTATGACATAGATCATTGCCATTATGATATAGACTTTTTTTCATTATGACATAGACCTTTGCCATTATGATATAGACTTTTCCATTATGACATAGACCTTTGCCATTGTGATATAGACTTTTTCATTATGACATAGATCATTGCCATTATGATAGACTTTTTTTCATTATGACATAGACCTTTGCCATTATGATATAGACTTTTCCATTATGACATAGACCTTTGCCATTATGATATAGACTTTTCCTTTATGACATAGACCTTTGCCATTGTGATATAGACTTTTACCATTATGACATAGACCTTTGCCATTGTGATATAGACTTTTACCATTATGACATAGACCTTTGCCATTGTGATATAGACTTTTTCATTACGACATAGACCTTTGCCATTATGATATAGACTTGTAATAATGTGATATTGTTAGCTACAGTAGTAGATCTTGGGGGAGGTACTCCAGCAACCAATTATTTACATATTTGATAATACTATCTAATAGAGCAGTCAGACATATATTCTTCTATCACAATTAAGACTATTTTAACCAACATCTATTTTAATTATATCTAATAGCAGATCTAGAATTTTACAGAGGGGTGCTAACAAGTGCATTTAAAGTAGGGAGAAGAGGTGGTAACTGGTTGATACATCTGCTAGTATATGCATTATGCAAAGCACAAGGTCCCGAGCATGCATGTATGCCCTATCTCAAGGGGGCCTGAATTCTCACTCCCACAAAATTTTTTGCAAACTTAGACTTCTAAGATACATGCAATTTGGTAACAATTTGACTGAATTAATATAAGCATATTGAGCTGTCTGATCCTGCCTGATACATGGGAAATACTTTGTAAAAGGCTGCCTGAGCACGACTGGCTGTGGTGTAAAATTTGCAGTGTAGCTATTGGTGTGGCTAGCTATATCCATACATAGTGATAAGTTAGTTTCAAACTTTCAGTGTCATGTACATGCAGATTGAGACTGACCTTTTTATTTTAATCTTCACATGCATGAATTTGCAGTAATACATGATTTATGATATCAAGAGTTAGCTAATAATAGTAGAGGGAGAGTACTGTTCTCTCAGTGTACAATCATCACATTTACTTGTAAACATTTTACACCTCTGAAGATCATTTCAGTTATTCAGGCCTATACAGTGTTAGGTAATTAAAACAATCTTCACCTATAGAGAATACTACAAATTAGCAGAAAGGATTCCTCTGAATTTCTCAGGATGCAGTGTTACACACTCTCACCACCATCAGAGTGTCTAACTCCAGTATGGGAGTGAGTCACTCTCTCAGGATCATTTTATAAGGCCTATGCCACGTTATACCTTCTCTCTTCACTATTATTAACTCTTGATGATTTATACTATAATACTATCAAGAGTAAACAATAAAGAGTGTCTAACTTCATTGTCTCACTTTTATTATTTACTCTTGTTAAGTTATTGATTTTAGGGTTCAGTGCATATAATATTACTGAGTAAAGGCTCCACTGCAATTGCAAATAACACCACAGGCTTCTCTTAGAAGGAAGGCTGACCTAATCAACAGTTCTTTGGAAGCAGGATAGTGGTGTACATATGTTCAAGAGTATTTTACTCTTGATATGATCAGAACTTGCAGCAGTGCTTTTGTACAGACCATATAATTATACCACCATGTAGTCACTCTCCCCTATGAATATATTAACTCCCGATATTACCCGTATTGATCATGTTGCAGTCTAGTAGGAAGAGTTCACTAAATGAAGATTATATAAATAACTATAAAATACAATTAATAAATTAAAGAAATTTACTGTGTAACACCATAGATTTCTCATACTTCTGAACTCTAATTTGCTGTGATCTTGCATTATATAATAATATTATAACATACGTATCTTAACTTCTATCATTAAAAGTCCATGTAGATACTTTTATAACTGTATTTACATAACATTGATTTTTAGGTTATGAGTGTACATAATGCTACTATGCAATAGTTACAGGCAGGATTGCATTTATGTACTCATTTTTGAAAAGGGCTTAAGATATGTCAACCTAAAAGCTTTACCTAGCACTAAAGGATAGCTACGTAGCCTTGTAGGCTTACATTTATTTTGCACATACTTACATGCATGACCTTATTGTCGTGTACTGTAGAAGTCCCTATAACATAGCTAAGGTGTACACAATAATAAAGCCACCTCATTGTTGACAATGTTGAGGCCATTTTTCCTTGATCTCATTCATGACTGTAGTATTCTAGTACCATGTATCATTACTATCGTTACACAGTGAAGGAGTAAAGGAGAATAGTTTTATATATGAGATTAAGTTGGAGCTGCACCAAGCAGCCACATAGTAGTACATATGTTCAAAATCTTCAGGCCATATTCTACATTTAATTGGCTTCATTATACAAGATTCAGAATCAAGATATCAGTTCTATTGATAAGACCTGCTATGTGATAGGGGTGTAGTTTTTGCCATTCTTACAGGCCACAATGGTTACATATAGTTAAAGGATGTGCTGATAACAACACAATTTAGCATTACCCCAGAACACTACCCTATAAGCGTGGAATGATCACTCAGGAACATACATGTACTGTAATGTGTGAATTGCAATATACATGTAACTCATTCTACTATTACTTTAACTATAAATATTCTCTGTATACATTTTAAGTAGTTAAATTACACATAGGCATCTCTTATGGCTATCAATAATGTTAGTTGTTAGTCCATGATCAGTTCTTCATCTTTAAAGTCAGACAGTTGGTTGTAAAAACTGTTGAGAAACATACGAATTGTCAACATATGTGCATATGTGACCGTCTCAGCAAATTGCAGTCTAGTTCGCAACTAAAGCATGCAGATAAATAGCTTAAAGGATCATGTACAATGCAGTAGGTGTAATCAAAATCATCATTTCTTTATTTAAAATTCCTTAATACTTTGTTTACACAAGTATAAATGCAGGTCTAAAACTGTAAAATGCAGGTCTAAAACTGTATATAACTTGGTTGACTTGTCAATTCATAGTGAGAATTGTAGGCCTATACATGCAAATGAAAGTTATGGCTACAAATTCAGTTTTCAGGGCAGTTGCTAAATTTTTCTATGTCTATTGTATCTAGCACTATAATTCCCAATTTACCTACCTCAATAGGTCTTGTGGAGGAGGCACCTTTTTAGTGGGATTTTAGGTGTTTTAGGGAACTTCTTTATTAGGGTATATTGATCGATCTCCTTTATATTAGTATCAAGAATCTGTAGTAGAGAGGACTCTTCTTTATTATGGACTCCTGTTAGTATCAAGTAGATGGAGATGTACATAGGAGGATCCCTCCTTCTAAGAAATCTTTGATCAGCAGTGACCACTAACACAAGTGTGACTGTCGTATTAGGATGACTCCTCTATTGGGGTATATTGATCTTGATACATTTATAGTCAGGTGGTGTGAACAAAGGGTAGGGACTTAATTAGTGCAAGCTGATAACTTGGAATTCCTCTTTGAATAGCAATAATTGCAAGTAGAATCTGGTGGAATTGTAGGCATAGCTAAGGATTTGTATACTCAGCCATTAGCTGTAATAAATCAGCACAACTATTGCCAATGTTTGATGACAGATATTCCCTCCATAATCTGTTTGACAAGGGCTACAGTCTCCTTCCCACTGCCCAAGCAATGGCTGAAACTTTGATAATCTATTTTGGACACTGTATACAATGCTGAGACCAAAAAAAAAGTGTGAACTACATAGGTGGATCATCTTTGTTGAGATGGTCACAAATCTGAGATGTACGTGTGTAAAGATGGTCAGTGATAAAAGGTAATACACCATGCATTATGTACTCATCAGTGGCTAATGCAATAGACAAATTTCACAATGAAAATTTGACCGTTGCCCCTAGCAACCTAAATTTTACATTATTTATTGGTGTCAATGTCTTAAATCACTTCTCCAAGTTTTAAAAAGATAGCATAAATAAGTCATGAGAATGATGAGATATTACATTTTGAAGTTGCAATTTTCCCAAACATTGTCAATGAGAGGGGCAACAGTTGCCCCTTCACAGTAATCACACAAATCAGGGGATTCAAGTAATGTCATATCTTATGACCTATATACACTATCCATATAAAACTTGGAGATATTATTGTTGACATTCACACCTACAAATTATGTAATGTTGAGATATATGTACTTTTTAATTTTAGAATTTGCATACGTTGAAATACCTCATTTTTGTGATTGCCCAGAAGGGGCAACTGTAGCCCTCTCACATAGATATGTATGGGAAAACCACAAATTTCAAAATGTCATCTTATGACATATATGTGCTATCCTTTCAAAATTTGGAGAAGTTACTTTAGGCATCATCACCTAATAATACTGGAAAATTCAGGTTGCTAGGGGCAACGGTTATTTCTATATGCTATAAAGCCTTATTATGGAATTTGTCTATTATAGTGTTCACGTTGAGCTGAACCCTGAAAAACAGCTAAAAATTAAAAGTGGATTTTTTCTCAACCGAGTTAACATTTCTGCCAACCAGATGATTATTGGTAACAGTAAAGGTGTCAACAACAGACATGTACGGTTTGGCTCCATTACAAGTTCGGGAAAGGGCTCTAATGGACACTGTACTTATATGGCTTCTCCATAGGAAATGTATTGTGATAATTTTGATTGGCCATAAATATTATGTTAAACATTTGAACAAGATTTTGAAATATTTTTAGCGGATCAAGCAGTACTACAAATGAGCCAAATTTCAAGATTGTGTGTAATTGAATCCATGAGTTATTAAATGTTTTTGAGGATTCAGCTCAACGTGAACATACTATAACAACTGCAATGTAACTATTAAACCACAAGAGTTAATTATACAATCTCTTCCTTCCCAGCGATGTTGCATGTCCCTTGGACCAGAGTTCAAAATAATTAAAGGGTAGTCACTTCTATAGGTTTTGTGCCAGTGCTTGAACCTAGGATAAAAATGCAATTAAGTGATCAAGGGTCTAGTTAAAGCTACATATAAAGCAGCCAAGTACTGCCAATAACAGGTGATCAAGGAACTTTATAATTTCCAGATCATTATGACATCCTGCTTAAAATATCAAGCACAGATTTTAGCTGAAATCAAGTGATCAAAGTGAATATTAACAATCAAATGTCTTGATTCCAGTTACATGCCTTATGATGATGAATACCCCTTGTAAGCCTATGCAAAGATAACAATTATACAGTTTAATATTCATTATTTTGATCATAAAAGTAAAAGTACGGATATAAGTAATCCATAACTGAATTTGGAATTAAATGTCCATAGGTATATCTTCATGTGCTTAGGTGATCTCCATGTTTCAATTCTTTGTATTTCTATGATCCCTGATCGACCTTCAATTGGGAGAATACAAAATTAATATGCATGGTCAGTGCCAGTAAAATTTTTAAATAGACACTCAAAGAATATCCTAGTTTCACAGTTAATACACTGGAACCAGTATAAGCACCTTGCCATAAAAGCCAGACTCAGATTAGTGCATGAACTCTTCACTTCGGAAACTTAAAGCTGACCTTTTTAGAGAGGAGGTACTTTAGAGAGGTTGAGAGATGGTAGCTAAGACATACATGAAGGCTTCACTGTTTCAGTTTGTTTTTGATGACTGATCAAGAGCACAATTATTTACTGTAAGTCAAGTGACAGTTGGATGACACACCCAAAATCAGCAAGTGTGTTGATCAAGGACATCACTTTCAATTAACTGCATGGTTTAAATTCATAACCTTACACTACATCCTTAATGTAAGAGTTGGGCCTATATAATATTATACACATATTATATATGATCCCTTTGCATATACTTGTTTGCTTACTTTTGAATAATGTGATTATAACTGGTACATCTACTTATACCATATCAAAATAAACAATAGCACCATATGCAGACTGTATGTTTTCAACTGAACACACACACTCCAACTATCAATTACTACTGAAGAGTAAAGCGGTCATTATTCTTCAATTTTAGCTATGTGTCAGCCTGTTAAACTGCATTACAAATGAAGAATAGTGTAAGGAGCTCTGCAGCTACTATAAAAATACAGATGATTCCCATTACAAATATAGGAAACAATCACAAGCTATCACAAATTGACACCTTCTGCAGTCAGCAAAAATTGAATGGGACAAGGAAGACAAAGGTAATTAATCCCACCATGCATAGTGCAGTAAGGCACCTGTCAAGCTGAAGTGATGCCTATACTCACAGCAGAGAAAAAGTCAGACCAAAGCCTTAGCTGTAATTTAATTACAATTGTCTGAAGCATCGGATAGTTAATCAGTAGAAAATTTCTGTTAAAATGTACCAAAAATTGTAGCAACTTATAGGAAGTGTTTAGGTTGTGCTGAAGGTACGTTTAGGCTTATTAATACAGGACTATTACAGGTACCTAACTGATAGTCAAGATGCCATGAAATTATTGTGTTGCTGGTTTCTGGCCATGGTCAAGTGTTTTTTGTAAACCTCCTTGATCCCTAATAGCTATACTGCACTTATATTGTTCTGTATGCTCCAACCCAGCGGATGAGTGGGTGACCAGACTTTTATTAAAAGCACTTGCAAACTATTTGACTAAAATGCCTAATGTCATGAATGATAGATATTATATTTATTTTTTCTCTGCAATTCACTATTTGGCTAAAAGTCACTTCCATACTTAATCTCATAAATAATTGTCAGTTTTATATCTGAAGTATTCTTGTTACACAACAATAGCTTCCAAAGTCCCACTTGAACCTCACCTGTAATGTGTGAGGGCATTGAGACATGGACACCAATTACCACCAGGTCTAGTTAGCCTTTGACAGCACAGCTAGGTGGGCTGCTTTTCCTTTCCTAGTTACCACCAACTCCCCATTATAACAGCTGGGTAGAACAGAGCAATGTGATATGTGAGTATAAAGTGTCTTGTTCAAGGAAACAACAAGCAATCACAAAACATCAAACGTAAAACCTTTTGATTACAAAATTTAGCACTCAGATCATGCTGCTTCTCTCTCTCTCTCTCTCACACACACACACACACACACACACACACACACACACACACACACACACACACGTACACACACACGCACACACACACACACACACACACACACACGCACAATCAAACATCAAAGCAAAGCCTTTGATTACTATAAAAATTAGCAGTCACATCTACCCAGTGAACCAGCACTGGGACACACATATAAGTATGCACATATGATACTTATAGCTACTCACACAAACACATACATACACACACTACTTGTACACATCTTACTTAGAAAGTTGGACTGCCAATGCTGTCGCTGCTGCTAGTGGTATTGCCACCATTACTGCTCATGCATCTTCCAGCTTGCAACTGTGAAGTCAAGAGTTCTTTTTTAACTACTGCATGTAAGGTAAGCATGCACTATTAGGTTACTTTAATGCTAAGGGAAAACACCTATATATATATTATAGCAATATTAATGAATCTGAATTTCCAAAATGGAAATGATTTACATACATACATGCATAACCTACAGTTGTCATATATATGCAATAATTGCATGGACGGTGCTATGGTGCCATGCACAAATTTGTTATAAAAGCATCATGGCTAGACAAGTAGTAGGGTTATGTCTTGTATATATCTGTTAGATCACACACTTTTATAAACGAATGTCAGAACTATGAAAACATGATTGCTGAAGCCTGATGTAGTGTGGACTCATCAGATTTTCCTTCAACAAAGGTGTTGTACAGTAGCTGCATCATGTAGGTTGGTGACTTACTAAGGTGGTTGGACAGGTTGGTATATAGTTGGACAGACATCAAGACAAGCTCCACTGTACTGCCATGACTTTGGGTCAGCCATTCACATTAGTATAGTTGAGTACTGCTCTTTTCACCATTTATAAAATATATAGGACCACCTACTTAATTCGGTCTAGAAATGTGATGTGTTTGTCTGTAAAGCAAAGTCTTACAATATTATATATTTTGTGAAGCAATCTTAATTGATATGGAGCATTACTTAGAACACAATAAGATGTTTTGGTAGACTGTCACCAGTAATAGAGATGGCAATAAGGAACAGTGTAATAGCATGTAATTCTAGTTACACAAAAGTATACAACTGACATAAGAGGTGTTCATGAGTCTAATTGGTAACCAATAAATGTCTCGTCATAGTAGTCACTAAGATCTTGTATTTTACATGTCATCAGATCCCTTGTGGTCTTAGGCAAAACTACGGCACCCCTGAAACAATGACATGTACAGTTCAAAATAATTCTATAGGCTGATCAGATTCCTTATAGAAATACTTTTTAGGAGGCAGAAACATAGTGGAGATTAGATAAGTTTCTTTACTCTAGTACTGGGGAGTTTGCCTTTAGTGTCCCATATGATTCTGGGGAGGAAGTATGGCTGGGTATAACATACATAGAAAATAGACACCTATTATCTATGGTGTCCAGAACAGTACAAGCGTGAAGTATCTGATGATAGTAAAGGCAAGCAACTTGAGGAGGAGCAAGGAAGCTAGGGCCAAGATCACTGAGTATAATGTGGGAACACATACCTAATTGAAAAGAATGTATACATAGGCTAATGTATACATAGAGCTTATGGTTGTCATGGTTACAAGCATCAGGAGTTATTGCTTTGCATACTTACTGTACTACCCAGGAGCATTAACCAGTTACCACTCCCTCCTCTCTATTTTAGTTGCTATTGTGAGCACCCATTTATAAAAACCTAGATCTGATCTGCTCTTGCTATGGCATAGATAATTTAGGTAGATTTTGGTTAAATAGTCTTAATTGTGATAGAAGAATATACACTTGACTGCTCTATTAGATAGTATTTCAAGTATGTATAAATAATTGGTTGCTGGAGTACCTCCCCCAAGATCTACCACTGTAGCTAACTATATCACATTATTACAAGTCTATATCATAATGGAAAAAGTCTGTGTCATAATGAAAAAGTCTATATCATAATGGCAAAGATCTATGTCATAATGAAAAAGTCTATATCACAAGGGCAAAGGTCTATGTCATAATGGAAAAGTCTATATCACAATGGCAAAGGTCTATGTCATAATGGTAAAAGTCTATATCACAATGGCAAAGGTCTATGTCATAATGGTAAAAGTCTATATCACAATGGCAAAGGTCTATGTCATAATGGTAAAAGTCTATATCACAATGGCAAAGGTCTATGTCATAATGGAAAAGTCTATATCACAATGGCAAAGGTCTATGTCATAACGAAAAAGTCTATATCACAATGGCAAAGGTCTATGTCATTATGGAAAAGTCTATATCACAATGGCAAAGGTCTATGTCATAATGAAAAAGTCTATATCACAATGGCAAAGGTCTATGTCATTATGGAAAAGTCTATATCACAAGGGCAAAGGTCTATATCATAATGAAAAAAGTCTATATCACAATGGCAAAGGTCTATGTCATTATGGTAAAAGTCTATATCATAATGGCAAAGGTCTGTGTTATTATGGTAAAAGTCTATCATAATGGTAATGGCATGTGTCATAATGGCAATGCTGCATGATAATGGTTTATATCAAAGTATACATACTTATCATGATGACAACTACTGTGTATATCACATGCAATGGAAACATCACACAATTAATAGTAACAAGGCAGTAATTATAGGCAACATCACCATTACCCTGCAGTCCACCACACCATGATAGTCTACCTCAATAATGTAAATATATGGCATAATTATGGCACTAATCACCCTTCATAAAACTGAGGTCTATATATGCCATAATGGTAAAAGTATATATCACAATGGCAAAGGTCTATGCCATAATGGTAAAAGTCTATATCACAATGGCAAAGGTCTATGCCATAATGGTAAAAGTCTATATCACAATGGCAAAGGTCTATGCCATAATGGTAAAAGTCTATATCACAATGGCAAAGGTCTATGCCATAATGGTAAAAGTCTATATCACAATGACAAAGGTCTATGTCATAATGGTAAAAGTATATATCACAATGGCAAAGGTCTATGTCATAATGGTAAAAGTATATATCACAATGGCAAAGGTCTATGTCATAATGGTAAAAGTATATATCACAATGACAAAGGTCTATGTCATAGTGGTAAAAGTATATATCACAATGGCAAAGGTCTATGCCATAATGGTAAAAGCCTATACGTATCACAATGGCAAAGGTCTATGTCTTAATGGTAAAAGTCTATATCATAATGTCATAATGGCAATGCTGCATGATAATGGTATCATATAGTCTATATATATCAAAGCATACATACTTATCATGATGACAACTATACTGTGTATATCACATGCAATGGAAACATCACACAATTAATGATAACAAGGCAGTAATTATAAGCAACATCTTGCACCATTACCCTGCACCCCACCACACCATAATAGTCTACCTCAATAACATAATATATGGCATAATTATGGCACTAATCACCCTTCATACAATAGTGTGCAGACACATGGTATTCTGGTGCCGACATGATGTCAAAGACCTGACCCATATGCAGAGCTGAGCAAGCTTATAATGAGACTATGCAACTAAGGGTATTGACAGTTGTTGGATAGTGTTCGAAAATATTTTCTAGTAAATCGAAGCAATAATGATGATATGGAACTGTCTGTTAACAATACTGTTAGCAGTGGTAGCCAAGAAAATCCAGAGATTGTAGATTGAACTTTCAATTGATATTGAACTTCTTAGTTTTCTTTATTCTTTTTTATTTTCTTTTTTCACTTTATAAAATATAGCTATCGTGTTGTCATCACTTTAAAATTTAAATCAAAAAAATTATATTACTATATCAAATCAATTGCGCTAGCTGTATCAGTACACCAATTAGTTTATCACTTTATTTCATTTGGCTAATGCATGGGTGAAGTTTATAGCGGGGATAAATGAAAGGTGTATTAATTACTATAATAATCATAGTTGACATGTTGTGTTCTTGTTTGGACAACTTGGTATGACTGTACAGCCAAAAGGTGTATACTATAACCTTGCTTAGATAGGTGGTTGTATAGTTGTGATATGAAGTATGTAGAAAAATCTCAGTCAGCCAGCAATAGTTGATTCCACAGGCTTAGCTAGATAAATGTCAATGAAAAGGAAACACATGCCTTATTTTTTTTCTTATAATTGTCAGAAGCTAACTTTATATTGATGTTTTTGCCAGAAAATCTGTCTTACACCTACTTAAGTTTCGTATTTGATTAACAAACAATAGGTCTGTGTATGCTTCGGTGTATTCAATAATTTTTATGGTCTTCCAAGTCTATATATAGTGGTGGTTTTTTTTTATCATTACAAATCAATTCTACGCCATAGGCTCACAGCCAACCCAACCAAATGCCAGCTATGCACTCATGCACCTTAGCTGTACTTTTCCCATAAATGCATGTGTGTCAATCTCTGCGGGTTTGTTTGTGTGTATGCAAGTATGTGTGTGTATGTGTGTCCACACCTTTTAAAGAATGATTAAGTAGTGCCAGGTTGTAGCTTATAGCACATAACTTTAACTGCAGATGATCATTGGAGTCATGTATTAGACATGATGTTATCTATATAATAATTCTATAACTTTACCGGCACTGCCCCGTCGTTCTTGTTCCGATTCCAATAGGATCGGTACCATTCAATTCTAAAATTTGATGCGATTCTTTTGATCCAAAATTGGTGGCGATTCGTTAAACTACGGGAAATATCCTTTAAACCACCGTAGCTACCGGATGAAGACACAAACGTGTCCAAAACTTTCTGGAGACCTTTATCGTGTTACCAGTCTTCCCCATCCCAGCTTACACCAGACGTTTCTCTCCCCCTGTGGACGACATAACTAAAAACGGAAAATCGAGGCAGTAAAATTTTAAACAAAAACTCCCTGGTTTTTCCCCCGATTAGCTTCAAACTCGCTAGACCAACTACCCGTCCTAAACAATGTGTCATAAGGTGGTTTTCGTGTCTGTCAATACGTGCTAACCTTGGTTGCGAGATACTTATCACTGTCAATGGCCATTATAAGTTTACGATACGCGTATACTGCGTTCCGGTATACACACGTTGCAAATAGAAAATCAGGTGACGTATTGGTCTAAAAGCTTACAATGAAGTAGGATCAGTCACTTTTTCATGATTTAACCAATCACATCAGCGAATTTGATCATGTGATATGGTATATACGCTATCATCCGGTAAATAAAATTTTTTTTACACCCACCAGTATAAAAGGAGAGTTTCGTAGTGGGTGTGGCAAGTCTATGAGCTATGATCGGGCTACTCGACAGTCTACAGATGGTAGACTCGCCAGGAATACACACTCTGCACACTGCTGTGCTGTCCACTACAAGGATAGAGAAGTGTCAGCTACTGCAACACGAATATAAGCAGGTAAGGGACTACAGACAGACCTAAAACGGAGGATTACCAGCAACACCACTGTAAGGGAGAAGGAAACAGTCGTAGTAGGGTTGGCAAATGTAACGAACTATGATCACTCCAATCAGGCTACCTAACAGACTACACAAGGAAGATTCGCGATTATGAGAGATTAAGAATGGAAGATTACGTTCAAATACTCCAATAAAACATACATTTACCTTACCAGGCTACAAATCGTGGACAACATCATGAAGTGACTGTTGCAGTCTTCAATGTGTAGGGAGACAAGATACATTTTCATTCCTTGGTAACTCCACAGGGACAGCTGAAACTTCCAGAAGCTCTATTACTTATCTCCGTTGAACTAACCTAATAGAACATACATCACGATATCTACCCTAATAGAACACACACAACCTCACAACCAACAATCAATCAGTCAATCTCTCTCTCAACCTCTCTAGAGTAACCACTCTTCATTATGAAGGATTCATCTTTGTAATACACCTTGATTCAGAAAGCAATAAAAGAACCCTTCTCTATCCAAATCCACATGTAGTCTCGCGTGGCCAGACCGCTTTTTTCCGTATATTGGGTGCGGAAAAAAGGGTGTGGTGCAACCAATAGCTGTTTACTTCTGAGCCATCTCCACATTCCGGGGACGCTAATTGAATAATATTGGTCACAAAGGAGGTGCCATGACGTCAGTAAGTTAAACTAGAGATCTGTTTATCCTTTAAACGAATCTTAATTTGCTCCGATGTCTCTTTTATAGCATCTTGAAAGTTAATCCTCATCGTGTAAAAAGACTCACAACAGGAGCAGGAGTGTAGGAATACTTCGTAGTTTACTGACGTCATGGCACCTCCTTTGTGACCAATGTTATTCAATTAGCGTCCCCTGAATGTGGGGACGGCTCAGAAGTTAACAACTATTGGAGTTGCACCAGACCTTTTTTCCCCACCCAGTATACGGAAAAAGAAGTCTGGCCACGTGAGACTAATCCACATGGTTGTGTTGACCTTGCTCAGTACAACTGATAAACTTGAATACCCATACTCAATACTGTACTGCATACACACTTGGTCATGTGATAAGTAAACATTATACACAACTATGACTAGGATGTAGAAATAAAACTACAATTCAGTTACTCAAATTGACTACATAAATATACAAAATGAATGTGCCAAATGCAAGTTGAATTAGAACATAGCTCATTGTGTTGATGCACCAACTATAAGTAAATTGATCCTCATACCACACTCAAAAACTTTGTTAGTTCACGCAACATCATCAAAGTTGAGTACATCCCTGCCATTTAAAACTAATCTTTTTCATGTATGTGCATGGTTGTAATGGGACACATCTAGATACGCCACCTTCATGAGAACTGTGTTCTACATGAGTATTGTACAGATGTGCAGAATTTCCAGTGCACAAAGCAACCAACATTATAACTAGATGTAAGTGCCACACACAATTGATGAAATTATGTATGCACATCAGTAGCTATGACTTTGTTGCTAGGTAATGATGTGATTACTCCTTGATCATTAGTAATGTTCAAATTTAAATGTATTCACACAATAGGACATAATAATTGTCTTAGTATCATGTGCATTTTGCGCGGGTACCACTAGTTTTTATTTTTATTTATTTATTTTTGTCTTTACATCTCGTATGCGTATTAATGTTATGATAGATGATTGATATGCAATATATATTACCAAGTAAACATAGCTAGTTAACAGATGTGTACATACGTAGAACCACACATGTTTGTGTCTGTAGTAGCTAATATTTATCCCTACCACACACATACAATACACAAAATAGTAATGTGGATTAGATTTTAGTTTATAGTTTCTGTTTAATAAACCTGAATTTTGACCACGGCTGATTTGTTATGTTTGTTTTATTACATGAGAAAAGGTACTCAGGCTATTATATTGACACAGACACCTGTACACATAATCTAGCTTAGCTGGTTTCACCTGGATTACTAGCATAGTATAGCACTGTAATAGAACTTCCTAATCATTTAATAGTTTACATGTGATATAAAAATGAGAACCACTGAATGAAACCTGCTGTTATTCCTCAGATTCCATTTTCTTGAATCTCTGTAATATACGGAAACAAGAGTGGACAGCAAAAGTGCTAGTTTCAGCCGTTTGTGACGAATGGTCTTGGAGTTATAGTGCTTGCAGTTGGAACAGTAATTTGTACAGCAGCAATATAGGAAAAAAATTACAGAATGTTAGATAATCTACCATTGCAACAAGCTATGAAGATGGGACTGTGCTCAATATGTGCACCATGAATTGGCACGTTTTCCTGTTGACAAAGAAGGCCTTCATCTAAGAAATGATGATGGTGAACGCTTATCATAAATTAACACCCATGACTCATATATCCTTTGCTGTTCTAACATGAAACAGATTTTCTTACTCTCCATGAACAGGAAAATCCACTGTTGTATAGGTTTTGTTGATTTGAGCTTAATTTCAGTGCATACGAATACAATTAAAGCATGTGTAAATTTTTCCTGTAGCACACCCTTTTTTACTCAGTGTACTTCAATACAGTTTTACGGCTTTTGTGAAAACGGCCGGTTTTTGCTCAGCTGGTCACAAATAGTTATCATCAGAGGTACACAAAGTTCACCACGCAAAGGTACACCACGCAGGTACATCACGCAGGTACACCCCAGGTACACCACGCAAAGTTCTAATCAAAATGTCAAATATTAAACTGTTTCCACACTCTACTACATTTCTTCTTTACTTTAGAATGTACTTGCCAGCAATAAGATTGGTCACTGTACCACCAGTATCAAGCTAGGCAGTATGCACAGCACACAATTATATTCATATAGCCTACATTTTCACATGAATCTGCACAAAATTTATTGGTGGGAAACACTAACGACTTGGGGCGTGTTAATTGTGTGTATCAAATTTTGCTTGAGTAGCATGTGTAGATACCACAACATTATTTTAAAGTGCTTGTGCTACTGGACTTCTGGATACCTAGCTGTAACTTCACAGTGGGTTGACTCATCATAATGGTCAAGTGTTGCGCTATACATCTTTACATTCTAATTACACAAACACTAATCCATTATAATGACCGCATCCTTAGATAGGCTAGAGGCTGACTCTAATACAGCAATCACCAATCACCACACACCTTTAAAGAATAATGATATCACAGTATGCACCGAGCAATGCTGTAATATCATCATTCATCTCTTGTTTCAGAACTTTTTATAGCTTGGATTCCTTAGATTAACAATGCTAATGAACTCTTGTAAGGAAAGAAGTAACTAGTTATAGCACACCAGGATCCCTCATGACCATTCATGCAGCCAAGGCTTAATTTTTCTTGCTGCTGCCTACCACGCCATTCTCAAGAAATAGTCTATTATTTGTGACTGAAACTAACTAATCAGGCAGCACCAACCTGTCATAGAGTAAGGATCTGGTGACCATAATATATGGAATTCGAATGTATGTCCAAACTGCGTGTAACAACAAATCCTGTCCAGGCTGGTGAAGAAAGCACAAACTTCATATTTCTCAACATAAGTCTTTACAGTGTGTGTATCTCAGAATTCTCACTATAGCTGCTTTCCAATTATCTGAATTCACTCACCATGTTATTTTGCGCAAACAATGTTTTACATCGCAAATAGTAGTTTAAACTGGATACTGTGATTTGATTGGTTCTACCACTATAGTGGTAGTAGCACTTGTACCATATACTATGGTCACCAGCAGAGGAAGTTGGTCAGGTGTCATAAGCCTATGATATAAAAGCAAGCGTTGTTCTAGTTTGTTTAGCAGCTTGGAAAGTGGAGCATTCTACTGAGAAGGTTTGTAAGGGTGGGATGCTCTGGTGTGGATATACAGTTGGTCTTTTAGAATAATAAGAGGTATGAAGGTTGCACTAGTTCAACCCTTTTTTTGAGACCACGAGATGAATGATGACGCATGACAACCTCCTCTGGGTCCCCAGAGGGTGTCACTAACATGAGGAATGGAAAATTAGGAAACTGGAAATAGGAAATGGCTCTATGTAGTAAATTTGTCGTATGGTCTCTTCCAATGCATTGGCTATACTGTAGCCTGATTTAAAATGGCTGCTTTATTAGAGTATATAGAAACAGATCACAGCTCAAGTAGATAATGTATGGCAACTGAAAAATTGAATTACTGTATCATGATCACGATTATAAATTAATGTACTACAAGCATTGCAAGTTGTAGCAGGTAGCATGGCTGCTTGTACGACTTGTACCTTCACTGATGCCCACTTGCTAGCAATACTGCCAATACGAGAAATGCATTCATAGAGAAATACTTGTTTCCCATTTCCTCAGTTTGGTTTCTTAATTTTCCATTCCTCATTTTAGTCACACCGATCCCCAGACCGTTGCTCTAAAAGAGATGGGGAGGGCACTGCCAGGCAGGTATACATCATGTGTCACAAAGTGGCTAACTTGCTTTTACCATAGATTTTAGAGGCACGTACGCCTCTAAAATCTATACTTTTATGTGCCTATCAATGTAATGACCAACTACGACTGATACGGGCTGAGGGTGGGGAAAGGTCGGGGATGGTGGGGGGAATGATCGCTAAATTTCCCCGACAGTAGTTTTCTTCACTAAAGAAATCCAATCAGACAGCGAAGATGTGTGCTTAGTTATAGTTAGGAAGAGTGTCTCGGGTTCTAGCTATTACGTTCATACTATCCACTGGAACTAACTCATCACTATAGACCAACGCCACACGACCGTACAGATCCCCTCCTAACCCCAATATTCCCGGGATCTGCAGGCCTAGACTTGGTCGGGGTTTTTTATTGCCAGTACTCCCCTGTAGGTGGGGAATTGTAATTTTTAGAAATGCAAATCCCCACTTCCCCCCGTATTAGTGGTAGTAGGGAATTACATTGATAGGTGCATTACAAAAAGCAAGCTAGTGTACCCTTACAAATATTAAAACTAGACGAACCTGTTGTAGTTTCCTAAATCAATCAATGTTTCAGCTCGTATCTCAGGTGATTGGCAGGCTGTTGGCATCGGGCCTCTGTCGATCGCGTATCTCCTGTTCTCGAATGCTGACCACGTAGTCTCGCGTAGCCAGACCACTATTTCTCCCCACAGCGCTTATCGATTAGAGTTTATAAGTGCCTGCTAGAAATAGGTTTCACCCGTTGAAACTGAATTGATTCATTATCACTCTAAGAAAGCGTCTTGATAGCTTGATATGATCTTGATCAGTGCGTAATTAACAGAGCACGTTTCAACAGACAGCTGCAGCTTAACCGGCAGTGACTACCCTTTAAAGCTAGAAGAATACCTACAGAATCAGTGCAACTTTCAGTCCAATTGTTTTACACAGTCAGGTAGTTCATAATCAGCTAATAGGGGTAGGCTGATCAATAGGGGTAGGCTGATCTCGCTATATAAAAAGGCCATTGCTATTCGTACGGGGTATCACTCTTTTCACCCTATTTCATAACCCAACAGAACTTAGACAAATAACGGTGAACCATAAAGGCGAAAAAAAAAGTGCAGTATTGAAGGGGGATCAAACCCAGGATCCCAGTGTGATGGTCCAGTGTGCTACCAATTATGCTACCGCTGTTAGCTCCCTAGATTCCCTTCTTTTGTATCTTATAAATGTGACTAACGTAATAAGCTGTATATAGTAAGAACCTAACCCTAAAGGTGAAGAAGAAACCAAAGCTGAACTCTAACCCTAACGTTAACACTACTAGATGCTTCCCCTAAAGTCTACTACTCGCGGCAACTACTGGACGCATCCCCTAAAGTCGACTACTTGCGGCAACTACTAGATGCATGCCCTAAAGTCGAAGAGAGAGAGCAACAACTACAGTAGGAAGTCTGGATGCTTTTGAGCTTAATAGTATGTAAGGGTTATGAAAGGTGATAAAAACAGTAAAACCCTATTCGTACGGGCACGTACAAATAGCCCTCGTGCTATTAGTACGGTCATGTACGAATAGCTCATGTGCTATTTGTACGGTCACGTACGAATAGCTATGAAATCACCTTGTGCTATTCGTACGGCGGTCCATATGAATAGCAAAAAAGCTATTCGTACGGCGGTCCATATGAATAGCAAAAAAGCTATTTATACAATGGTACCGCGTACGAATAGCTTACAAGCTATTCGTATGATCACGTAACTAAGGTGTAACTGCAATTTCCAAAAAGCTATTTGTTGGCAACGGTCAACTGCCTCATCAGTGACAGAGATTGACATACAGTGCATGTTTGGGGTGGGCCTATGCCCTACCAAAGAGTTTTGGTATGTGAGATCGCGATATTATAATACAGCAGTCAATCACTCCAATAAAGCATTCACACTATTCAGAGAAGCAGCATCAAATTATGCAGTGCATTGTGTTACATTTGGTGGAGGACTGCCATTGTCAGCAGGCTGTAACCACTTTTATGCTCCAACCCAAGAATCTGGATATGCCACTGTTGACAGCTCATTCAAGCTCAATTGACTTTTTAAGTTTTCATGTATGCTACAGTGATACTGCTTGCTCACTTGTACTATGTATGCATTGTAGCCTCGGTAAGAACATGCATAATTTTTATTATAATAATAATTACAAAATCAATATTCAGATAGTTGTACTCAAATAAATGCAGGAATATCAGTTAACTGCTAACTAGCTAGAGCTAATGTACAAAAATACAAGCATGTATATTATGTCATAACTAAAATAAGATGACCATGAATTACCTTGTGGTCATAACGGCATGATTAGATCTCTGCAAGAACAAACATCATCACAGAAATATACACTCCAGTAATCAATTTGCATTTGCACTTCCCAAGATGGACCTGAAGAATTCAAGAATTAGCAAAGGCAACAATTTATTTCAAACATCAGTTGTGTGACATATGTAACTTCGGAATCTGACATGGGCTTGATTGCTACCCAGTGGTGTCGTAGTTGGTGTAAGCATTTCCATAACACAGCATTCAGTAAAACTTGAAATACAGTCCGGAGTTCTTAAGATTGTGCCCTGCAAGTCATGAGATTGGTCACGTAGCAGCATTATCCCTTGCCATACTAGTGTAGCTGGGAGTAAGACACTTAACTCTTGTCATACTAGTCGATTGTGTGTAGCTGGGAGTGAGACACTCAACTCTTGTCACACATAGCTGGAAGTGAGACACTTAACTCGTCATACATAGCTGGGAGTGAGACACTTAACTCTTGTCATACTAGTTAGCTATGTGTAGCTAAGAGACACTTTATGTGATCAATCCGTCAAGTACATTGGAGCAATAGTTGGGACTGTTGCTTATCTTGTAGCCAGGGTGACTGTTCAATGAATTGCTGCAAAGAAAGTTTACAATGATGTCTGTTCATTTTAAGTGGTGACAATGGGTGGCTGCTAATCTAGAATTCTAGCCAGAAGTGCATGGCTGCCAACTGTACAATCTATTATTTAGACACTAATCCGGTAATACTTACTCGTTCTACAATCATATGGTCCCTTTCTGAGTACTTCTTTGGTGCACGTGTTGCCGACGCTGATTCAAAAGATCCTCCTCGCCGGAAAATCGTCAGGGTGTTTGGCGTACAGGGTTGCACAAATTCGGCCAATAATTCGGCTTGCTGAAACTTCGATATTGTATCACAATAAAATTCACCAAAGCACTCTAGTCAAAGATGTACCAGACGTTCACACCACGAAACTTACGCGCCAAAAGCCACGTGTAGTTTCCGGAATGCAAAAATAGTTGAACTAGCTCGTTTATTATGAATCACGTGACTGCCATACAAATAGCCTAAGAACTATTCATACGTGAGTGCCGCCACTCCGATATAAAAAAATGGCAAATATTAAACTGTCAAACAAATAGTCCGATCGCTATAACCTCAGTTTTTACCCATACTATATACTAGCTATCATTTCTTAAAAGGTGTACAAAGGCATTTGGAATTAAACTAATTCCAATTACCTTAGCAATAGGCTCTTCGCGTGCGATTTAACACGCCAACTGCTGATTGCCTATCAGCTCTGATTTAAGAATCATGATGGCGGGGAAATGCACGCATCGGTTAAGAATGTTGCGAGTAACCTGGAGGAAGGTCCTTGTACTTTCGGGCCATTCCAATGTATAATAATCAAAAGGGAAAAGACTAAGCGCTTGGCGCGCGCCAATCGCTTATTCTTTTCCGTTTTGGTTTTAGTACATTGGAATTGGTGAATTCCAATTGTCGAAATTCCGGCAGTTCGATTGATTTTGCCAGGAGTGAATCGACCCTAACTGGATAAAATGAACAAAGGGTGCACAGTGGAACATTTAACTGCTGACCTGGTTTGTTGCCACGTCGAGCGAGTTCTTCCCGTCATCAGTAAATATTAAAAATTTTCGCGGATTACTATCGCACGTGACAGTGTGTAGGCCTGGCCACCTGGCTGGATTCGCTAGGAGTTGAAGTGATCAGCACACACAGGTACATGGATTGAAAGTAAGTAGCAAAAGTAAACAAGTTGAGATAATTATTATAAATAATGAATAAATACTATACTTTCTCTAAATAAAACGCACCGCTTGTGTAGTTTATGGTGTAGATCTCGTGTTGCTGGATCACTATACTACCTGTAATGAGATATCCAGTGATATTAGCTTACCAGCTTTTCCTTACAACGTGGGCTAGATTTGTAGTAAGAGGAGCACTTAAATTGATGTAAACTCTCCCGCCACTGATTGTGGCACTCTACAAGTAATCAGGCTATCATTTACTTGTCACAGAGGTGTTATTCCAATATGTGATGTAATCTTTTCTCCTCAGTCATAAAAAAAGAGACAAACAAGGGATTTCCAGTTTGGCAAAGGCCAAGCGCCATTTCTAAATTGTTACATGACGCAATGTACAGCTGGATTATACATACCCTCAGTCATAAGGGAGTTTTGATAGGCTCTGTTCACCATGCTACAGTACTACACAATACCCTTGATCCCTGGCCAAATTGTATCATTGTTAGTATTCAATCATTTATACCAGAGATTGGCAATGTGGTGTGACATATTTTCATACGTGTCAGTGATGTCCAGTTGTTGGTGTTGATGTGTTTGTCTGAGCAACAAAGTTCACTCACACTGCTCCAGTACAGTCTACCTGAGGATCATGTGCTGTGGATGTACTGTACGGCTACTCAGGGGCACCAGACACCCCCTCAAACATATATAGTTTGTCCAGCAGACATGGGGCCAAGTACATGAGTACTTATACTCAAGTACACTTAATTACAGATTTAAAAGTACTTGTACTATACTTTACTTAAATACTTTCTTAGTTTCCCCAATGTACTTGTGCTTATACTCAAGTACTTATTGTATGTACTTGAGTACTTAAAATACTTTTAAGTACTTGTACAGGGCTGTAAGTACTGCAAACATTGTACATAGTTTGTAGCCACGGTTAATGATGTCATAGCATTCTGGAAAACAAAAGCAATGCTGTTGATTAAGTCAGTGCATTTTACAAGTTTAAGAGAGAGAATGGTTGACAAAAACCTCGAAGTACCTACCCCCCTAGGCACGTTTACATACTACAATACACTGAATACAGTATATATTTGCTATTGCAAAACTTCAATGTATTTGTAGTTTGCTTAAGTACTTCCAGCATGTACTTGTACTTAAGTACTCTTTTGATTGCCGCTGGAGTAATTGTACTTGGAAAATTCAAAAGTACTTGTACTTTACTTAAGTACTCTTAATGTACTTGACCCCATGTCTGGTTTGTTTTCACTTCATGGCGTATGTAACTTTACTACAGGTTTTATAGAGTGCTCTCACTGGCTGTTTGTACAATAAAATAGTTTGCTTACATGGGTGGAAGTATACCGTGACATGTTCTCATGTGTCAGTGATTTCCAGTTGATGTTGTTGTGGTTGCTGAAGCTATGTTTAATATATTGGAAAAACAGCCCACTCATGTAAATGCAGGGCCCGAAATTGTGTTTTGGAAATGATCTGACAAGTCCTGCTATTAGGTCGGACATACTAAATAGTACTGTACAAAAATTTCCTAAAGGTGTTCAGGCGTTGGCCAGGAATGATCAGAAAATGGCAGATGTCTGACCATAATTTCAGGCTCTGTAACTGAGAACGAAATGTTCGTGTCTCACAAGACTTTTAGTATCTGCACCCTCACCTGTTAGACTCCTGCCCTATGAGACACTATCGCTGTCTTAGGAGTATTTGCCAGCATTGGCTAGTATGTTGTATCTCAGAGGATTAAATATAATTTATGCTCAACTAGCGTCAAGGAATGATCTTGTGTGTAGCAACTCTAGGCTTTGCTTTTTAAGTGTGGGCTTCCTAGTGTTCGTATCAAGAACAATTTTGTCGATCAAACAAAGTGAGATAATTTAGCACTTATCTTTAGCAATACAAGTAAAGCCATGTAATGTGTTGGATAGTAGTAGATACTATGTAATGCATACAATAAAACACTCATTGTGGTACCTTACATGTGTAGTAGGGTCACCGTTCTAAATCAGCATCCCTAAATGTGTCATTTTTGTACAAAGTGACACATTTAGGTGCCTAGTAGGAGTTTCTTGTCACACCCCTAGACCCCTACTAAAGCAGTACTAACATGTTGACATGTGTTCCTTATACAGAATCAGACATTACCTGAAGATTACATGTAAACAGTGTTGGGCAAGTTACTTTTTAAAAGTAACTAGTTACATATTACATATTACTTGCAGCTGAACTATTTAGTTACAGTTACATGTTACCCATAAAATAAAGTAACTGTAATAATATTACATATTTTATTACTTAGTGTCCATAGCCTTAAGCTGTCACGTGTGAAACTATCACCTTATCACGTGACACGATTGCGTTGTTGGACAATGTGGAAGTCTTAATAATATAAGTAAGTAGCTGGTGAATAAGCCTCATTTAGTAGGCTTCATTACTTCGTTGTGGCTAGGCGTTACTCAGTGGGTTACTAACGAGATTAGTAACTTCATTACTTTCAGTAATAATATTACGTAATATTAGATTCGTTACAGTAACTATATTACTTAGGTAACGCGTTACATTTGTAAGTAAAGTAACTTGAGTTATATTACCTGTTTTTATAGCGTATTTCGTTATATTACTTTGTTACCACAAAAGTAATAATATTACGTAACGCGTTACATAAGTAGCGCGTTACTCCCAACACTGCATGTAGAGTCTGATCACATGAGATCTTGAGGACCTGTAGTGGGCTCTACAGATCACAGAGGAACACCATTTTGGTAAGGAATCACTTGGTTATTTGGGTACACATGTAGTCTGAAATGGTAGTTGTAAATGTACATAAATGTGCATGTGGTATCTTTTAAACCTTAACATCCCATGATCTGATTGTAGCTTCTTTGGGTTGCAATACATTTAGCCTCCTCGCAGGCCCCTCGTGTAATAGCAATTCCAATTATATCATTTGTAAAATGTTTCTTTCTGACACTGTGGTATGTTTTCATTCTTCTACATACCATACCCACACACGCACACGCACTTGAACCACTTCCCCACCGGCTATACTTATAAGGATATTGCTGATTCTAACTGCCCATGTTTCAAACAACAAGTGATATTCAGGTGAAATTTTGGGTGCCACACCTTCACTCAGAAGTCATAGTTTGTACAGCCTCTTGTAGGGTGCCAGTCCTGACATCCAGGAGAATTTGCAGTCGCTAAATCATAGCACTTGATTATAGTGTGCAGGAGACCCAGTCAACTAGGTAGGAGGCATACATAACTTTGTGCCATATTTATTTGTACTAGCATATTAAAAATTATAAATTTAAAAATAAATTAGGAAACCAAGCGATAAAAAGTAGTGAAACAAGAGAACAGTGGTAGCTAATACAGTGTTCAATGCCAAAGGAGGAATTTCCCACCGAGTTATGCTGTAATAGCTACCATTGTTCTTCTCTTGTTTCACTACTTTTTATCGCTTGGATTCCTACTTTATTTTTAAATTTATAATTTTTAATATACTAGTTTGTTTGGTTTTTTGTTAAGGCATACAGCTAGCTATAAAGATGCGACTGTTCTATTAGTGTGACTGCTGTGTTAGAGTATCTCGAGGCAACCTGCAAGATGTGCGCTTGCCCAAAATGGGCGTGGTTTTGATCGATTATAGAGTATGTCGAGTCAGCCTTTCAAATTGAAGGTGTGTGTTCACTGAAATACAGCTAGTGCGAAAGGGGTGTGTCATCATGATTTAAATCGATAGGTTAATAATGTGTAGAATGAAGAACGGGCGTGATCTTGTGACTTATCGTGAAGCTGTATAGTACCATTGCCCTCCGTTCTAGATCACATCAGTAAGGAATATAATCTATTCCTCCATACATTAGTACATTAGGGTAGTCTATAAGTGCCTTAAATAATCTTGTGGCGTCTATTATGCTGTTTAAAGAAGTGTTGATACGGAAAATTAATACCTCAATATGGTTTTGTTGGATGAAGAAGAGAAGCAGCCTGATTGAAGATAAAAGAAAAAACAAGGCGCAGAGGGCACACACTTGTCGCAACCCCAAAAGGCACATCCCACTGGTGAGTTTGTAATTGTGGCGTAAAATGGTGGCTGTGCGCTGCTTTGTTTGGGCTCTAGGCTTGCAACTGTGGTCAGTCAGTGAGGCTAAAATTTGAGTTTTGGCGATTTTTAAAAAATTTATATCCGGCCACCTGTAAGCATTTTGTTGTATTTAATGCTGTTTTATGGACTATATGGAATAGTACTATTCTGTAAAGGTGATTTTCGTATTGTAAGATATCTCTAGGATGTTTTTTAAAGGCGGAATTTTGGGGGTGGGCGAAAATTTCACCTGGATTCCTACTTAAACGGTACGACCGTACCATTTGATAGACGCCTTTACTTTTAGCAAGAGTATATAATGGGGAGGGAGAGTGGCAAACTGAACTATAAGCTCTGTGAAAATGAGTCCATAAAGTATCCCATATACCTTTGTTTCTTCTCGTAAACCTGACTGCTGTGTATTGCTGAGTTTAACACCTTAAAAGTTTTAACGGGTGATCTGGATGGAATGGCAATGGCAGAAATTCCAACTAGACTTGCCACTTTTGCTAGTAGAACTGTTGAGGCAGAAAATGGCGACCATGATGAAATCTCGATCATGATATCTTGAATGACATTTTGTATGAAATCATGATTTTTAGAGCCTATGGTAGACTATAATATTGGGTCTATGATGAAGTTTCGACCACGATGAAACCTCGATGTTTGCTTTCCAGGTCTCATTTTTTCACAGCATATAGTGCAGTTTGATACTCTCCCTCCTCTTTATGTACTCTTGCTTTTAGTAAGCTTTGTTTTACAAATTAAGCTATTGTAATCTCGTACCACCCCTTATATTAAGGTAGCGCACCCTGGCCTCCATTTAGGATCCAGTGTTTATATTTGAGCCTGGCTTTAATACGGTATGCAATTCTCTTGGCTATTGTGGTGGGTGTGACACTGTAGGCACTTTCTTCTCTCAGATATTGTGGTACTTAAGGGTGCTCGCGGCTATTTGAAGCCATACAACAAGCAATTTTTGTATTGTTGCTAATACTCACATAATGTATAAAATGAATCCATATGCTACTTACGTTGGAAGTGCTTCTCTTTCTCTTCAACACAAACCAAACAGAATTCTTCTAGCCTATACCATTTTATAACTATGCGTAGTTCTTTATGAAGCGCTTAAATCGAAACTAGTCCTCCATCTTTCACAGTAGCACACTGGAAACCACGTTGAACAAACTTCAGCTTATAACTCACAGCTCTATGTTTAGTATTTGTACACAGCGTACATAGAACTTAAGTTAGTACTAAAAGTGTGCTGCACCATTCAAAACCTCATGTTCTCGGTGCCGTAACTCATGAAGCCATAACGCTACGGACAATATCTAAAACATAGACCTCTGGAGAATTTATCATCGAATCTCCCTGCAAAATTTGAAGCCTTCACGGCTATCACTCAAAAACTAGTTTTATTTTTAGTAAACATGTGCAAAGATTGCGTGCGCCCAACATTATTGATACAATAACCACACAAATTCTTATTGACCGCAATCACCAACTTTTCAAAATAACATGTCATAAATGCTGTTCTAAACACAAAAAGCTCTGTTATCTCTTCTTCACACAGAGGAACAGCTTCTTGCTCTGCCTGGAGTCTCCAAGTCGCTCTAGGATAGGTTACGCTATGCACGCCATCATCAGCAGCTTGTAACGCCTTGTGATTCCAGCTGGTAACATTGTCCCCTACATAAGCAGCTTACAATTACAATACTAACTACTAGCATACTATATCACTCAAGAAAACAAGGCACAAACGCATGTTGCCTACAAGGGAAAAGTGCGTTCACACCTGTTGCCTTAAATAACTTACTTTTAGATTAATTCATAACTGTTGATCCATTAGACAATCATTTGCTAACACTTCAGTGATGATTCTAAAGCGAAAAAACATGCTATTCTTGGAGCTATTCTTCCTCATTTTCTCTGGCGCAAAACATGTCCACTTAGCACGGATACTACAAGTATGCGTAGTAATGCCAATTATGATGCAATAGCCGCATGTGGTTTCTGGGCTGGCACTTAAACGGCTTCAAATATCAGCAAGCACCCTTAAATATGCTGCTGAAAGAAAGTGTTGGATATGGAAAAGTAATGCATCAATATGGTTCCCTCTACAAAGAAGGAAGACAACCAGTCTGATTGAAGATAAAGGGAAAGTCAAAGCTCAGAAGGTACACACTTGTCGGAATCCCTAAAGGCACATCCCTCTGGTGAGCTTGTTATTGTGGCATGAAATGATGACCAAGCACTACTTCATTCGGTCTCTAGCCTTACAACTATGGTCAGACAGAGCAAAATCAATTTAGACAATCAACAAAAAGTCTATATCCAACCACCTGTGAATGTTCTCTTATTTTTAATGCTGTATTTCATGTTAAAAAAACTATATAGTGCTATTCCATAAAGGGAATTTTCATTGCGTATGTTTCTAGGATGATTTTTAAAGGGCAACATTTTCGATGACGCACGTGACTTTTTGGGCTATCCTTACTTAAGCAGCACTACCTGTTTGATAATGACTGTAAAAATGTTTTACTATGGAGAAATCCTTCTTAACTAGTGAATTTATAAAATTGTTAATTTAGAAATGGAAGTGAGGATCAAGCCATAAAAACTACTGAAACAAGTGATTTGAATGATGGCAACTATTACAACATAGCTTTGTGGGGAAATCCTTACATTGGCATCTCACCACCTCACCATATATGTTCAATGCCAAAGTAGGGATTTCCCCACAAAGCTATGTTGTAATAGTTGCCATCATTCAAATCACTTGTTTCAGTAGTTTTTATGGCTTGATCCCTACTTCCATTTCTAAATTAACAATTTTTTAAATTCACTAGTTTGTTAACTTTATTGGTATAGGTATAGGTATATAGCTATTATTGATCTTTGGCACTGACTGCTCTATTAGAGTATCTCGATCTTGCTACTTGCTACTTGCTTTATGCAAGCTGCTCAATTACTAAATTGAAAGGCATGCAGGGTTTCTATCTCCTGTTTTCTACAATTAGTTACAGCTGGACCATTAATAATGGGCGTGGTCCACAGATCGTTAAGTACGAGGACACACTCTGATTGATAAGGGCGTGTCAGTGTGTTCCTACTTCACTAGGCTGTTTGATCGCTTTGCAAGTGTTGCTATACAGGCATCTACTTGCCCTTACAGTACGGAATCCGTTATTAGTTTTGTGGCGTCCGAATACGGCTGCTCCAAGGAAAGTGTCGATACGAATTATTAACGCCTCCGTGACTTTTTCCGGAAAAGAAGACGATTTGTAATTGAAGATAAAAGGAAAGACAAAGCGCAGAAGGCAGACACTCGTCGGAACCCGAAAAGGCACATCCCAGCAGCGAGTTAAATATTGTGGCAAAGAATGGTGATCCTTCGCTGCTTCGTTTGGCCTGTAGCCTTGCGAATGTGGTCAGGCAGGCTGGCAGGCAGGCAGGCAGACGGAAATTTCTGTTTTAGCAATTTTTTTAGAAATAAAATTCCAGCATTTTTCTAGTCGTTTCCTGATATATAACGCTAGAAATAAAGTTAGAAACTTGAAGACTCTTTAGTAAAAGGTTTATTTGCTGCGTGAGATATTTCTAGGGTGATTTTTGAGGAATTGAAATTTGAGGCGCACGCCAAATCCACCCGGATCCCTACTTAAACAGTACTATCGTACTGTTTGATATGGGTCCTTGAAAGCTATTGTAATGCATTACTGTTATTACTGGGATGCAAAAGTACTCACCATCAGTTGTGTTGGGGGCAGTAGACACCAGGCCACAGAAGTCATAGTCTTAATCATCCCTCATGTTATGTACTCTATATTTACGTATTGGTAAGGTGTAGTATTTGATGATATATAATGCATTGGTGACTGTATATATCAACACAGGTGTTATCGTGTTCCCAACCCTCCATGTGTCCATCGTTAAGTTGACATTAGAGATTACCTAGTGTTCAGGTGTGTGTATTTTCATACAGTGTGTAATATTAACAGACACTGCATACTATTGCAGGCAAGTTGCAGTTATGCATTCTGTTAGATGTTGAGATATGGACAAATCTATCAAGGTTAGCAATCATTTAATTCTGGTCATGTGATCTTGTCAACCTCCATAGGTAACAGATACAGTCGGCACATTTTCCAGTCGGACAGGAGTTTGTGATGCTACTATTACTGTGTAACAAATACTTAAACTTATGCAACTATTATAATCTCATTTAGTATGTCACTAAAACTACTTTACAATAGCCAAACTACATAATAGAGAAGAAACTAGTGTGTTCACACTATAAGGCCCACAGTACCTTAAAATCATTTTAGCATTGCTCATCCATAGAGAAATGGAAAAGTGTTGCATTATTACATTCTTTCTAGCAAGTTTGGTATAAATTGTGACCAGGCCTGCGAAAACAGGGCATGTGGGCACAAACTACACACTGTCACTCTACAGTTCATAACTCAGTATTGGATCAGAATGTTTGCATTCTGTAACTTGCATAATAAAGCCAATTAAATGCTAACTAACATCTAAATAGTGCATTGCCATAGCTCAATGGTAAAGTTATGAGTGATGAAAGTTTGAAAAAGTAGGCAAAAATCATGTGCCCACATGCCCTATTTTTGCAGGCCCAGTCACAATTACTTCTTTTGCTGAGCAGTCAACCCTGCTAGTGTGCTCAGCTTCTATGTAAACACTCAATTATAACATTACTAGCTGTAGTACCTGCCCTATCGTGCAGGGTGGTATACACATAGAAATTAAATGAAATTACAGTTGGTCATTACTATTTGCTTACATCAGTAATGGCCTGGTGATAATTCAGTAATGATGCATGAGGCACTGTAAGAATGTATTTCCAGGAATAGGGTTTTGTAGACACTGCATACCATACAATTAAGGATTTGGTTACTGCATTTGTATACACTGTAAGTGATAGGGTTATTGAGTCATATAGATATGAATTCACTTGGTAGTTATACATGATTGTGCAAGATACTGTAGCTACTATGTATATAGTGCAACATTATAGATGGCATGCAGTTTGTGATGGTTGTCCAGCATCTCATGATCAGTGTAAGGAACTGAGAGGGTAGCTATGCCTGTTGCCAATGTTGACAGCCATGTCCATTCTATTGCATTGGATAGGCATTGTTGTTGACTACATTATGTAGTTTTGCTGTTAGGCGCCTATGTATAGTTGAGCTATTTCATTAGCAGGATGATAAACAACTCATTAAGTTTTTATACCTATATAAGGCACTGTTATGTTGGAGGCGGCCTGCATGATCAATATCTACTTAGCAACAACTTTGTAATCGTACAGTGAATTTGATTGGTGAAATTCAACATAAGATACTTAGCAACAACTTCCTTAGTGACTGCTTGTGAATCTGATTGGATAAATTTATTATGTAAAACAAGTGGTTGCTCTGTAGTAGTTATAGTTGGCTGCATGTATGCTGAATTGCAGTGAAACAGTGAATTGTTGCTTGAGTTATAGGTAGCTAGGTAAATAATTGTTGGTAATAGCAAAGAAAAGCAGTATCTTGGATGCAAATTTAGCTTGTGCTGAGCCAAGCTCTCATGCAAAGGTAGAGGGAGTGATCACTGCCTTATCCCAAATGAAGACTGAGTACGTGACAGAAATGACTGTAGCTCATACTGACTGTAGCTCATACTAGAGTGAGCAGACTGTAGCTCATACTAGAGTGAGCTACAGTCATTTCTGTCACGTACACTCATCAGTTCACTGTATACTTATTTAGTTAGATGGCCCTGCACGTATGGCAGGTACCAATGCTTGAAGCATCATCTGTTATCTCACCATCATAGTAAGGTACCAATGCTTGAAGCATCATCTGTTATGGTGAGATAACAGATGATGCTTCAAGCATTGGTACCTGCCCTACGTGCAGGGCCATCTAACTAAATAAGTGTACAGTGAACCGATATTTAAATATCAGACACCAGCACCTGTCACATATGTATAGCATGTATGGTGATGTTACTTTAACGTACTGACTGTGAGCCTTATGCCATCCTGTAAGTATACCTTGAGCATGTTGGTAAGTTAAACAGCAGAACTCTATCTACCTATATGTCTACCACAGGTCCAAACTACTAAGTGGCAAGTACCTGTCCTATCATGCATGTGCATGCACTGCTTCAGTTTACATGACATCTAATTTACTAATAATAAATGAACTTGAAACGAAATAATTGTAATACTGGTATGTCCTGCCCCATCATGCAGGAATTGTACATTAAGCCTTAACCCTAAGTTTAAACTTATAGTGACTAAAGTAGAAACCCAACTATTTAAGCATCAGTACCATTACTTGAACTATACTACACCAAACCTTATTAAGGGTTGTGAGCACAGGGTTCAAAGCACAAGATGAAGCAATTGTACACGCACTACTAATAGGTGCACCTATACATGCTTTTGTGTGTGATATTTTATTAAACTTAGATGCATATATATATTCTACAAAGTTGCAAACAGATTTCATACATGATACCCTAATACAACACATAGGACAGACAAACAAAATGCAGATTTTGCCCTAACCTTGCGTGATCTACTCACAAATTTGTTAAACAGTTGTCTAAGTCTCCCTATGCCAATGCATTCAGTGGTACCTGCTCTATGTGCAGGACCATCTAACTAATAGCCACTGCTTGAAGGTTCTTAGTTTACTAATTTGTTAAGATGCCTTACTGTAGATATACTGATAGTAAAGTGTCAGTAAACTTAAGTATATGGAACATAAATATTTTACTATGTTTTAAACTCTCAGTAAAACATCAGTGAATGCGGGTTTACTGAAAAACTACTAAAATAAACAATTAACTGTTCATGTACTGGGGATATACCACTGTAGTAAACTAAGAAACTTCAAGCAGTGAGCATAATACAGCATTGGGAACCAATTCAGACATCAGGTATTCAGCATTCATACATGGTGATGTCATTGTAACGTATATGAGCCTTATAAGTATACTCTGTGCACGTATGGGTAAGTTAAGTTAAAGAGCAGAACTCTAACTACATACCCACATGTCTACCACACAGGTGAAACTGCTAATAGCTATTACCTGTCCTATCGTGCAGGTACATTGTTACAGTTCTACATAGTATTAATGAATTACTACAACAAAAGCTATATTTGAACTGTCAACAACTTACCTAGAGAAAAAATTATACTGAAAAGGTACCCAGTGTCTAAAAGATGCACTGAAAAGGCATGGTTGAACGAAAAAAGTGCATTGAAAACATGCCTAATCAAAAAAAAAGTATCGCCAACTGGACTTGAACTCAGAACTTATGCACTTAACGCAGGTGTCTAACCCATTCACCTATCTGTCCTACACCCAACACTACACCTTTATTTTTGTCTTGTAAAGACCTGTACAAATGGACTGAGATTACTTGTGGTTTATAGAATGTCATTTTTCTTCTACACCTTTGCGTTTAAAGAGCAGTAACGGACAAACGATAGCTTGCACAAACTTTTCGAAACCGTCATTGTAGCTGGATAATGAGCGCTTATTTAGACACAAAGACGCTTCAAAACATGCAGTGGTTCAAGAGAACATGCCAGACATCAAATGGAATGCAGATAGACGGACGGACGGCTTTTCAGTCTTATAATATAGATAATATAGATAATAGCACAAACTTAGTCTTGTCAAAAGTAAGTCAGTAATGATGATGACCAATGAGGCTACATTGCAGGAATGGAGTCAATCTAGAGAAGTGTAAAATGTTACTAAACAGGCTCTATTTGCTATAAATGGAGCATAATCACACACAGCTTAGGTGTGTTAACCATTCACTTTATGTTATTGTCCTGAAAATGGCAGTGGTTACTGTGATGTAATTCAGAACCTTGCTCAGAGTTACTCGAGTGTGATGTGTGGGACTTCATAGATGAACTGATGATACTCATGCATTATAGTGCTCTGGTGTTGATCACCGAATACATTGTTATTGGTTAGCCAATATGTAGGCAGATTATATTCAACCACCAACTCGCAATGATCTTGAATGAATTATGTCATCTAACCTCAATCAGGGTCAGGGAAACTTCCCCGGCAGCCCTGGCAAGAGACGTAGCAATATTCTTAATTTGTATTTTTAATGTGTGGTAATTATTACTTCATTTGAAAGAGCAGACCCACAATCGAATCGAATTGCGTTATTGGCATGCACGCGGAAGGCTGCGGCAACTCTAAAAACAGGAGATCGTGGAAGTTGATTATAGCGAATACTTGTTTCTTCCAATGTTGGGTGATAAACCCAATCACCCTAAGACTTGCTTTTCCGAAGAGGAAATTTGGGGACAAAAAGCCGACCTATCGTTCCTTCCAATCTTCGTGGTTTGATAAGTAGCCATGGATCACGTACAACGAGACAGAAGATAAGGTAGTGCTATTAAGGCAGTGCAACAAGAAAGTGTCAGGAATTGCTCACTGACCAGCAAAACATCGGATGCGTTTCTCACCCGCGGCTATGCGTATTGGAAGGATGTCACAGGAGAGAAACACAGAGGATTTCCTCTTCACGAACGCTCCCACTTAAGTTTTCATTATTTTTCATAGCTATATCGTAACAAACTGCTTTGTTTAATACAGCACTAGTTTGAGCATCGCTACATTCGTTTCTCTATTTTTTTTAATTTAGATGCACAGTGGGCAGCTGATTTAGTCATGAACAAATACAGATATTGGTGAGCATTATGCTGCTGCTGGTACCAACCAAAGTTTTTATATCTTTGCTTGTAATGCTGATTACTTTGATGCCAGCCACCAACTCTGTTTCAGAGAGAAGCGCATCAACACTCCACTGTGTTAAAACCTATTTGAGGTCATCAATGACACAATTACGTTTGAACAACATAATGGTAGTACATATACATAAATATCTAACTGATACCGTAGATGTTAAATCACTACTATAGTATGTTCACGTTGAGCTGAATCCTCAAAAAACATTTAATAACTCATGGATTCAATTACACATGATCTTGAAATTTGGCTCATTTGTAGTACTGCTTGATCCGCTAAAAATATTTCAAAATCTTGTTCAAATGTTTGACATAATATTTACGAGCATTCAAAATTTTCACAATATATTTTCTATGGGGAAGCCATATAAATACAGTGTCCATTACAACCCTTTCCCAAACTTGTAATGGAGCCAAACCGTACGTGTCTGTTGTTGAAACCTTGGCTGTTACCAATAATCATCTGTGGCTGAAATGTTAACTCTGTTGAGAAAAAATCTACCTTTAATTTTTAGCTGTTTTTCAGGATTCAGCTCAACGTGAATATACTATAACTGAGTTTTCAACTGCCAATGAAGAAAGAAGAAAAGGGTTTGGCAGCTTTGAACTGGAAAACTATTTAATGGCTATCAGTATGTGCATGTAACTTTTGTAATTGCTTCAGTGTCTAGTATGACTACCTACATAAAAGAAACATTAAAATTAAATTATTGTTGTACATGTATGTGTCTTAACATGCAGGATGTGCATGTTTGTATTTTCATCAAGTGTACAGCAATACTGAGAGTTTGTTAATACTAACCTATGATTTGGAAGCTATCATCTGAATCATCTTCGTAACTTGATCAGCTGTCATTTATGAATTTTCTACTGACTTCTGAATAGCAACTTAGTTCTTCAGATTGAGATGTAGGCATCACAAGAGCATCTGAATGTAACTATATAAGTGTCTGTATCAACTAAATTCTGCTTAATATTTTGTTTGCACTTGTGTGCATCATCTAAATGCACCAACCACCACAGTATAGGTTGATAATGTCAAAATACATGGATGTAACATGTTGTATCAATGATAATGTCAATTCTTGTTTAATACGACAACGTATTGCTCCCAATGAGTCCTAAATTGATCAAAGTAAATCAACAATGATGCAATAATTGATTTAGACCTGTGTAAGATACATCGGTAGACCTAATAGTAGGCACCTTGCATACTACGTAAATGAAATCAAAAATGATTTCAGCATTGTTCACCCTTTACAAAGTAGCTGTCTGGTGATTCACTATTTGCTCTAATAGAAATGATAGGTAGTGTTAAACTTTTTAAAATGCTTCCACAGACTGTTGTTCTACACTATTTGAAACATAGAACAGAGTAATCCCACAAATGATTTCAGCATTGTTCACCCATTACAAAGTTTCAGACTGGTGATTTACTGTATGCTCTATTAGAAATGGTATGCAGTGTTAAACTTTTCCAGATAGTGAACAAGTTAGATTGTTGCTCTACATTATTGAAAACATAGAACAGAGTAATCCACAAATGATTACTGCATTATTCCCCCTTTACAAAGCTTCAAACTGGTGATTCAATATATGCTCTAATAGAAATGTTAGGTAGTGTTAAACTTTTTAAATACTTCCAGTTGGTGAGCAACTTGGATTTTTGCTCTATATAATTAAATACATGGAACAGAGTAATCCACTAATGATTTTAACATTGTTCACCCCGAGGAATAGGTAGTATTTAAGCTAATAACGACACTACATATTTACTTCAATATTATGTAGTGAATGGTGATGGGATCCCTCCAAGTAATTATAAGTATTTATGATAGTAAACATGCTACTTAATTGTTTTAATATCGTGTGGTATCTGGAGATGGACTGCCACCTGTGAACGGTAAGCATTTACAAAGATACTAAGAATGGCTGGCTTTGAAATATATAGTTTTCATATTTAAAATGTAGTATACAACTTTAAAGGTTTAAACACTGTAAACAGGAAAGCATGTGTGACCAGATTTTACAAAACTGATCCAAATTGCACAACAGGACAAAATCAAATTAACACCACAAGTGGATAGCTACACTATCGTATTACTAGTTGACAATCAGTACTACTTAAACTGCTCAGGTCTGGTTTTAACAGATGTCTTTTCTGGGTGGTGTGGAGAGCTCGAATGGCAGTTACTGGCTCTGTGAAGGACTTGGTTTAGAAAATTTCAGTGGTTTACTGGTGATAACGTTAGCCAGATGTTTTTCTGTTAATTTTGCAATCTATAAGTCACTAAGGATCCAACACAGCACTATAATTTCGCGACTGGACTCTAATCATGGTCTGCCTCCATTTTGAAGTCTATCTCGTACCCCCATCATCCCCAACCCCTTTGAACACTTGTGATACTACTTTGCTCATCCAACTGCTCAGATTTTTTGGCAAGAAACTACAAGCAGCTACAGGTACTGGAAGTGGTCAGAAATGCAAAGAATAGATTGATGCGTTTTCTGTGTAAATTTTATATGCGTGCTTGCCATCCTTGGAAAATTATGCTGACTTGAATTTTTATAACCATGTATCTTAAAAACTTCTGTTTGATTTGGATCATTTTTTCCAAAATCCAGTTGCATAGTAATACAAGGTAGACTTTACATTGCAGCTCAACCACCTATATAACATTACTAAGCAGCAGATACTCAACAGGTTAATGATATAATTTATATATCATCTTACCACTGCCTTCATTGCCAGAGAAAAAAGCAATAATAATTAGAAGTTATAAATCACACAACTGTATAGTTAGTTTACTTTGTTTATATTGTGTTCATGTACAATGTACATGTGTGAACGTGCAAAATGTAAATCCAACTATAACACTATCAGCAATGGTTTCTTAGCAACCACCTTGTTGCTATGTAAAATAGCAAACTTTAACAACTCCCTTGTTGTTATGTAAAAGGGTATTATTCATTTTAGTGAAACTCTTAACTCTAGCTAGTTGTCAAGTAAGTACAATGACAATAGACAACGTACATGGATAGATAATATGCAGCAGTATTGCAGATTTTTCTGTTAAGGCTAGTTCTGTTGGCTAATCATTTCAATGGTACATAAGCTTTTTTTTGTTCATTTTAATTTTACTCAGTGATTGTCAAGGTTGTGAGCATCACAAGAGGCTGAATGTCACAAGATCGAAGTAGGTCATAGTTGTGTACTACTTGTATATCATTCAGGTAAAAAGAACACATTGTTGTGGTCTGTGTGAGGGATGCAAAGCCAGTAACTAACATTCATAAACATTTTAAAATACCAACACTAAAGAGGCCTTGCATAAAACGTGTATGTATGTTTTTAAGTTGATCAATTAAACTTAACAAAATGCAATATTCATTAAATACTTTTATAATGATTTGATTCAACGAAAATATAATTTAATTGTTAGTCTCGCTATCACTACTGCTGTATGCATAATCTGATTGTTCATATTCTAACACTTGCTGCTAACGGAGATCTTCTACAGTTCTATCGAGGAATAACATTGCTCTTTCTTTCAACATTTCCACAGCTCCAGCTTTTGCTTTTCTTAGAATGGCAATCTTTCCTAGGAGAAGTCTTATTTTTCTTTACTCTTATGCTGATATTGGCTAAGTGTAGCATCCTAAGTATGATAATTATATAGATACAAGTGCATCATCAGTCATTTATACAAAATAAAACTTTTACGTGCTGTATAGTAAATATATACATATCATAGAATTTCTTATGTAGTTTCATATAAATTAATCATTAATATAAAGTGCTATGATGTACAAACCTCAAGTTCTATATCACCATCATCATGCAATTGATCATGATTAGTTTCAACCATGCACAGCATACTTTTATTTACTACAAGTAACAACATAATTATATACATAATAGCATGGAATAGTACACATGTATTATATGTTTATATGATTATAATAGCACAAAATAGTATAGTACCTATTAAAATTATATACATTTTAAAAGTGTCTTGCTGAATTATCATCATTAAATTTAATATTATGCATTTGGGACCTGCATGGTAATATGAGACTAAAATTTTTACTCGCACATCACTACAGATATGCGACCAGATTTGCGAAAAGGGGTCACATCGAATTTACCAACTTTGACAATTCATAACTTCAGACTAGAATAAGTTTATACCTTGACATTGGTCAGTAGTGACCACCAATATACGTGATTTGAACACTACGTTATGGTCTTCCACATTCATACAATTGGATGTGTGTGGAAAACCTATTATATTCACTAGCCATGCCACAGGCTCCTTTTCACAAGTTGACATCTAGCTATGAAGTTGTATTCCAGACACTGGGAAACTTAAACTTCCACTAGCCAGATGTATTTATAATGTACAGATGATCTTAATTATCTTCACTAGATTTTTGTTACTTTTGATGATATTAGACTCCTATCCATTTGCAAAGGTAGGTACAAAAGTAATAAAATCAGTCTTGCAATACAATAATTAGCTCATAAATGTCTACATGTACTGTACCTTGAATATCATGTGATATGGATGGAATTACCACCCTATGATAGTAGTGTAGCCAATTCTTCATCTCCCGAAAAAGCAAAGTTCTTTCTTCTTTGTGCCTCTAAATTTCATTGAAGGTACAGTAGCAGAAGGTGAATGAAGATGTAGCAGAAGGTGAAGCAGAAGATTCACCTGAAGCAGTAGGTGAATTTCATTACACCTGCTGCTTCTAACTTCTTTTGTATTTCAACACTTCAACGCTGACCTAAGTGCAGTAAATGTATTCACCTTTATTATACAATAGAGTAGGTATAGTCCGTGAGCCAATGGGGTCAGTAGGTACCATAATTATGTCACTATCAATGGCTTTTAGGTCTATTGTATCTAGTTTACATACTTCTTAATTTTGTAATATATTGCATTTTATGAAATCTTCATGATGGTTGAAAATTTGTAGCACGTGAAATAAAGCTATGTTGTGGTTGTTGCACAATTTAGAAAAGTATATCTTCCTAGTTTCACATGCATGCACGTGCTGTACTTAAACCTATAATATATGTACAAAGAAAGGTATACTATGCAGACTTTACTTCATTGCATGTGTATAATACAGTAACTCAGATTGTGGTGAGAATAAATTTACTATTATAAAATAATTATGTTGTTACACTCAGACCGTTTGTCTGTAAGCTGACCATCCAAATTTAACTGATTGATACTATTCAAGGAAACCAATTCCACTTTGCATTTTTTTTGAAGAATGTGTGTATATAGATCATTATTGGCATGCTGATTTAGTAGCTAGTACTAGCTACGTATTCACGTGGATCTTTAAAATTACTATTTTATAGTAACTTTCTAATACAATAAGCTATGAATTTCAAATTTGCACCATTAGACAGCCCTTGAAAATCTTATTCCAGCTGCCAAAAGTGCTTTGTTCTTTAACCAAACAAGGATCGGAGTCATCAAGGTTTAAAATTCTTCCATGCGTTTCATTGGACATCTTGGTTATGGTTTAACTATAATACTTCTGAATGTTTATTTGTGATGAAGCCAAAGAAGCCAGATCGTAGATTTCTAATGTCTGGTTACTGTTCAGAGATAGGAAGATTAAGTTAACTGTATATTTTCTGCAGTGTCAGTGTTGAGTGAGGAAACCTACAAGGCAGTTTGGAATGTTGAGAATCTACCACCTCTGCAATCCTCCCAGGTACACTTACACATGTACACAGGTGACACAATTCATGTTTTTGGCATGATGTATGTGTCTGTACAACATAATCAGCAAGCTAGACAATTACCTTTGTTGATAGTAAAAGTGGATGGTCCTACATTTTTGGGCAGGGACTGGCTTACACAGTTGAGATTAGACATTGAATGGTCAAGTGTTTATCATGTACAAACACAGCATACTGTATCCCAGTTGTTACATAAACACAGTTCAGTTTTTGCTGATGAGCTAGGTACAGCAAAATCGGTAACTGTTACCTTACTTGTGGACCCAGCAGTTCAACCAAAGTTTTACGAGGCTAGCCCTGTACCTTTTGCTATTCATCCCAAGGTGGAAGATGAATTAGATAGGTTGTTGACTGCTGGTATAATTGAACCTGTTCAGTAATCTGACTGGTCTGCTCCAGTGGTACCAATAGCTAAGCAAGATGGTAGTATCAGGTTGTGTGGGGATTATAAGTTAACTGTGAATAAAGCAGCTCAACCTGAGGTGTATCCTCTACCACGAATAGAAGAGTTATTTTCCACTTTACGGGGAGGTACACACTTCACAAAACTTGATTTAAGTCATGCCTACCAACAACTGCTACTCTCTGAAGAGTCTCGTAAATACACTACAATCAAAACTCACAAAGGGTTATCCAGATACACCAGATTACCCTTTGGTGTGTCCACAGCACTGGCAGTATCTCAACGCACATTGGACAGTTTGTTCAAAGGTATTCCTAATGTTACAGTTTACTTAGATGATATATTGGTCTCGGGTCATACAGACAAAGCCCATTTAGACAATTTAAGCACTCTATTATCCAGATTAGAGACAGCTGATATGCAACTCAAGAAAAGCAAATGGTCATTCTTCCTATCAGAAGTGGAGTATCTGGGTCACTGTATCACTGCAGAAGGCCTCAAACCATCACCTTCCAAAGTTGAAGCCATTGTTGCTGCCCCACCTCCTACAATGTTTCACAACTTAAAGCCTTCTTGAGTCTTGTAAATTATTACGGCAGATTTTTGCCCAATTTGGCTTCTACCCTAGCCCCTCTGTACAAGTTGTTACGTAAGCATGCTCACTGGATATAGAAGACTGAACATGAGTCAGCGTTCCAGATCAAAATCCAGTTAAAGTCTGATGCTGTATTGATGCACTTCGACCCTTCAAAGCCTCTGATTTTGGCTTGGACTCCTCTCCTTATGGAGTAGGAGCAGTCTTGTCGCATATACTAGCTAATGATGTGGAACGCCAGATCGCCTTTGCATCTAGCAATCTGGCACCTGCTGAAGTCAAGTATGCTCAGTTAGACAAGGAAGGGTTAGCAATTGTATTTGGCTTAAAGAAATTTCATCATTATCTTCATAGCAAACATTTTATTGTATACACTGACTACAAACCCTTAAAACACATCTTTCATCTTTAATCCAGCTAGAGCTATTCCTGTGATGGCATCGGCACATACAACGCTGGGCCCTAACAATTGGTGCTTATGACTGAAATTCAGTTCAAACCAGGTCCACAGAAAAGCCCATCCTAATGCTTGCAGTCGCTTACCATTGCCAGAGGTACCATCCACTGTACCAACTCCAGGAGACAATGAATCATTTCAATTCTACTCCAGTAACAGGTGCATAGATTATTCGGTGGACCCAACGCTTCCCTCTGTTGGCAACAGTTACACAGTATGTCTTACATGGATGACCATCAAAGCCAGATAATGATGATCAGCGAACTTACTTCAACCGTAGGTAAGAATCGATTGTTGATGACAATTGTCTTTTGTGGGGCACTCGTGTTGTCATATCCCCACAATCACACAATCTGTTATTGGATGAATTACATGTTGGACATCCGGACATTGAGCGAATGAAGCGACTAGCAAGAAGTTACCTGTGGTGGCCCGACCAGGACACAGATTGAATCCAAAGTGAAGTCATGTGTAGATTGGAAGATACCAGCCACAGCCCCTTTACATTCATGGAAATGGTTACACAGGCCATGGTCAAGGGTTCACATTGATTACGACGGTCCTTTCCTTGGCCTAATGTTTTTGCTCATTGTTGACAGTCATTCCAAATGGCCAGAAGTTCATGTCACGCTGCTGTTACTATTGATAAATTACAAACAACCTTTGCAACATTCGGAATACCGGAAGTCCTTGTCTCAGATAATGGATCAGCTATCTGCAGTGATGAATTCCATATATTCTTGAAGGCAAATGGCATTAAACATGTCCTCACTCCTCCCTACCACCCTGCTTCAAACAGGTTGGCGGAGCGATACATACAGACATTCAGAGATTGTCTCAGAAGACCACAGGAGGTTCCATTGAATCTAGAGTGGCAAAATTTTTGTCCCGCTACCGTGTGGCTCCACAGTCAACTACTGGTATTTCCACTGCAGAGTTGATGTTTGGTAGGAAACTACGTACAACACTGGACTTATTGAAACCAAATGTTGCAGCGAAAGTCCATCAGAAGCAGACCCAGCAAAAAGCGGCACATGATCAACATGCCAAACACCATTGCTTTGATGAAGGTTCCTCAGTTTTTGTGTATAATTTTCATGGTACTCCACATTGTCTTCCTGCTATTGTCATTAAGCAGACAGGATCAGTTACTTTTCTTGTAGAACTGGAAGACAAACGTCAAGTTCGTAGGCATCAAGACAATATCCGCTATAGAGCCAGTACAGACAATATTGTTATCATGGACAATCAATCTTCTGATGACATTGATGACTTTCTTCCAATATTGTCATGTGTGAATGATCCTGTGAAGGCTCAGCCCACTGTACCCTTGCGTTAATCACATCGTATCCGACGCCACCCTCATCGGTTAACTAAAGGGGTAGGACTGTAGTGATGTAACACTAACATCCATGCACACACGTGACTGTGCATACTGACTTTCATATAACACGTAGTTGGTAGTGTTGTGTTGTGTTGAGTTGTATATTTGTATAAGCACTGTAGTTGGTGATGCAATTCTTTACTGTTGATGTTATTCAAACTGTCCTCCTTGAGCAACACCTGTAGGTTGATTCTCACAAGATGACAGTCTGCAAAGTTCTGAATATTTTAGTCCATTGGCAACACAGCTATACTTTGGCACTGTGCATGACTTACAGTTACAAGCCAAGAGTACCACTAATAACTGACTCTGGAGCTGTACCAATATCCATCCAATTAATTATAAGAGTGCACTGACCTCTCAAGGTCTCCAGCTTCCAACCATGCCCATAGAGCAGTGGTACTTCTGGTTTTGGTAAGAGATCTCAAGTCTGATAGTTGGCATTGAAAATAAGCTTCTTCAAAGCATTAATGTAGGTGGAAGATGATGAGATTCAACATTATCCTTTTTTTACTGCAAAGAGCCCATAGCATAGATCTTCAAACATAGTTTCTGGTGTTTTGACAAATATAAGTGGCAAGTGATTGTCTCTAGTATGGTTTGGTACAATCCATTCTCTTCCAAGACCACCGAATGTGTCCTGTATCTCAGCATCTTCCATCATCAGTTTCAATGCATTTAGCTTTTCAAGTCCAGCAAAAGTGCTGACTGAATCACATCCAGTAAAACTATGGACTCTTATAGTGGCTTTGCAAACAGACTGAGCTGAGTGCAAAAAAATCCTTGTGTTTGCTTCTACTTGGCTAAATTCTAGCTTTGGTATTACTTTACAGTCTTGAGCATTTATGCAGTGAGACATTTCATTGCATGTCACAGATTTCCATTAAGTTTCTCAATGTATTTCTGCTGCTTACATTCACTAGTGAGAAAATGAACGAGGGTGTTTTGTTACTTGTGGAAGTAAGAAATTTTCTCTGCTGTACTACAAGCTGTTTTGATTTGAATGTTCTTGTATTCTAAACTTCTAGTCACTGATTGCCACTAATATTGTTCAGTATTTTTATGGAGTTTTCAATATAAACATCAACGACAATGTCAAGCCTAGTACTGTTTGAGGCTTCATGAACTGTTTCAGAAAAATCTTTTTTGCAATGTGAACATTTGCCATTCCATCAATTATGCAAGCTGATGACAAAGAGATGAATTCAGATGCTGGAACATTCTTTTGTCATTTTCTGGATAGTGTGGGCTTTGCTGGTTTACTAGATTAACCATCAGCTGTGACAAGATACTATGTCAAGATACCTAATGGAAACATGAAAAAAAAATTTCATGTAAAGTTGTCTAGTCTGAGCCATTATCAAAATATTCTCAAACAGTCCAGTGGTTTCCCGTAGCATAGTGTCCCTGCCATTATAATTCACTCTCTTCATTTTGTAAGCCTCACTGAAAGTTTCAAGTTTCATTTTGGAAGGGTGTCATAAAAACTTGAGGTTTGCTTGAAGTCACTGCAATCTAAATTGTTCATAAGCATCTTCACCATGTCTGTGTGCTTGCATAAGATCTGCAGTGATTTCATCTGGTGCTATTGTAACATTTACAATGTCGAGTAGTTTACTAGTCTTTGAAGGGATTTACTAAGTCACCAATCACAATAACTTTGCTAACTGCCTTTCATCTTTGATAATTCAAGGGCTGTGCATATCTGAATGTAGTAAATCAGATTTTTTACTTGAAGTATCTCATGCAACATCCCAGTTACCACTTCTGTACTGTCAAACTAATTGTTATCATTTTGTATAAAAAGACTACTAATTTGGCTTCTTGTCTAGTGCTTTACGAAGCCGAAATAATGTTTCTAGTGCTGGTTTTAAGTATTCAAAGTATTGTAGCTTACCAATGGCTGTAGCTATGTGAATAAAAATTTCACACACTTCCCAGTAACTCCTTACCTTTAATTGTGTATTTATAAACATTGAACCCTGCATGTGTGTGTGTTTGTGCATTGCTTTCCTTGAAAATGAATCATATGTCTTCTTTTGATCAATGGAGAGTGACAAGAAGAGACACTACTATAGTATGTTCACGTTGAGCTGAATCCTGAAAAAAATGGCTAAAATTTAAAAGTGGATTTTTCTCAGAGTTAACATTTCAGCCAAACAGATGATTATTGGTAACAGGAAAGGTGTCAACAACAAACACGTACGGTTTGGCTCCATTACAAGTTTGGGAAAGGGCTGTATTGGGCACTGTACTTATATGTCCTCATAGGAAATGTATTTTGAAAATTTTGATTAACCGTAAATATTATGTCTAACATTTGAACAACAAGATTTTGAAATATTTTAGTGGGTCAAGCAGTACTACAAATGAGCCAAATTTCAAGATCGTGTGTAATTGTATCCATGAGTTATTGAATGTTTTTGAGGGTTCAGCTCAACGTAAACATACTATAGGTGTTAAGATAAGAGGGAGGGCTGGTGTGTCTGGGTAAGAAAGGATTGTTGCCTAATTGCCTAAACAGGTGTGTGTGTGTGTGTGCGTGCGTTTGAGTGTGTGTGTGTGTGTGTGTGTGTGTGTGTGTGTGTGTGTGTGTGTGTGTGTGTGTGAGGTGCGTGCGTGTATGCGGACAGTGCAAGCAAATGTCAACTGCCCAGCATCTAACATAGTGGGTAAAAGTCCATTTAGGACTTCAGGTGCCCACACCTTTACCTGTGAGACATGTTACAGCTTCCTGTGGGTTACTAATCCTACCACAGAAGGAATTGCCTACACTAAATTCATAGCACCTGAGTAGCACAGAGGTGTCACAGTGCTTGCATACTGGGCAGGCAAGGTAGCCTAAGGCTTTGCTTGACTATATATATATGTGTGTGTGTGTGTGTGTGCGTGTGTGTGTGTGTGTGTATGTACGTGGGTGTTCATGCATATAGTGTGTGGAGAGAGAGGTAGTTTGTTGGTTTTAGACTTGAACTTTAGTTTTAATCGTTTTTTATTGTACAAAGCTAACACTTTTCTGGAAACCAGTGAAACCCCTAGATCTACAAAAGTCCCAACCCTATAATGTTTATGAGGTATTGCAAATAGTGTGAGACTGCCAAGGGTAGGCTCCGGCCAAGGGTAGGCTTAGGCTATGCCCAAAATTTTACCTTATGCTTTTGAGCATTGCTAAAAAATTTAGCCTATTATGCTCAAAATTATGCTTTCGAATCAAGATTATGTTCTAGAACTGACTATTTGATTAGAGTATATCAGCCTTTCCTGACTGCTTTATTAGATCAAGAGACTGCTCTATTAGAGTATTTCGATCTTATTTCTGCAAAGTGCGAATAACTAACAAAGAAAAGGATTAATACTTTATATTACGTGTTTGTAAATATGAAATGCACTAATAATACTATTGGTACTGAATATTTGCTTTCTTTCAGGCACGCGTATTGCAAATTTTAATTAAATTTTCAAATATCGTCCCTATTATGCTGGCATTATGCTTGATGCTTTTGGTCACCTATTATGCTTTAAATTATGCCGGCATAATCGGATGGTGCCTAGCCAAGGGGGAGGGTTCAGGCAGGACACTTAGCCCTAGTTCATGATCTTATTGGTCAGACCACATACCTCATTGTAGGTAACTGATGCTATTGTTCTTGATAAGAATTATGCCAATCAAACCCTATAGCCTTCATTTTGTCACTCCCTGATTGGAAACGCATCTTGTGAGCTGGGTCATATGATCTTAACAAGTACTTAAGTGCTGATTTTACTATGTAACAAAATCCTTAACGAGCAATTACAGTATTTTTCAGCTGTAATTATATAATTGGGAAATAAACAGATACATGGTTTATACCATGATTAAAAAACCACGTCAGCTGAAGCTAATCATCAGGTTAAAATTAATATACTATATTTAACCATACTATGCGAAAGTGGCTACTATGAGATGGCATCCTAAGGTTATGAAATAGATCTTAGGTATGTTTAGGACAACTTACTTCAGTTCAGTTTGTGTAATAACATTACCTTTGTATTTAGGAACTACGAGTCAATGCTAGTAACCCACACCATTTTCATAATGAAGATGTGCTTCACCCACTACATGAGCGAATTGTTGGCACTTACTTCCCTAGTTTAGACCAGGTACTTAGATGTTACACGCACCCACCCACACAAACACACATGCACACGTGCACACACACACACGTGCACACACACACGTGCACACACACACACGTGCACACACACACACACACACACACGTGCACAAACACACACACACAGACACACAGACACACACACAACATACACATAGAGAAACTTACATACTACACACATGCACATGGACACACATGAACATGAACATGCAAGCACACGGACACGCATACACTTGGAGTCATGTAACTATGTGTGTTGCATATTTGCAAGAGGAAAAGAGCCACCAAAAACTACCAGCTGATTGTGGATTCTGCTATCAATATTGCCTCTTTTCTTGTATATTAGTTGAGGCTATGGGTTGAACCCATTTGTTGTGTTTGATTGTGTTGTTTATACAGTTTTTTTTTATGAAAGTTAATGATTGTACATTATCAGCTCTCAATACCTTAAATTAGGTCACTTGAACTAAAAATAAGAAGTACTTAATATTGCACCATAATATGACCGGGCCTGTGAAACATTTTGCTTGCTTTATCAAAATTAAAGATTCATGACTTTTGATGTCATTATGCTATGGCCGCACAGCAACTTAAGCATTAGTTGGCAACCATAATTTTTTATTCAAATACCGAAGATGTAATGTGTTATATGATGGGGTATCTCGTGCCAACATGCCATGTTATTGCAGGCCCTAACTGTAGTTGTTAACAGCAACACTGCTATCATAATGCAACTTAGCCTATTGTTGAACTCAAAATGACTTTTCAGCTTAAAATTATCAATAATTATTTCATTTACTGTACTTGGCCAAGAAACTAAAAAATGAATGTAGAAGTGGCACAGGAATAATGCTTTAAAGTTGTACCTTAATTGCTCCTAGAAGGAAATTTCTATAGATGATGGTCTCATGGTCAGACACCACCTGCTGCATTAGGTAGGGTTTCTGACCAAACGGTTGCTCCGATTTAGCTACATCACAATAAGGCCAAAACAATGAAAGTGGCTGTGGACACAAGGAGGAGGACATCTTAATGATATTATATTGATCAAGAAAATAGAGGGGCCTAGGGGTGCCATGCAGTGACAGCCACAGAGTGGTCAGTACAGGAAAGGCTTAAATCACATGAACAATTGCAAGTAGCTATAGCATAGAAAGAAAAAAGTTCAAATCATGAGATACATTCTGGGAAGGCTGTAGAGTTAAAAGTTTTATATGAGCAGGACACATCAATACAAACAGCCTGCCGGCTGCTCAAACAATGTAGGTCAAGAGCCATACTGATCTTCCTACAAATTATTGCAGCCAATAAATGTTGCTGGGCATTACTGTTAGTGGATTAAATCTTTATCAAGTAAGAATGGTAGAAGAGGGATAGTGGTAGGAGGGCAAAAATTAATAATCTGGAAGGTTAGCGTAAAGTATATGCACTGAAACAAGTTGGAATAGTACATGATATTAAATCACAATAAAACAAGAAGTGTTATATACCTACTGTGCATTTCCGTTTATCTTGAGCATTGCCAACTTTCAATGGTCATCAGGACACAAAAAAATGTATTGAAGACTGCTGAATAAGGCAGTAAATAAATATAAGGCAACATAGTGCAGCAGTGTAAATATAAGTAAATATAAATATAGTGCAGCAGTGGAAATGCAAATATAAGGCAACATAGTGCAGCAGTGAATAGAGTGCTACTGCTGAATAGCATCAAAAGTTGTCAGCCACCTAATAATGTCTCATCAATATTAAAAAAACTAGAAAAGTTCTGCTGTTTAAGCCTGGCAATTTAATTAATAAATATATTTTCAATACAATTTGTATGGGCTGAAGTAATACTACTGCGTTGTGTACAGGTAAAAACATTTCAAGCTACGCATAGCATCTAATCTGAACTGTGGTTGCCTAAACATCAAAATTATACCTGATTTGATACTGACATAGGCTGGCAAATTTTAGTTGCCTGAATTTGGAAAGCATGAGATTATGTGACTATGTGATTAAAAAATACTACACACATTGTATTAATAGTTCAGTCATCAGTACTATTTCAATCTTTCCCTACAAAAAACGTCAAAATATGTTACTTTAAAACTAATACATGCATGCGGGCACATGAACACACACACCCACCCATGCATGCATACAGTGCATAACATCACAGCACAGCAGCACGTACTGCAAAAGCAACACAGTTGTCAGCATACAAGGAAGTAAATAAATTAAGTAATTAATTAAATTCATGGCTAATTGTATATGCCATCACTACTGAAGGCACCACACATGACAATAATACCAGCAAAAATTAGAAAGACACACAGATAATGATTACGCAAAGCCGTGCATTATATTAGAGTGTTTTGTTAGCATGTCCCTTGTTGTACACCCAAAGTTGGTAATGGCACAGTAGGGATATAACACTTCTTATTGTTTGTTTTTTTTTACTGTGATTTAATATCATGGACTACTCCAACTTGTTTTAGTACTTTTTATCGATGTGCTATGGTCCCTACTCTAGTTGAAAATTCCAAATTTTTTCGTGTACTTGTAAGCAAGAGTACATAATATGTACTCTTGTTGTAAGTATGGTGGCTAATCACTGTAGTGGGCAGAGGGATCGCATGTTATGAATCCCCCTCAGTATGATATCACGCGAAATTATCCTTCTTGGAGTGGGGCTGAAAACCGTGATCAATATCGAAATACTCTAATAGAGCAGTCACTCTAATAAAGCAATCACAGTATTAGAGCAGAGCAGTGTGTAGTGAGCTATGTAAGGATCTTTATGTAGTTATCAGTAGCTGGTGAGGTTGACAGCTATTGTCAGCTGGTTGTGACCTTTTTTTTTTTCTCGGTCTCACCTTATCAAACCAGAGACAATGTATTGCTTCAGTTCATTTTTTTTACCATAAGTCTTTAGTTATTTTTAATCCACTCCAATTTTTTAAATTTGGATTTGTATATGCTCAATAGATAGAGTATTGATTGCCGATCAGTCAATCTCAGAGTACATAGAGTTGGAATTGGCTACTTTGGCATTTGGATCATATGTCTCAGGGTATGTAGAATATACTTCTATACATGATGTATCAAGACACATGGTAGTGTGTCGTGCGGCCCAAGAAGCCGGCGCATAAGACCCGTGAGTATCTTGACAGGAAGAAAGAAAATGCAATTTTCGCACCTCCATAGCTCTGTGCTGCCTTGACGAAACAAGACGATTTTTGCTGTGGACACTCCCTCCAACTTCAGTACTCCTCATTCCAAATTTGAGCGAAATCGCTTCACGCGTTCCCGAGATATGCGACTTCAAAACTTGGTTTAGTTTCTTCACTTTTTTTTTCTTTTTTTTCTTGTTGTTGCACACTTACAAAAACTGCTATAAAACGCGAACGCCATATCCGATTGCCTTGAAATTTGGCACCAAGAAGGGGGGGGTATAAAGGCGCATCTCTGTACCAACTTTGACTGGAATACGATAAACAGGCAAAAAGTTATGAGCGATTATTCACGAAAAATAGCACCAATATGTTGTCACGCCTACAGGTTAAACCGCGTATGGGAAGAAGCTGAAAATCGGTGGTTGAATAGGTAACTATTGAACCTCAAACCTTTTGTGGTTTGAAAGAAATCAAGCTAAAAACCAGAAAGATACAACGAAAAAACCAACAGTATGTAACAATTACGCAATCGAGATTAGCTAATAAAAAAAACAACTGATTGCCACGCCTACCAGATAAACCGCTTGGGGTAATGCTTTGAAAGTCGTACAGATGGAGTAATCATCTTAGAAAGGCTCATCGATGGTGTAGAAGAATCAGACTTAAAGCCACGGAGTTATAACACGAAATCAAACTTGGTGCAGCAAGTGCGAGATTGAGATACTCTAATAGAGCAGTCATCCTAATAGAGCAGTCATCCTAATAAAGCAGTCACCCTGAAGAGAATTCAAGAGATCAGCTAGAAACAAGTAACCTGTATAAAGATCAGTTAAAAACAAGTCACCCTGTACAGAGATCAGCTACAAACAATTCACCCTGTAGAGAGATCAGCTAGAAGAAGTTACCTTGTAGGGAGTTCATGCAACTATAGAAAGAGATAGTTCAGCTAGAAGAAATCACCTTGTAGAGTTCAGCTACAAAGATACCATCATGTAGAGAGTTCAGCTGCAAAGAAATCACCTGTAGAGAGTTCAGCTACAAACAAATCACCTTGTAGAGAGATCAGCTAGAAGAAATTACCTTGTGGAGAGTTCAGCTACAAAGAAAACCATCATGTAGAGAGTTCAGCTTCAAAGAAATCACCCTGTAGAAAATTCAGCCACAAACAAATTGCCCTGTAGAAAGATCAGTTAGAAGAAGTTACCTTGTAGGGAGTTCAGCTACAAAGAAACCATTTTGTAAAGAGCTCAGCTGCAAACAAATCACCTGCACAGAATTCAGATCACCCTGTAGAGAGCTCAGCTAGAAGAAGTTACCTTGTAGATAGTTCAGCTACAAACAAATCACCCTGTAGAGAGATCAGCTAGAAGAAGTTACCTTGTAGATTGTTCAGCTACTAACAATTCACCCTGTAGAGAGGGCAGCAAGAAGAAGTCACCTTGTAGAGTGTTCAGTTACAAAGAAACCACCATGGAGAGTTCTGTAATAAATATATGTATTATATATATATAATTTGCACATTTACTGATAAAATCAGAAATATTTAAAGTACATCTGCTTCATCTTTTCTTCTTCATGTGGTAAAGAAAAAAAAAGACAGGTTAAAAAAGTCCCAAAGCTGGCCACAGGCCGGCTTTGTGGTATACAAATACAAAAAGAAATGAAATCTAATCCAAAACAGCCACGCTGTAAAAAAACAGTGTGGCCCTCAAAAAGGCTATGGTGAAAAAAGATGTGAAATCCAAGGTGGCGGCCAAGAAATGGCTGTGATGGTAGGTTAATGGTAAAAATTTTAATAACAGCAATTTAGGTGAATTTTTTGCCAAGGCCAAGCTGCACAAAAATTCACCTGAATTGTCGTTATTAAAATTTTTACCATTAACCTACCATCACAGCCATTTCTTGGCCGCCACCTTGGATTTCACATCTTTTTTCACCATAGCCTTTTTGAGGGCCGCACTGTTCTTTTACAGCTTGGCTGTTTTGGATTAGATATATAATATGCTGTGAGCAAAATGTGTTTCACCTTCTGCACACAATGGTGATACAGGGCCGGATCTAGCATTTTAATGGTGGTCAGGCCATCTGAGCAGAATACAAGCAGCCGTTTTAAAGGAATAGAGCTGTGAAGCAGGGGAATGTGGAAGCATGCCCCCCAAGAAATTTTTGAGAACTTAGTGCTCTCAAATGGTACTGGGAAGAGCACAAGCAGGCTAAAACTAGGGGGGTCTGGGGGCATGCCCCCCCAGGAAATTTTTGCAAATTGAGTGCTCTGAAATGGCATCTGGAGCACTTTCAGTATCAAAACATGTTTAAATACTATACAGTGATTATTGGAGAATAATGTAAAATTCAAGATCATATTTGTGTATACACTGTACATTATATTGTTATTATAACTACATTGTAGAAAATATGGTACGCCTTACTGGACAATCAGCAATAAACCTATTGATAATGCTCTTTAAATCCAATGAGTCCGTGTACTCCTTGTGGACATGAAGTAGCAAAACGTTGTTCAGCCTATTCTGTGTCATTGTGCTTCTCAAATACGTTTTAACTCGACGTAAAGCACTAAATGAACGTTCTGATGTTGCATTGGTGGCTGGAATTACTAAAATAAGCTTGAGAAGTAAACCAACTTGCCCCAATAGATCTTTTTGAGCTGTTGATAGTTTTGCAAAGTAATCTTTGATGTCAAAAATTGTAGGTGATGCAGGTTTCTCTTTGTCAGGGATACTTTAAAAACTGTTTCCAAATATGACAAGTTGAGAATGCAAGTCATCTGGAATAATATCATCCTTGTAAAATTCACACACAAATAGGAATTGCTGGTCAAATTCATCCTTCAGACTTGCCTTGATCAATAAGTCCTCAAGGTTGCGATAAACTCTATATCTCTCCTGATCAAATCTATTCAACAAACAGCCAATTGCAGTTCCAATAGCTTCATAGTAGATTTGTCGATAATGGCCCTTAGGTGAGGAAAGTGTGTCCCCTAGACAAGCCATTATCAAAACGGGCTGGCAATTTTCTAGGTCGTGGCAATGTTGCTTCTTCCACGTTGTGATCTTCACAGAAATGAACAACCTTTTGCCAGAACAAGTCATAAGACTCTTCAGTCCTAATAATGTACTTTGCAATGTGTCAGTAACCATTTTGGCTACATGCTGACCTTCAGCAGCAGATATAGTTCTCTTCTGAAGACACTGACTGAGGTTGTCAGAATGATGCAAGATCATCTCACCAAGAATGGCGCCAAACATAAACTCAAATGTTTTCATCTGAGATGCAACTCCATTAATCCTTGCTTTAGATTCTGTGTCTGAAACTATTTCTGCAGCCTCGTCCCATGTGTTGAGTAAAATTTCAAAGTACGAAATAACACTTGCAAGAGCATTGGCACATACTGTCCACCTTGTTGGACATAACACTCTTACTCCAGGTGTGTGATAACCAACAGAGATGTCATGGTTGTCCTTCAATTGCTGAAAAAATACCTTCACGGCGTGGGGAGTATTTGATCAACTTCGTGATTTCGTGAGTGACTTCCAGGGACTTTTTGACAGGCTTGCAGGCCTTTATTGAATCGTTCATTGCAAGGTTGATAGAATGGCCGTAGCAATGAGTATACACTGCCCTAGGTTCTTCGTCAAGGATTCGCTTAGCTACACCTGATCTTATTCCTCTCATAGCTGCAGCCCCATCATAACATTGGCCACGGAGTTTACTGATTGGTAGAGCAGCATCTTTCAATGCATCCTTGGCTGTAGCAACAAGAGTAGCTGCATCAGTTGATGGCACTTTATAAAGACCTATTAAATCTTCATAAACATCAAAGACATCTGTCACATATCGCAGCACAACAACTGCCTGAGAGGCATTGGACACATCAGTTGTTCATCTATCATCAATGTAGCAAATTTGGATTGCTGCAAACGGGATGAAATGTTACTTAAAATGTCCTTCCCCATTAAATCTAAGAAATCATCCTGGATTTTGTGTGAAGTGTATCTGTACCTCTTCTTCTGCAATCATCCAGCTACTAACGGATCTTGACTAGACAAAAGCTGTAATAGCTGTAAATAGTTTCCATCGTCTTCTGTTCCATCACCTCGTAACGCCATGCCTTGTCTAGCTAAGAAGCGAATTGAGCACAATAATTTCATCAAAATGGTACTATTCTGCTGCTTTTCTCTTAAATGATTTGCAGAAATCAGTTCACCACATCTCCAGTAGTAGTTGGGAGAGTGATCACAACTTCAACAGCCTCACGATGGCAAGCACTATTTGCATGCTTTTTCAAAATAACAGTTGCATCTTTCCAATTTGAAAATCCTTTTGAAACCTATTAATAATATATAAATATTATTACAGACAGGTGACATGAATCTAACTGATGCAGCTATAGCTAGCTAGCAAAGGTACAGTTTGCAAGTTAATTTTATCAACTCACGAAGGCAGCGTCAGCATGATGACTTCTTATTTTCTTTTCCTTAAATCCTGTGACACATGTATGGCAGTAAGCAGTGTCATTGGTTTCATTGTAATGGAGGAATGGCCACTGTCGAAACCAAGACGGCTGAAATGATCGATATACAACCTTGGTTTGGCCGAGACGTCTTTTCGGAAAAGAAAAATTAGTTGGCTGGTGTGGCTGCAAGGGAATATCTGGCAAATCAAAACATGAATCCACCGATGATGACGACGAACTGGAGGAAGAACTTGCTGACACGAGGCTCGCCATCAAAGTCACGTGTGCATTTTATTAATCGCACGTGCAGGTTTTTTTTTTAATACAGCCTGTCCAAAAATTGGTACGGCCAAAACCGTACCGGCCGTACTGCTAGATCCGGCCATACCCATAGGAAAATGGGTATCTCAAACCTTGGGCTGTCTCAATGAAAGGGGCGGCCGCGCCAGATTCTGTTCCGTTCCGTTCTGTAATTTAGATCCCACCTATCATTCCATTTAGAGAGCGACTTGTAGTCTTATTGGAGTGCCACCACGTGGTGCCAAAGTGATGTCTTTCAAAACCACTGAAGGAGAAGTGATCACGTTAAAGACAAAGTAAGCTGCAGAAAATGCCGCGGTAATGGGTATTACACTATTATTAACGTCACGATGTTTAGATATGAACTAGCGGATAAAATAGAAACGCTGTACACTGGGGGAAAGATTGATGTAAGTTCTGTACATTCAGTAGAAGTATGTTGAGTTGGCCTTATAGTTCACTTCTGATGGCGAGCATGTGATTCTCACTTGTGGTTCCAGTGTAAAGGTGATACACAGACAGACTGGTAGAGTCACCTGGCATTTGAATGAAGTGAGTATGACAAAATACTTGTACCGTCCACCCCCATGTGTGTTGGGGGAGCTGGCTGAGGCATTAAGTCACAAAAAGTTTTGCCTTAGCATGAGAAAGTCAAATACGCAAACTACAGTCAACACACACATGCCCCCCCCCCCCCCCAGCATAATAATTTAAGGCTGATTTCTATATAGCTGGCAAACCACCTGCGCATTGCCTGTCAATATTACCAGGGGCTTGATGAGGACACTTTAAACAATATGGAAACATTGCAACAACTGTGTTGCAGCCACCATTAAAGTTGGGAGAGGTTCAAACTCCCTGGCTCTTCCAGCATCACAGGCAGGAAATGGAAACAAACACCGCAGGCAAACATCAGCAATGTTCAACATGAAGAAGCCAAGCATGGTGTGCCACGCTTCATAGAGTGTTACTAAATCACCTGTAACATGATGTGTTGCAACAAATTAAGGCTTACCTTTGCTGCCAGGGTTGTTTCCAAGGTTCACCAAACTTATAAAAATTAATAAGGAAAAACACAGACGTTTAGTGAACTGTTAATCCATCTCAGCCACGGTCACAGGCTACCATAGACACTCTTGACTCAGGCAATAATGCGGGCAGTTTGTGGCTATATGAAAACCAGCCTTAAGTTGGACTGTAGATATAGTTAGCGAGATTTCTTCATTGTTGATGTCACTTCGGCTTGAAAGAGATGTGCCTTTTACCTATCATAGCAGCTACAATGAATGCATCATGGATTTATCTTTGTCCTCCTTTGTGTTCCATTCAGTACCACATAGGTGTTTATTTGCAAGTAGCACGTAAATGCCTTATGATTATCACAATTTATAATGAGAATCTGTTGATATTTTCAATGGTGACTGGATTGATCATGGAGGTGCTTCTTTGTAGTGCTTTGTAATAATCTGAACATAGCTGAAGCGAAGCACAATGACCATTTTATAAAATGCAAGATTACAAGTAAGCATACAAGAAGGGAAAACTAAGGAATTTTAAATTCAAATGATCATGTGAATTGAAAGGTACATAGCGAGGCCATGTATACCTGCAAATATGCTGATAGACATTTAATCCCTACTTTGACGGCAACATTAACATCCCGTTCACATTATCCCGGGTTAGCCAGAATGTTTTCAACTTGGGTTATTGGACTCGGGGTTGGCACACTACTTGACACGAACTTGATAGTGCGAGCGCCAAATAATGATTAGCTAAACAAGCACACTAGCTTTTAACTATGTAGGCACTTAATAAAAAGGCACTGGAATTGTAGCGAGGAAGGGAGCATAGAACCAGCTGAAACAAGTCGTACAATGTTATAGCCACCATGTTCAAGCCAGTGGATGCTCCTTAATGCATCATTCAAGCGTATATGTCACAAAGTCTTCCAGAACTATGATGTGTCATAGCCATTTTGAAGAGCAGTTTTAGAGCATAAAATGTACTCGTTGTGTAGCAAACAGAAGCAAGTTATATTGCTAACCTGAGTTGGCCAGCTTGGAATGCATTCACACTGTATCCTATCCTGTCCCAGCCCACCTCTCCCTGTCGTGCCATGCTGGACCCGGTTCGGAACAGATTGATTAATTCACACTGCAATTTGTTTTGAGCCGTGTCGTGCTCTACCCAGGTTAGTAGGTAGTGCGAACAGGGTGTAACAAGGTTTATGAATTATAATTATTGTACACTAGGTGTAGGCAACCTAGCCAGACCACAAGGGTCTGGGTGACACTTAATACAAAGCTTGGCAGTGGCATATACAACTGAGGAATTCATTGGTTGCCAATCAGATTTGAGAATGCGTGATGTCAGTTGTTTATTAGGCTTCATGCGCGTTAGTATAAAATTATAGTGTGACCATGACAACACTCGCAATGGAAAGCTTGTGCAAGGTTGTGGACAAAATATTGTATGAATTGAAAGCAGAACAGAAGGATATAATAATCGCTTTTGTACAAGCAAGAGTTCATAATATAAAAAGAGTTCATAATATAAAAAGAGTTCATAATATAAAAATATCACTGCCTCTCTTTTTATATTAAGAACTCTTGGTACTAGGAAGGGATGACTTCATACATTAGCTCTCCCAACTGGTTTTGGGATTAGAGTGTTAGATGTACGCTTATCTTCCACTGCTTTTTGACAGACTTTTTAGAAAGTCTGGACCAATAACAGCCTTTCTTCCAGAGCAACCAGAGGGATTAAATTTGAAAAAGCAAGGAGTTGTTCTGATCAAGTGCTATAATTCTGTTATGTGATCAAGTGCTATGTTCTAGTGCTATAATTCTAAAACTATTCACCTCAACTAGTTGAAACTTTGGTGATCCTTTCCTTTGGAAATTGTGTGAACTAGGCAGGTATTTGCTGAAATGGTCACATATTATAGGCGCCAATGAACATTACTTGCACCCCAAAGGCTTTGTTCACAGCTATGCTTATCCAATACTCCGTTGTTGTGAAGGAAAAGTGAGGGTGGTTTTTGGGTGATCCCTACTGGACTGTACAGCACTACTGTACTGTATGATAGTAATGCTAGCATAATTTGTGCAGCAACAGGGCTCAATCCTAAATACTATACTGGGGGAGGGGGGACTCTATGTGTGGGATCCCTCAACCATCTTGTATTTGTTAAATGATGGATTTTGTGTTTTAGACTGTCCAGTTGGGTCATGTGCAAAAGTCTCTAAATAATCATTCCTTATATGATATTCAAACACCCATGCAATGATAAAGAAACATATTAAAGAAAGTTTCACTCAACTGTTATTATAACAATTATGGAAACACAAGCATAGCTTATGAAGCAGCAAAATCAAAATGAGAGTGGTCAAGCAAACAGCTCAGGTGTAAAATGGGTGTGGGCTATAGGCAATCAGACAAGATTAAAAAGTTGCTCAACATACATATGTTACTGTACCATGCTATGTGATGTATGTACAGCTGTACCTCAAGTGGAATATTTGTGTTCAGACTTTGTGCAATTTAAATGCATGCTAGTAACATTGCTTTTGTATAGGATGAAGATACTATTACTTCTTTTGCTGTTTCTCCAGATGGAAAGGTACCCATGTGCATGCGTGTGTGTGGTGTGTACATGTGTGTGAGTGTGGGTGCGTTTGTTTGTGCATGTGTTTGTTTGTGTCTGCATGCATGCTTGCATGAGCTTCTGCAATGTACAATATCTACTGTATACGCTGTATTCAGCTTGTGTCAAGCTTTATACAGGTAGATATAAAGCCATGCAGACTTAGCTATATGTAATACAGTAGTTATTGTAATCGTCAAACAGGGTATGACATGCAAATAAAGCCAAGCCAAGAAATAGGTGCAATGATCATCACAATAATTACACCATGGAACTGTGACTTTTTGAGGACCATGGTTGATTTATTATCATAGTGTATCTTACCATATTAGTTACTTCTCATTGGACTGCGAAGTCAATTGATCAAGCAATATGACTGGCTGAACAAGAAACTGATCAAGTTATGGAAAGCTCACATAAGCCCAATCATGGCAATGACATTTGACCCCAGTTCAACACTACTAGCTACAGGATCAGCAGATAGTAGCGTGAAGATATGGGACTGTACTAGGAACTACTATACTCACAATTTCCATGGATCAAATGGTGTAGTCCAGTGAGTGACTATGTGTGGGATCCCTCAACCATCTTGGGACATTCTAATATACGTATATGTTAAAGCATAGCCGCGAGTGCTATATGAAAAATAAAGTACGAGGCGCGCGGCCGAGTACTTTATTTTTCATATAGCATGAGCAAGGCTATGCTTTAAATGATTTATGGAACTTTCTAGTCGTGTAGCTTCACCATACACTAGGACTCGTAATTAACAAGCGTTGCACGGCATAGTAAATGTTCATTGCGTCTTTTGGCAGGTTTTGCTCTCAACCCACAATGGATTCTATTGTGAGCCACATGGTGAAGTATTTCCGTGATATCTCCAGGACTTGTCCGTTTACATTAACAAACGTAACAGCAACGTTACCCTCTCCCACCCATCATCGAAGCATTTAGGTATGTCTATAAAAGCAATCCAGTGGTGGAACTTGTATTGGCTGGGGTGATTGATCACTCAGCGCGGCGAGGCTATCAGCCTTCACCGACTTGGGTGATTAGTCGTACTGGTGCAAGCCCCGTAGGCTATTAGCCTACACTAAGGCGCGTGGGCAACTGTGCTTTATTGCCCACAGAGAGTGCTTTATTGCACCGCAAAGAGTGCTTTATTGCACCGCAAAGAGTGCTTTATTGCACCGCAAAGAGTGCTTTATTGCACCGCAAAGAGTGCTTTATTGAACGAATAAAGCACTCTTTACGGTGCAAATAAAGCACTCTTTGTGGTCAATGAAGCAGTTGGTTGGCTGAGAGTGTACTTTATGAAATTTAAAGTACACTTTTTCCTTTGATCTCACCCACGCAAAGTTCTATAACTATGGATATAATTGCATGAAAAATAACAAGGAGAAAACATCCTGACTACCTGGTAGACTCCTGTAAGCGTTCGAGCGTAAATCGGATGGCTGCAGGTTCGAGGTTACCTAGGTCCAGTCATGGATTTTTTCTCCTTTCTCCAACTTTTCAAAAACACCTTAAGTAGCTAAAGTCTTTGAGTAGGCTGTAGGACCAGGTGCCCAATAGATCTTCAGCACTTGCGCTGTAAAGCATTAATAAAATAAATAAAATGTCATTGTAACATGTGTGTGGGAAGATCAAAGGAGCCCTTGGGTATACATATTTGTAAATTCCCAGCAATTCACAAAACCTCAATTTTTCCGTGATATCTTTAGGATTTGTTCGTTTAGTATTTAACAAACATAGCTGCAAAGTTACCTGCTGCCTAGCCACAATCGAATCTTTCAGGCATGTATATAAAATATTATATTAAAAATTATTAGTCAATAAAAAAGTAGTGAAACAAGAGATGAATGATGGTATTACAGCATAGCTCAGTGGGAAAATCCCTGCATTGGCAATCATTTTGTTCAATGCCAAAGTAGGGATTATCCCACCGAGCTATGCTGTAATGCCATCATACATCGCTTGTTTCACTACTTTTTATTGCTTGGATCCCTACTTCATTTAAGTATACTAGTTTGGTTTTTTGTTATAGCATACAGCTATACACATGTGACTGTTCTATTAGGGTGACTGCTGTATTAGAGTATCTCTAGTTAGCCAGGGGGTGTGCTATTTTTGTTGTGCTAGAATTATGAATACAGCTAGACCAATAATAACAGGGTGTGTCACAGTGATAGAATGTTAAGAGATGTGGTCCAGTGCTCGATTGTCATTAATCAACCAAGATTACATTTAAATAACTAATAGGCATGGCATTGAACCTATCATGAAGTTACAGGTGCATAAGGGTCTAAATAAGTTTGCAGCATCTAAATGTGCTACTCAAAGAAAGTGTTGATAGGGAAAATAATGTCTTCATATGGTTTCATTGCAACAAAGAAGGTGATGAGCCTGATTGAAGATAAAAGGATAGGATGGTGCAAACTTGTTGGGGGGTTTAGAAAACCTGGACTGGACCGAACCAGGTCAACTTCTTAAGTAAGCCAATTCACACAATAGCTGTAACATGCAATTCACGCAATAGCTAGCTATAATATACACTCTTCACCTTGTAGCCACTCTGCCAAGAACATAATTAGCTAGCTACGATGACTCAGACTGCAACAGTGATCGCGCACGAAACTTCATCCACGATAAAATAACCTAACTAAGCTATTAAAATACTTTCTGCTACATTTCACTACACAATCGCTACAAAGCTACAAGCTCTTTTTGTTGTACTCAACTGTTACACACACTAGTAACCGCCCGAATTTATTAGAATCGTAATATACAAAGTGAAAGGAACTAAGATAACAGCAAACCTATGAATTTATTTTGGTAGTGATGAATGAGTAATGGAGTATTTGCTACATGTCAAGGTAGGCTTTAAATAGATCAAAACCTTACTACTCCAGAAATCTCTATTTAACATATTCGACTGTACCATGGACATAAATTGGGTTATTGCTGAACATGCCGGGAAGATGTGGTTTGGGAGAGAAGGTCAGGGATGACTTTCATCGGATCACGTGAACCCACATGACTGCAACCTTGTAAGATTTTATGGTTATCAGCTAGATCACGTGAACCATGAAATAAGGCTTGCTTGGGGGTGCCTGCTGACTTCTGAAGTCCAGGCGCCAGTTGTTTTGCGGAAGCCAAATGACACCACCCAAACTTAGCCCAAGCATACCTCACACACTCCCTGACCTCACAATCACCTCTCTCTGTATGATAATGATACACAGAACTGGCTACCAGCAACACCTGTTGAGATAAAATTAGTGCTGACACATACATTTATGAAAAAGAAAAAGAATGCTGATATATATCTATATATAGGTACTAGCCATACTGTCTAATCCTAGGAGACCAGTCTTTCTGACATAGCAGCCAACTGCTGACGTGGTGTCTTGATATATAACTGGTACGCACTGCTTTTCCAGCGACCCAGCATTTTGATTGTGGTCTCTGCCACGCCTTGTCTGGCTGCTGTTGTGGCAGCCCCAATCCTGAAGCTGTGACCTGAGTAATGTTTAAACTGAACTCCTGCTTGACTGAGTGCCTCTCTGATTCTCACAACAAATCTGGGGCGTGTAAGAGGTTTGCCATCTGAAAATGTGAATAGTGGACCGGCCTCTGGGCCTCTCTGTTGCAGGTAGCACAGGACTGCGGTTACTGGACACAATGACTTCTGTGTACGGCCCAGGAACACATCTACACCAAGGCGAAAGGGGTCTGTTTTGGAGGCCTTGATTCTGACTTTTATGACTTGAGGATTGGTGTATGAATCTACCGACACATCTGAGAAGTTTAGGTGGACCCCTTCATCATAGGCTGTATCAGAGGGAACTGTAATCTCCCCAGCTCGCAAGAATCCAAAGAAACACAGTAGAGCTGCTGCCCACAGCATTACATTGTCATTTTGATAGTGACCATTGAACCACACTTGTTTGATTTTCAGTAGCAGCTCAGGTGTGATGGGTAGTCTGGGAGACACTGGCCCTTTAGTCTTAGCTTGGAGAGATTTGATGCCCCTGAGAACTAATTCCAGGCGACTCATGGAACTTATTCTTGGGTCTGGCAAATGGTGCTCTAAGTGCAAATGACGGATGCCTGAAAGGTAGCCTTTGATTGTGGAGTGGGACAGTCCCTCCATACCTAGGGGTGACACAAACTGGCACAGGCGGTGCTCTGTGGTTGGGAGGGGGTTGAGGTTATAGGTGAGACAAAACTGCATGTAGCGACGTTTTGCTGAGCCATAGACTCGGTGAGTGGATGATGCTAGTCCATTGGAAAAATAGAACTCCACAGCATCGTCCAGGCTGGAGACAACCAATCTGGCTTCTGTATTATGATTAGGTCCAGTAGTGATTCGGGAATAGCTGATGGAATCGGCTGAGCCTGTGGGTGCAAGGAATGAAATAAATGCATTTTGTTGTGGGATAGTGCATCTGCAATGTTATTATTTTTTCCAGCAATATGAGTTGCAAACAAAAAGAAGTTATATTTTCCCTGATGAAAGCCAAGCACCTTAGGAGGTGTGAGGCATCGAGATCTTTGCTACTGTTCTGGTTGATGATGTTGACAGCAGCCTCATTGTCACACCACACTTGTACCGAGTGTCCAGACCAGTTCCTCCCCCATAAGGCTGCTGCCAAGGTGATAGGAATAAGCTCCTGGACTGTGATGTGGAGTGAAGCCCCGATTGGATTCCATGGTAGGCAGAACCACTGAGAGCCTGAGAAGCCACCACACCCCCATGAACCCGAAGCATCTGTTGTAATTGAGAATGTTGGGTTGACCTTGTTAACCGAGAGTAACATGGATACTCCGTTCCACGACGACCCAAAGACATACCACCATTCTACCTCAGCCATGGCACAGCTGTTCAGCCTGACAAAATGATCTAGCTCTTCGACATCTGACAACATCGCTATAAGTCGGCGGAGGAAAGCTCTACCAGACCTCACAACTTTACATGCATGGGAAAGAGACCCAATTAATGATAACAGGTTTCGTTTTCTAACTGATTTCTTTCCCCGCCACCTGACTAAGTTTTCCTTTAGCAGAGCTAATTTGTCAGCCGGAAGACGGATCTCCATGGCAACTGAATCTATCTCTATTCCTAAGAATGTAATGCATGTTGCCGGTCCCTCTGTTTTTTTGTTCTCAATTGGCAGGCCCATGGCATTACAGACTGTTGTAATGGTTGCTAAATTATTAGCACACTCTGGTGAGCCAGGTCTCCCTATAGTAACAAAATCATCGATATAATGGAGGACATGCTTGACTCCCTCCTGCTGAGCCACCCACTGAACTGTATCGGCAATTGCTGTGAACAATAGGGGGGCAGATCGCAGGGCAAAGGGCAGCGCTGCATCAATGTAAATATTGCCACCCCACTGCATTCCTAAGTAGTGCCGGTCTAGAGGAGACACTGGAACATGCCTGTAAGCTTGCTTAATGTCTAATTTTGCTAGGATTGCCCCCTCTCCCAAATTTAGCAATTACAGCGATCATATCATCAACCGACACATATGAGAGGCTTGCTAGTTCCTTTGCAATCCCATCATTAACACTGTTACCTTCAGGGCTAGATAGATCCAGGATTAGTCTCCAGTGCCCAGGCTTATTCTTTTTTGGTATAACTCCAAATGGGCTACAATGGATTTGTTTAGCTTCTGGTAGGTCTTCCTTACCCACTAGCAACATTCTGTTGCTCTCTACTTCCCCTTGAATGTAAGCATTGACCACTTCTGGATGCTGCTCAGCTGAAAACATGTTACGGTTGTTAGCTTTCAGTTCAGATAGAGTAGGATTAAAACCAATGCGGAAACCATACTTTATCCCCCGCAACAAGAAATTGACAAAGGTTTTGTCAGGGTGACTACCTAAAAACTGGGACCACACTTCTGCTTGTAGAGGAGTTGTGACTTTTGCCAGGTTATCTGGCAAGACGGTTTCTTGTTGAGTATTAGCTTGTTCCAGAGCCAGCAGTTGGGTGAGGTATGGATAGCCCACTGTAAGTCATAGAATTGATAGTAATTGACTATAAGCAAAAAAAAAAAATAAAAATAAAAAATATTAATTAAGAACAGAAATAGTGCGAGTAGCTTCTACTGTATCTCAGAATTAATTAGTGCTACTCTACTCATTACACAAATATCATTTTTATTCATATGTATGTTGAATGTGAAGATAAGCATACATAAGCATGTGAGGTAACATAATCACAAAGAGTAATCAACAGTTGAGAGTCCAGTAAAACCATCCGGTCATTTTGTACTGGAGGCCTGTTCACTGGGAGCTTTGCACCTGCTAGCGGGGTGACCTCCACCGCAGGATCTACAACAGTGATTGTATCTGCACATCCTCCCATACCGGCATCTACCTCCATTGTCATTATAAAGGTTGCATGGCCTTAAGGATCTCCCAGTAACCTCTTGTCTAGAAGTAAGTGACCGCTTCCTGGGCCTTTCTTCCAGTTGCCCAATGGCTCCTCCTCCTCCCAGATTTGGACCAGGCCTCTGTGTTGGCTTGTAATGAGCTGATGAGAAACCTGGGGCAGGGCTCTGGCTCTGAGCTGCCACTGGGCATTGGAAGGAGTAGTGGTCAATCGAGTAACAGTGGGAGCACCAGTTTTCTCTTCCAATCAGCTGCCCAGAGAAAGACTCCGTATAGGTGCCTGGATCAGCATGAGCCCACGAGAGAAGGGGGTTTTCAGCTGCTTCTTGATGGAAATTCTGGTCATATACCAGCCAGGAGGGCCAAGCATAACGCAAGCTCTTCCTTGCAATGAATGACTTATACGCCATCAACTCAGGGAACCGCTCCGGTTGGCTGGGGGCAAGGACTGCCACATATAGTGCAAAGCACTGGGTCCAAGTTGCCAGGTCTGGGATTAGCTTCTTTGATTGCAACAGATCAGCTGCCTGGACTAATATTACTTGACCATCGAGTCCTGATGGGATACCCCGTACTTTGCCTTTAGCTGGTGGCAATTCAGCGAAGTCAATGTATTCTGGGGACTCATCCCTAGACCCCAATGTCTGGAATACTTGGCTTGCTGAGACGACATCTCTCATATTGTCCATTCGAAATGTTTTCACTCCAGCATCTTGCAACCTTTTAGCCCCTGGAATCTCATCTACAAACAACACAACCAACAAACACTAGCAGCTGTGACCACCAATTTGCAGCACAAACCTTGTGCCAGGATGTGTGCCAGCCTGGTTAGCTTTTGTCAGAGGTGAGTGACTCGTATACCTGCTTGAGACTGGGATAGGTGCGAGATATTTCCCACTAAACTATGAGTACATCCCATCAAAGCAAAACACCGATCCAATTGGAGATAACATTGTTTTGAACAACTTGGCAACAGGTACTTCATTTGTGAAGTCATTTGAAATAACTCAACGACTGGCTGGCCATCAATGGTGAACACGTTGCCACACACCAGGTTCGGCCTCATTGTTGATTAGCCACAACAGAACCATTTGATTATTTGCAACACCCAACAACAGGCTGGCCGACACATTGCCTCACACCAGGCTTGGCTTCACTGTTAATTACCACCACACAACCACTTTTAAAAAATTTTATTTAACATGACCCAACAGGCTGGCCATCACTGGTGAGCACATTGCTTACACCAGGCTTGGCCTCACTGTTAATCAACCACCACATAACCATTTGTTATAAGTTTATTACTTAACCCAACAACAGGCTGGCCATCACTGGTGAGCACATTGCCTCACACCAGGCTTGGCCTCACTGTTAATTAACCACAACACAACCATTTGTTGAAAGTTCATTACATAACCCAACAACAGGCTGGCCATCACTGGTGAGCACAGTACCTCACACCAGGCTTGGCCTCACTGATGATCAACCACCACACAACCATTTGTGATAAGATATTACTTGAATCACTTTAACAACATGCAGGATTGCTTGAATAGTCAAAGGTGGGCATGCTGAGGTCTCATGCACCATGCACCTCACTGTTAGACATAAGCCATTAACGTCCTAACAGCTCCTTGGTCCTAGCCTTAATTGGCTTCATCCTTAACCATTGGTGCCATAACTCAAGTGCAGGGGTGCCTGCATGCCAGTCACAATGGAAGAATGTGTTGACTGTTGTGACACCTTCATGGGGGGGGGCTACCTGGCCCGTCACCCCCATCCCATAGATATGGATTCCAGCCATGCATGTAAAGGCGGGCCATCATAGCTAAACTGAAACCAAACTGTCACGAGTTCATTGGTCGCCCCCAGCTTAGCTCAGCTGTCAGGGCTTATGGTCTAGCTGCGGTGGTGATACCAGCCCTTCTTACATTGCTGTATGCGTAGTAGCTACGTGTAAGGGGAACGGGCTGTGTGTGCGAGGTGTGTGGTCCCGTCCTGCAATACACGCTCACCACCAGTAAGCGGAGACAGGAACGAGACGAGATCGAAAAAGCCGCTAACCAAAACACAACCGCTAGCTGTTCCAGCTATCTAGCTAGCGGGAACGAAGGGCTGATAACCCCAGCGAGACTAGACCAGATGCCGTTCCGGGCTATATACGTACCAGACCCGGCTTCTTTCCCTGCACACTGGCCGCGACCGCACGGCTATGTACTCACCTGCCGGCGTTCCAGTCTTGGGAGAACTTGGGCGAGGAGTAGAAACAATCTGATCGGCTCCTTTCTTATGTGATGTTGCTTCAGTCCGTTCCCTCGCCGACAGAGCTGCCTCAACTGCCTCTGACGCGTACTTGGCCAACTCCTCCCGGAGTAGTTGCTCCCTTGTCTTCTCCACTGGTTGCGGTGGCGGGTCGTCTCCGCCCTTGCCAACATTGTCGAGTGTCATAGAGGATCCAGACTCTTCGTGACTCATGGTTTGCATACAACAAGCAACTAGCTGGTCTTTACAGCAATGATTGGCTGCAGCTAAACATCCGGTTATTTATTGCGCGCACGCCCCACACTCCGGATGTGACTTGTCGTCTGAAGCTATGCTCGTGTGAGCTGCTACGGAGCAGCTCACGCCTTCCTACTGTCTCTATGTTAACTCTGTTTAACGAGACGTTAAAGCTACCCTGCATGGGAACTAGCTTACCTTTCTTAGTTTAGCCAGTCATCCATGACCATTCCTTTACATAAGTTCGAAGGCTTGCTGTTATCTTAGTTCCTTTCACTTTGTATATCACGATTCTAATAAATTCAGCCGGTCACTAGTGTGTAACAGTTGAATACAGCAGAAAGAGCTTGTAGCTTTGTAGCGATTATATAGTGAAATGTAGTAGAAAGTATTTTAATAGCTTAGTTAGGTTGTTTTATCATGGATGAAGTTTCGTGTGCGATCACTGTAGAGTGTATGTTATAGCTAGCTATTGTGTGAATGGTATGTTACAGTTATTGTGTGAATTGGCTTACTTGAAGAAGTTGACCTGTTCCGGTCCGGTCTGGGTTTTCTAAACCCCAACTTGTTGGAACCCCAAAAGGCACATCCCACTGGTGAGTTTGTTATTTTAGCATAAAATGGTGGCTGTGAGTTGCTTAGTTTGGCCTCTAGGCTTGCGACTATGGTCAGGTAGGCTGGCAATGAGTTTAAAATCTGAGCATTAACAATTTAAAAAAATTCTATGTATGGCCGCCTATTAGTGTTTTCTTGTTTTTAATGCAGTGTTAGATGGACTAATATTATTCCGAAAAGTGATTCTCATCCCGTAAGATGTCTCTAGAACAAATTTTGAAGGCAGCATTTTTGGGGGGATCCCTACTTAAACGGTACAGTACGTGTACTACCGTAACATTTGATGAATCCAGTCACACTCGTATTGGCATGAGTGGTTAAATCACCTGGCAGACTATATTAGCCTGCAATAGAAGTGTTACATAATTGTTGTAACACAGGCACTCGTGGTCTACCTGATATATGTCTGCCCTCAGGCCTACGCCCCTTGTGCTTCAGGTGGACATAATATTATCAGGCAGACATCTCGTGCCCATGTTGCAACTATAAAACATATTTGTTCAATGATAGACTTGTGTTTTAGACTGTCCAGTTGGGTCACGTGAAACTGTCTTAAATAACAAATTCCTTATATGCTATAATATACATCATATCCCAACAAATGTATATTCACTGAGTTACTCTTATAATGTAGCTTGGTGCAGTTCCACCCTAAAGGCCTACAACTGATCACCTCTTCCTCCGACTGTAAGATTAGACTATGGGACTTGTTGTCTAGCAGGTATGTACATGTATTATATAGTTATACAACGGCCACGAGTGCTCTGCCTGATATAAACGCATGAGCCTGAGGGCCGTTAGGCCCGAAGGCAAGTGCATTTATACAGGCAGAGCACGAGTGCACGTTGTATAACTGTTATGTACCACTCACCTAATAGGTGGGGAGAGTCTCACAAGACAGCTGTAACACTTATAAAGGCCAGGTTTCTAATCTCGATTGTGGGTAACCAAGCCGGACGTTGCGATGACGTCCCCCCTGCAGTACTGCAGCCACCTGAGATATTGAAAGCTAGTACGCTATGGGTTATATCACTAACCTGCATTCGCTGTTCGACTCTCATTATGTAGTGCTCAACATGCCAGCGTGATCACTCAATCGCCATATAGACTAAGCTCCAGACTAATCGCCATAGTGATTCCCTCGAGCGAAAAAAAAGTAGCTAAATAGACGTTTTAAGTAAACAAAACCCAACTACTAAACGATACTAGTCTAATTCTTACTATTCACACTGGCTAAACTCGAATCTGGTGGCATGACAAAACTGGTTACCACAATCGAACATAAAGGTTAGTATTATTTAGAATATAATTTGTTTTATTGAGTCATTGTCGAAGTGGACTACAGTTTAATCTGGGCTAAGATGGCACCAGACTAGTAAGGTGTATAAGTACGTTTATATATATGTAGACTAGAGTTGTGACCACCCGTGTTGGCTTTTTCGATCGCCATTGACTGCTTGTAAACATTATACGTATTGGTGACGTTATGGCCCACAATCGACCTTTACATGTCAGGCTATAAAAGAATTTGAGTGATCTGTGAAGTGTCTTTCCACCTATTCGGTGAGGTGTCGTAGTGGTCTTCGCAACCGGCACTTGTGCTATGCTGCACAAAACCGCAGCCAGTGCAATATCTGTATATTGCACTGCGGTCGGTGCATTATAACTTATAATGCACTCGTTGTGGTCTACAAAACCGCAACCAGTGCGTTATAAGTTATAATGCACTCGCTGCGGTCTGCAGCAGTGCAATATACAAATTATGGCACTGGCGGTGCCTTTGAACTGCCCACGCAGAGTGGTACATTGTGACTTAAATCACAGTGTGTGGGAGTGATAACTACCATATAACTAAACAGGGCAGCTCTTCTACTGTGTGATACTGTATAAGTGGAAATATTGGCAAGTTAAAAATTAGGCAATTCAAATTAAGCACTGATTGGTGTCATTTTAAATTGGCAAATATGTCAAAACATTCAGATTGACGACATTTTAATTTGGCAGATCCATTCATGCTTTTTACAAGATTTGTAATACAGTGTGCGTTAATTGGTATTCTGTCATGGATACAAAAGCCGTCGATTCCTGTGTTTGTGGTTTCCATGTGTATAGTGATAGATAGATGGATTCCAGCCGTAGGAGAAATCTTCATGTGTGAAATAGAAGACAGAAATTCCAGCGACTCATATTTAGTTGCAATTAAGGAGGGAATGAAATTATCGGACACGTGCCAAGAAATATTTTGGCAGTTTGTCACTTGTACTTGGGGGTTGGTGGATTATTGAGCTGCATTATTACTAATGCACATCATCGATATTCTTCTGACTTGCCACAAGGATGATTAGAGATCCTGTGTACCCTCGTTTTTGAGAGCACCATGAGCAGCAATACAAGATTAGTGTCGATATGTCCTATTAGAATTAACTGAAAAAGGCACCAAAATGAAGTGTATAGGAAGCAGATATTTTTCTTGTTAAGAAAGTGCGAGTGGTTGATTATGTGATTGATCTCGATACCATCTTAACAAACGACAATCACCAGGAAGGAGTGCCATGGTAAAGTGTAAACGTCAACTTCTGAAAACTACAGACAAGATATGATATTGAAAGGTTTAGTTTTTAAAACATACTGATGGGCTGGAATTGAACTAACTACTGTTAAGCTAAGTATGCACCATTGTTCATTGCGTGAATTATAGCTGAATAATTTACTATCATTGTTTAATCAAATACTGAGTATATAGTAAACCTTTTAAGTGCCATAACCCTTATGAAAATTTTATATAAACTGCACACATGCAAGTGCTGTTATTTTGCATTTGTGTGCATGCTAGTATTTGGCCCGACTGCGCTCATACATTTCCATAGCTGTTGCATGTAAACACTTGCATGTGTGCAACTTGTGAGCAGTTTAGCAACCGAGTGACTACATGCATGCAGCTTGCAAATGCTGGCATTTTATTTCATGTTAGGTTAGCCAATCCAAAGGCTGCAGCACATGTTGCTGTCAGACCGTCAGTGCTGGTCACTATAAAGTGCTAATTATACAACCAAGTACTAAGAATAATACGAAATGCGGTTAAAGCTACGTCATAAATAATAATGAATGAATAATTAATGTTTGGGAAAACTACAAGGCCTATGAACTTGCACTAACCGGGGTTTGACTCGCCGGTGAACAAAGGCACAAACGTATAATAATTATGCCTGTTTGTACTGATGACTTGAACAAACGTGTAATTCTATATAACGCCCAGCACCACACCCATGATTTCACATGTGTTCAGGCGGATTATTAACAGAGGTAGACTAGTCATGTTTTCATGTTGTAATAACAATAAATAAAATAATATCTCCTGTAGCTGTGAAATGCCAATCACTACTGTAGCTACCATTCAGTGTCCGCACACTACTGATGTACCATATCCATGAGTATTCCTTTGAAGGCACTGCCACGATCTGCTACACATTTTATTTCATCTTGCAGTGTATCCAAGACACCATGTGACCATTTTTTGAGATATCGACCAATCTCATGCTTAAAAATGTAACTCAGCGGATGAGTCAGATAGCAGTTGTTTGTGACACATAGTGGAATACTCGGCTTCTTTTGTCCCAGATAAACACTGTGGTCTGCCCTTGTCAACTCCTGCCATGTCTTAATCCATCACCATGATCCATCCTCATTTAAACAACTGGTATCGCATGAGGAGGACACAAATTATGTACAGATAAATAAATTAATATCCTAGACTTAGTTGAGAATGAATTCTGAGGGCCTGCTATATATGTATATAATTATATTAGAGTGCACATTTCTGTTGTCTTGATTATACCCAATAAAGCTTAAATTTATGTGCCAACACACAGACACACACACACACAGACACACACAGACACACACACACAGACACACACACACACACACACACACACACACACACACACACTGTACTGGTCATGCACTGTCTTATTTGTAGGTTGTCCCATTGGTGATTGTACTTGGTTGTATGTGCCCAGAACATAGTAATAATAAAATTTGTAATTCGCATATACAAGAAATAGAAAACTTCAAGGTAATACAAAACTTCAAGTCAGTTACAAACCACAAACTGCCTATTTAGTCCCACTACACACAATTTTTCACAGTGATGGTCGACCTTTTTATGTCCCAAAGCAAAATACAGACATTGATGTATGTCCAAATACTCAGCTGCTTCTGTATTCAAATCAAAGGTTAAATGTTATACTCCTTTGCTTTGTAACAGAGAAGCCATAATGAACAGTAGCTGCAGTCCACCTCTGGTGCACCACTTTCAACCACTTTCAAGGCACCTGTACTTGTATTGTCATGTACTGCTACTACAAGTTTCTTTTAGAATACCACCTCCCACTAGTAAAGTCTACTTCTTGTTTCCTTTGAAAATATCCAACAGGTTGTCAATAAACAATTGCTTGTTTTCATCTGATTGGGTATTTCATACTGTATATTGTACTTTACGTGGGAGGATCAAAGCGATGCTGCTTAGTGTATTGTGCATATAGTACTTATTAGCTGCATAACTTACTGATTGTCTGATCACAAAGCTATTTAAACACAACTCCACTAAGACAGCACGATTGATCACATGCGTAGCATTGTACATCGCTAAAGTAGCCTAACTAATCCTATTAGTTCGTTCTACGACTAAAAATAGATTATATAAACACTTACTGATATCCTGATCACCGACAATCACAGCAGTTTGAGTACTAGAGAAAATCACTCCAAGCCAGATGACCAGAAAGTACAATATAACACTTAAAGAACTGCCTATGCTTGTGTGTACGAAAAATACAGCGCTTGGGGGCGTCTCAAGGCAAATACAGCAGTCGTCTTTGCCTCGTGCTGTACTCTCGACATGCCCCCTCATGCTGTATTTCCGTACACACGCATGGCGGTGCTTTACTATAACACACTGTGTGTATGTAGAAAGAAAGCGACTTGCATGTGTGTAATTTGTGAGCAAACTGACCCCTAATAAGTCTAACTTATGAAAGCAAACTGCACAAATGTAATTGAAAGCAAACAGAGCACAAAACATTGCTATTGTATGAGAACGAAACACCATTACAGTATATGACCAATAGGATAGAAAGATTATGCTATTGTATGAAAACATATTGCATACGTACAATATGATAGCAAAACAACTTACTACTTTTTTTGCTACTGAACTGTATGCTTGCAAAGTTGTGCTATTGTTTTGCAACCATCTGAAGAGCGTGCATGCGTGTAATTGCATGCAAGTTGCACACAAAAGTTTCATAAGGGAATGGCTAAATGATATTAAACCACACTTATGTTATAGTTAAAGCACCGCCGTGTGTGTATGTACGGAAAATACAGCTTGAGGGGGTGAGTCGAGAGGCTAATACAACACAAGGCGAAGCCAAGTACTGTATTTGCTTGGAGACACCCTCCAGGTGCTGTATTTTTTGCACACACAAGCATAGGCGATACTTTAAGTGTTGTATTGTAATTCCTGGTCGTCTAGCTCGGAGCGATTTTCTCTCCTACTCAAACCGCTGCAATTTTCTGTGATCAGGATATCAGTAAGTGTTTATATAATCTATTTCTAGTTGAAGAACGAACTAATAGGATTAGTTAGCAGTGACAAATATAACTATTTTAAGGTGTCCGGACAACATGTTAGATCATTTGCTAAAATGGTCGGACATGGATTGACATCTATACAAAGGGTTAATGATAATTTTATACCAAACACACATAGAAGTGATGCGGCGCACACTCTGCAAAATGCGAATCATGAGCCCTCTGCAGGGGTATAGGGGCATGCCCCCTCAGGAAATTTAAAAAAAGTTACTTCCCAATATTGAATTTGGTGGCAACTTTGACTGAAAATTGTCATACAAATCATATATATCATACTGGCAGTTTGTTGAAGTCTTCACTAGTATTTATGCAAATTCTACTTTGCTACTGTAGCTTTACAACATATTTAGCATGCAGCACAATGAGCAATACTGTGTTTATACATCATAATCTTCTGAATATGTGGTACACATGAATTTACATAATATATTACAGTACATTAGCACTATTATTTTTATATTTTGTAAAAAGCAACATGCAAACTAATTTTAACTGTAGTACATGTGATGATCAAATGTAATCATTATGCTGAGATGCATGAATCACCACCTCTTGGACATTCTAGTATAATTAACAGAGTACAATATAACGGTCGGCCATTTTCCGACCAAGTGATGCTGTTGACCAATCAATGTAGCCGTTGGTCGGCCATTTGTGCCGATCAAATATTTTTTACAACTGTAATTCTTTATTATTAGTCTTTATAACTTATAGTTATTATTATTGTAGTATCGTTTCCTTACCGAAGCTATTTAATCGCTAGGTGAAGTCTCGATCCCGTCGAAGCATCGACTCGATGTGCATGCGTAAGCTAGAGCACTGCACCTCATATTTACCCCAATTATCGATTGTGGGTTACTGTCGATGTTGTGAAGAAGCGATCACTACACTGACTACACGAGTGGCGCCTTCCAGGAGAAGAAAAGAAAGTAATGTTTGCGATGTGGAGGTACAATATTAAATATAAGATGGCCATTTCGTGGTTAGAATCTGTAGAGAATGCACTAGCCGGAGAAAGTGGAATGAAAGTCAGGTGATAGAAGTGTTCTGCAAACGGAAAGTTCGAGAATAAATTTTGATCTATTGCTATTCACAAGAGAAACTTTAGCAATAGCTAGTTGATAATTCAATCTGCGCTGACTCAACAACACTTGTAACAAAGCATTTAGCCCAGCTAAGTCTACAAACTGGCTGTACAATACATTGATTCATTTTTTTTTATAAAATAGGTATACAGCAGCAAATTTTGTACTAATAAACAATTAATTATCTGTAAAATGCAATTGCTTAAAGTTCAGTGCTAAGTAGCTAAAAGTGGTCTCAGATGCAAAAATTTCCTGTGGGGGGATGCCCCCAGACCCCCTAGAAGGCTTGTGCTTCGCACACCAGGATAGTACACCTCCATCTTATGGCCATGCAATTTCAGAAATGGCCAATCAAATTTACTTTTGATCGGCCATTCTGTCCAAGCAATAATTTTCCCTTATATTGTACACTGATTAAGTAGGTCATTACACCTGTTGCATTTTTCCAAACTTATAGTGAGTATGGTTATTATTGCTTAACATTGAGAGGGCACGAGCAATTGTGGCGTACTGTATTACTGGCTTGCTGCGGGCCTTCGATTGCACATGTGCATTGCGAAATTTACTCATGGCATTCTTGTGCTGCTCCGTCGGAGGCAGCGTGGTCCAATACATTACTTGTTCGATGGTTGTCCAATCCGTTTACCCATGCACTTGAGTAATTCTTCATATAGCAAATCTTGTCTCGATATTCCCTGCAAACAGAACACCACAGAAGCGAAACGTGGCTCTTATGTCCGTTTTGTCCGTCTCGCATTTCAGTCTCGATAATGTTTGGTGTTCACTGTCGTACTTCTGCTGCCACTTCTGAAAGGTCATGACGGCGATTTGGCGTTTGTCCTTCTTTGTACTGGTAGCGGAACTACTGGAACTTGTTGCAGACAACACTTGCTGAAATGTCCGATCACTTGAGCGTTTTTGGCCGGCCATCATGACAGACTGTTGTTACTAATGTGCGGTCACATGACCATTATGTGTGGTTTTTGTCCGGTGACCGACCGTTATACAGTATTTGTCACTGAGTTAGGCTAGTTTTAGTGCTTTACAATGTCATGCACATGATCAATCGTGCTGTCTTAGTGGAGTCATGTTTAAATGTGACTGGATTTGCGAAAGGGGGTCTTCCACACACATCTAAATTATCAACTTTGACAATCTGTAACTTCAGATTGAAAAAAAGTTAATGACTTGAAATTTGGTCAGTAGTGAGTACCAGCATAGTTTAATGGATGGAGAAAAGTTCAAGCTTATAGGTTACTTGAACACAAAGTTATCGTCTTCCAAGTTCATAGAATTGGATGTGTGTGGAAGACCCCTTTTCGCAAATCCGGTCACAAATAGCTTTGTGTTCAGACGATCATTAAGTGTTTATACAGTCTATTGAACGAACTGGTAGGATTAGTTTGGCTGGTTTTAGCACTGTTCAGTGTGTTGTTTTCGTAACATTCTGTGAATAAATTCTCCGCATAACTGTACTGTATTTACCCAAGTGTGCTGTATTTGCCCAATTAAGAGCATAACTGTACTGTATTTTCCCAATTAGCTGCATAACTGTTGTGTGTGACTCGTGCAGTTCAGTTTTGCAGCTAATAAGTAGTACTGTATGGACAATACACTATGCGGCATTGTTTTGATCCTCCCACACAAAGTACAATATGTACAATTATCATACCTTTTGCTTACAAGTATGTTGTCTTTTTTAGCTGCAATCATTAGTTCAACACCTACAAATCTAGGTCTAAACATTATTACAGTAAACACACAGTACACGAAACATAGTAAAGTAGTACATGTTGTTTTTTTTTTCCATGCAGGTGACTGTTTGACCTGACAAACATTTTGATCAGAAATTTCTTAGCAGGAAATTTTAGAGTTAACAGCCTGCAAGCTACACTCAAGTCTAAGAGGCTAATTGCTGAATGCATCTAATGCTTTACAGATACTCCACTGTAAAGGGTTTCATTGGATTGCTGCTTCCGCAGTTAATACCTTTCCCATAATCGTGCTGACAAAATTTTACCAGAATAAAAAAGGAAGCATCTGTACATATTAATTGACAATACTGTACAGCCATAATCATTTTAAATGCTAGTTACTAGTATACAATTCAATTATAGTACATACTCTTTACTATTGGTTCAAAATGATTTAAATTCCGTAAATCCCAGATTTCCTAAAGCCGTTAATTGCTACTTATTGTTTCCTTTCTAGTGTTTGCCACCCCAAAATAATCTAGTTTGCACTAAGATTCTTGATGATCGAAAGGTTGACATCCACTTGTACTTGACTGAAAGGAATACGTCTTGAGCTTTTGTCGAATTTCAATAGCATACCACTCCTGAATTTTCTTTTCATGTTATTTTTCATAGGTTTGTTGATAGAAAGATCTACCGGTTGAAACTTTTTAGTCGCAATTGCACTGGTATAATTTGTTCTGTTGCAGCGACAAAATTACTTCATCTGCAGTTTTCCCTCAAACCCATAAAATATAGTGATAGCAGGGTGTGCTGGTGCTAGCTTTAAATCCTTTCTCTTTTGTGACACAAAGGGTATGATCTTTCTATTGTACCTCTAGGTAGTCTTTTTACTTGACCAACGATTTTTGCTATGCCAAATGTCCTATCCTTCTGGAAGGTCACAGTTGGGTGTTACATTTCATTGTTTTCCCTTTATATATATACAACAATCGAAAGTTTCAGGTACTCACCACTTGTAGTCACAGCCAGTACAGTATTCAACTGCCTTTTGCCGCTGGTGTTTGCAATAGGTACAACTTTTGTGCCCACTTCTCCATCGTACAGTCACTTGTGGGAACAATTGACAAACCAGTCTGATCCCAGTTTATGATAAGTTCTTTAGGCACTTCATCATCACAACGTCACCTGCTATATCTGCAAGGAAAATTTCTTTTGATTCGTCAAATAATCTCAAAGGTAGTTTTCCAGAAGTAGTGCATTTCATAACCCATTCTGATCTAGCTCAGCTTTTTGTGATTTCAATTCGTTTGAGCTAAAGGATATCCCTGATTCCAACTATACCCTCTGCCACACCCATTACCACAAGAGTGTTGACAGATCCATTTGCCTTTCTGAGGGACTTCACAATCTCTTGCACTGCTGCATCTAATTCTTGACCCAGCATCAATGGCCTTCCTCTATTTTTAGTGGGCAGCTTCTTAATGTCAATTTGTTCAGTTTTTTTATGCTTGACCTTTCTTTTTTTCTTATTTAGTTTGTCAAAATACTCTGCCTTCAGTCGCTTAGCAGTTGATTCAGTGATGTTAATGCCCCACGCTTCAGAGAATTGCCTTGGTGCTGTAGTAAGCCAATTATCAAAGGCATACTTTCCTAGTTCTGTGTGCTGTTCGTCGGTATACGAGTTATACTTTCCTCGACCACGGCTCTGTGTTCACTTTCAATTTCTTTACTAGTTCTCCTGCTGAATTGCTTCTTTTGTTTGAAGACCTTAAACAGTAAACAGGGTTATCACCACCATCCAATGCTTTAGCCACAGCTCTGTCTGCACTTTCAATGTCTTTACTAGTTCTCCTGCCTTTCGTTTGAAGAACTAAAACAGGGTTTCCGTGGCCATCTTAGAATAACTACGTGTGAATATTAAAAACGGGGCTCGCTATATTTGACGTCATTTTAATTTGGCGGTATGCTTGAAATTTACCAAACTTCCAAATTAAAGCCACCACCAAATTTTCCATGTATACAGTAAGTTAGTTACTGTGACACCCAGCAATAACTAACTTAGCACTTAATAGTGGAGCTACTTGGGCAAGTTCATGACATCACCACTGGGTCTGGGATTTTTTCTGCGTTCTTCACAGTTTTAGATGCATGTTTCTGACTCACTGTATTTAAAGGCCTAGCCCTCTCACAGGTTCCTAGTGGAATAGCAGTTAATATGTAATAGTTGTAACATGGGCATGAGGGCTTTGCCTGATATTTATGCCCGACTGCCCGAGGGCCGCAGGCCAGAGGGAATACATGCCAGGCAAAGGCCGAATGTCCGTGTTACAGCTAATATGTAACACTCATTAGGCTGATAGCCTGTACAGGGCGATCGATCACCCAAGCCAATACAAGTGCAGCCACTGGATGTATTATATATGCATACCTAAAAATTTTGATTATGGGTCAGCAGCTAGTACGTTCTGGTTATGTTCGGTCATGATAAACGGACATATCCTAGAGATATCACGGAGAATTTCCGTTACGCGAGTTTAATGTTTTAATCAATGCTATTGAATCGTTTATGGAAAAACTACACAGTTCACTAAAGGCCTAGGCAGGTAAGCTTGCTTGTAGAGTGGTTACTCTGTGCAGAATGGTAGCTTTGTGGTGAGGGCGTGTCCGTATTCGAAAACATGTGGAAATGATTGTTGTATAAGCTATAGCGCTAGTTTTCACCTTAGCCCAACGTTTTTCAACTTGTAGGATGGCGAGGATAACAAGACACTGAGTGGTTTTCATAGCGAAATCCAGTTCATACATCCTAATCACGTGAGTATTAATCGATCCCCACAATCGATTTTAGCATCAACGTCTATAATCACTGCCCAGTTGTAGACCGGCTACATTTCGTATGTAGCCCGGGCAGCTCCTGTGATCTGAGGTGTGAAAGTGTTACATATATATATATATATATATATATATATATATATATAACAAGCACAAAAGGTATTGCTTCCTAAGTGACCAAATATGGAAATGTTAGAATAACACCAGTACAACACTTGCAACACCATGCTTATTTGGGGCGAGCCTGACCGAGCCCCACACTAGTGAGTCAGCGGTGTAATGGACACGTTTACAATAAATTACGATATAACGCGGATACCTTACACGTGCTTCCAGACCATTCTCCTTATACGGTGTGCGTAGTCCATGTAATCGTCCATTCCAGGGAGGACTTAACACGTAGATTACTGCTTAGCCATATTTGGTATGTGTAATGGGGTTCATTCACAGATGAGTTAACAGCGTAGATTACTGCTTAGCCATATTTGGTATGTGTAATGGTTCATTTTATGGAGGAGTTAATCCATATTTGGTATGTGTAATGGTTCATTTCACGAGAGCTATCGGTGTAGATTACTGTTATGCCATGTGAGTGATATCTGGCCACGTGTAGTTATTCAGTGGATACGGAGGAACGTCTTCGGCGTAGGAGGAAGCAGTACAGGCTCAGAAGAGATGCAGAAACTCCTAAAGAGGCAGAAAGGAGAAGGCATAGAAACCGTGAATATATGTGGCGTCGAAGTGCTGCAATGACGTGAAAAGAGGTGGTTAAAGTAGCAGATCAAAGACTTGACCTTATCAACACCTATCATACCATCAATGAAAGGTTCGCAGATGTGTACATAGTGATTTTGCACAGGCTATATTGATTCTTAGACACTCTCCGCCATAAAATATTATGAACTCTATGCAATTCCAGAATTCCTCACATTGTTTCAGTAGCCATCAATACTTCAATAATATACACTCAGGCTCGCCCCACGATGCTGTTAGCATCTGTCTAGTAATCCATTATACAGTGACTATACTATTCAGTGGTTTAAACTCGACACTATGAGGAACATTTTATGTCGATTTTCAGTCCAGCCATCAGTCCCAGCAGTGTATGATAAAGAACCAACCTTTTCTGATTACCCCTAGTTCCTTCTGTTGTTCTGCTTCAACAGTTTACAATCCTTGTCAATTCTCAGTCCTTTTAGTCATTGCGTGCCATGTTATGCCATTCAAACCAGGTGCCATGTTATGCCAATTCTCAGTCCTTTTAGTCATTCCATGCCATGTTATGTCATTCCATGCCATGTTATGTCATTGCATGCCAAGTTATGCCACCTTGTGCTGTAAAGCATTAATAAATAAACTAGTGTCCATTTGGTTCTACTTGGGGTACTTAGAGATAATGAGTTACTCTCTAGAATTCCTATGGATATAATTACATGAAAATAACAAGGAGAAAACATCCTGACCACCTGGTAGACTCCTGTAAGCGTTCGAGCGTAAATCGGATGGCTGCAGGTTCGAGGCTACCTAGGTCCAGTCATGGATTTTTTCTCCTTTCTCCAACTTTTCAAAAAACACCTTAAGTAGTTAAAGTCTAAGTAGCTAAAGTCTTTGAGCAGGCTGTAGGACCAGGTGTCCTACAGACCTTCAGCACTTGTGCTGTAAAGCATTAATAAATAAATTAAAAAAATAAAATAAACAATTCCAGGCAAATGTTAATCATAGCTGTAGCCTGTATTTAGTCTTTCTAAAGTTAAATCTCCACACAATCCAGACAAAATCTTATGCATACTAACACAGGAACCTAGTTTAAATATCTGTAAACTCCTGCACACTGGGATATATATTGATATCATTGTTATTACATATTACATTAGCTTCACCTTCGTCTATATACAACAATATCAATCTGTAAAGGATATAATGATATCATCCCCATAAAGAATGTAACTATACTTTGTAATGTGTATAATACCTTAAAATTATAGGTGCTTACATGTGTTAGACAGTCACATGAGCTTGGTGACTGGAGTAGCTGTCTTTGCTGATGAAACCACTATGATCAGGTGAGTAACAATTTAGAGCTGAGTGATAGTTGTGATCTATTGATTATTGTGATAATAATAGTATGCTATATCATACAATCGTGATAAATTATGGATATCTGTGCTTAGTCAAAAAAGAAGCAAACATGGTAACCGAAAGTCCAGTAGAGTATCACAACAATGATTATAACTGTAATGCATACCATTATAGTGTTAGAAAAGCAGATAAGTGGTGTGTAATTGTAATATTCATGGTGAGGTTGAGTGTCCTTGATAACTAGCAGTAATATCGTGATACTATCACTATCATGATATAAAAGTTACTATCAATCATGAATAGTGTAGTTGTACTATCACTCAGCTCTATACATAGTTGTTCTATCGCTCATAGTTGTACTATCGCTCAGCTCTATAACAATTAGAGTGTTATGCCTTGTAGTGTAACCCGGTTACTGATGGATAGCATTCTCTTTGAAAATAGTTTAGTATACTGTGTAGGTAGGCTGTTCAGATATGATCTACTGTAGCTGTTGTACTGGATTCAATGTACTGTTTACTTTATAGTGTTGGAAGAGATAAGATCATTATCATTTGGAATATTAAAGAAGGAAAGAGTCAGAAAACCATACCTGTGTTTGAGGTATGTTTGACCATATATTCAGTAAGCGTCATTTGTTGTTTTTAGTCCTTAGAAGGTGTAGCATTGATACCAGATGATTCCTCTTGTCATGTGGAGGGTAGGGACAATATGACACTAGTTTTGACTGCTGGGGAGAAAGGTCAGTGTAATATGAATAATTGTTTAATTGAAACACATTTCCTCAATATCAAGCGGTATGGTCGTACCGTTTAAGTAGGAATCCAGGTGAAATTTTCGTGCGCCGCCCAAAATTCCTCCTTTAAAAATCATCCTAGCATTATCTTACGAGACGAAAATCACCTTTACGGAATCCATATAATACATAAAACAGCATTAAATACAACAAATCCATTACAGGTGGCCGGATACAGAATTTTAAAAATCGCCAAAACTTGGAATTTTAGACTCACTGCCTGACTGACTGACCACAGTCGCAAGCCTAGAGGCCAAACGAAGCAGTGCACGGCCACCATTTTACGCTACAACAAACTCAACACCTTTGGGGTTCCGATGAGTGTGTGCCTGCTGTGCCTTGTCTTTTCTTTTATCTTCAATCAGGCTGCTTGTCTTCTTCTTCATCCAACGAAACCATATCGAGGCATTAATTTTCCGTATCAACACTTTCTTTAAGTAGCATAGCTAATAGATGCCACAAAATTATTTAAGGCGCTTAGACTATGCTACTGTGCTACTGTACAAGGAATAGATTATATATTCCTTACTTATATAATCTATGACGGAGGCTACTGTATGGAGGTACTGGTACTAGATAGCTTTCACGATAGGTCACAGGATCACGCCCATTCTTCATTCTACGCATTATCGATCTATTGATTGAAACCACAGTGACACACCCCTTTTGGATTAGCTGTATTTCAGTGACCACACACCTTCAGTTTGGAAGGCTGAGTTGAGATATTCTATAATCGACCGAAACCACGCCCCTTTTTTGGCAAGTGCACATTTGCACTCTGACTCAAGATACTCTAACACAGCAGTCATCCTAATAGAACAGTCATATATTTATAGCTAGCTGTAGCTATACTTTAACAAAAAACTAAACGAACTAGTATATTAAAAATTATAAATTTATAAATAAAGTAGGAATCCAAGCGATAAAAAGTAGTGAAACAAGATATGAACAATGGTAGCTATTACAGCATAGCTTGGTGGGAAATTCCTACTTTGGCATTGAACACAAAATAATGGCTATATCATTTCAAAGTAGGGATTTCCCACCAAGCTATGCTGTAATAGCTACCATTGTTCATATCTTGTTTCACTACTTTTTATCGCTTGGATTCCTACTTTATTTTTAAATTTATAATTTTTAATATACTAGTATTAATATAGTTAGATGTTACTTGTTAGTAGTCTATGAATATTTGTAATCTATGTTATATTCTGGTACATATATCTCAGGGGTCATTAAGTTATGGGATTTAACTAATTGGAGGTGTGTCAAGGAGTTTGGTTCCATCACTGTTGGTGCTGGTCAAGGAGAACATCCTGAGGAGAACCTCCAATCTGGTTATACCCAATTACTCTATCATCATCACCTTAAAAGTATTGTGGGCGTGACATTTGATCATAATATTATGGTCTATGGGTTACCTGAAATGGAGGTAGAAAAACAGGCAAGCAAAACTGAATACTCAGATTTAGTATTTTCATATTCTCCTCCCCCACAGTTAATTGGCTACAATGATGAGATATTAGATATTGTATTAGTAGGAGTTAACAACAGTCTTGTAGCCGTGGCAACCAACAGTGAACAAGCTAGAATATTTGACAGGCACACACTAAACTGTCAATTTTTATCTGGTCATACTGGTATGGTGTGTATGTGTTGCATTGTTAGTGTGTAAATGTGTGCTGCAAGTGTGATGAAAATTTGACATTTCCCTCTTCACACTTTGTGAAATGTTAATTAATGGAAAAACTATTTCTCTGGTCAGCATGAGGGTTGTTTACAAATTGTGGCTAGACAATATGGCACCCACAAAAGTTGCTGACAACATCACCTTATCTTTCTGATATTGTTAATGTGACTGTGTGAATGATGCATACACAATCATTATCATACAGCTAGTACAGGACCACAAAGGAGTAGGCATGGCCCACGAAATAACATCACCCAATAACCAGCCTCAATTTCTCCTGACGACGATGAGTAGGTCAAACTAAGCCCAAACAAGCTTTCAGATAGACCCGAAATGCTTTCAACAAGTTGCTACAATATATATTTAGCAAAATTTTCTACTGACTGACTGACTGACTGAAACCAAGCGTAACGCGACAACAGCTAAGGCTATGTGCTTGATTTGTTGACTGGTCGACATCACTTTGACCCGAGGTGCCTTTTGGCATACCACAGTATATACAATGCATTTTTCATGGACTGCCACTGTCCTCCTTTGTGTCCCATTCATCTTTTCTGACAGTGAAATTGTCGATTTGGTGGTAGCACGCAATTGCTTCCTTTTGTAATGGAAATCGTCTGTATTTTTCATAATGACTACTTTGGTTGCAGAGGTGCTTTTCGAACAGTTCTTGATTCTTACTGCTGTATAACGGGTTGAACATAGCTGACAACGAAGCGTAATGGATACTTCACTTTTCAGACGATATCTTGGCGCACAGTGCCATTTCTTTCTTTTGATGCAGTATATGTGGGTTTACCAGTCATAACAATTATTTACAAAAAAAAGTTAACAAACAAGTACACAGAAAAGTTTTGAAATTGTCAACTAGAGTAGGGACCATAGCACATTGATAAAAAGTACTGAAGCAAGTTGGAGTAGTGCATGATACATGTATTAAATCACAGTAAAACAATAAGTCACTACTAACTTTTTCGACCATGGATGACCCATGAAAATATTATGATTTTTCATGGTATATTCATATGTTGCACCCCATGAAATTTGAAGATTTCATGGGCTATGAAAAACCCATTGCACATGAAAAAGGGATGAAAATTATAATGAAATTGTTATGAAAGTTATGTGAAATCAAAGGCATGAAAAACGCATGAAAATCATGAAAACAGAGTTACTGTATTAAGCTATGAAACACCCATGGAAGTCCATAGCAATGTAAATAGCATGATATAGACATGAAATTCCACCATGAAAACCATGTGAAAAACCATATTAATGCTATGAAAACATATTGCAATACGTGTACTAAACACTAATGAAATATGTATGCGAGTGTCAGGAAATCCTTTGAAACCAATGCAAGAAAATGGGACGCAGGTGCACAGTACGTGCCAGCCGGTGAGTGCATACTGCTTGTTGGTATTCCACTTCTGAATCAGCTAGTAAGATCTAGCTACTTGACAAACCACTGATATGCCATAAAAAATGGTTCCACTTCAGATAGACTGTACGTCATCCACAATATCTTTGAGACTTTACTACAATAAGAATTGTAATGACATTTATACTCTTTAAATTAATGGTACCTGCATATATGGAGTTCATCAGTTTGATTTCATTGCTTTGCTGTTTATGGTGGTTGCAAAATCACACAACTGCAAGCATACCTGTGACACGTGCATATTTTGCACATGTTAATAATGATATAAGACATTGCATGACATGCGCTATAACCTCATCATGATATCTCTGGATTTAAATGTGTTCTTAGTATCTCCTTGCAGGTATAAGCAGCCAAATAATGCTGTCCTAAGTCTGCAGCAAGAAAGAAGCTCAGTAATACTGTATGCTGCTGTATGGCTAGAAGTTTTTGAAGAAACAACACCTTCTAGGCTTTTTTGTATGATAAAATAACCAAAAATTTGAAGGGATGCACAGGTTGTCAGGTTCAGTACACAAAGTGGCAGATAGCAACAAGCAGTAGGAATAATAAAAATGTGAATTTGTACTGACTCGATGGCACAACATAAACTGACACTTTGCAAAATCAATGTTGATGAGGCTAGACAATATGATAAACACCACTATATATAGTTTTGTACCATCAAAAGAAGCTGGCCCGGGTGACATCTTGCCAGTTCGAATTTTCATGAACACTGCATGACTAACTCATGGATAATGGCAATGACTATACAATAGACTCCACACAAATACTTCTGCAGCTGCAGCACTAATTTTATGGTCCATTTATTCAGTAGGATTTACAGGTCAAGCTTCAGGTTGAGCCATATAAGCCGGTTTGACACTCTTCCTGTTACAATTGTCCACTGTTGCACTGTTTCCCCTTCTTTTCACGAGTCCAGTAACACTTACGAGTAGTGAAACTTAGCTGTACCTATGTTGAACCAAATTGGCGACATGAATCATGACATGGCTGGCAACTGACAACATTAGCTACCTGAAGAACCAGTCTAGTAGAGCAGCAACAGCAAATTAACACTTTAGTATCATTGCATCAGCTTGAAAAACATGTGAAAATCTGATGCGCTCCACTTCCACCTGGCTGCTCCCGTTGTTAAAGAAATCGTTTCTATGGTAATTCTATTCGATCTAAATAATGTGCAAGTTAAGGAAAGTTTTGTTTAGCTGATAGCCAGTTGTTTTCAGGGTGGAAATCGATCCATAAGTGCTCTGGCAGATGTTAAGAACCAGGCACATCACCTGGCCCTTGAGCGGGTCGTCCGTTACTTGCTGGTTCATCTCGAATCCAGGTTCGTAGCTGGCTATACGTACTCCTGCACTCTTCTGGACACGGTAAGCAAATAGTCTCCTGTTTGTCCATGTCGTGAATTGCACATACAACATTCCCATTTTATGCCAAGGGTTTAGTCTTGATTCAAGTCTACTGTACTGGCCGTATGCCTGCCGGCTAGCTATCTATTGTTAAATCCTTGGAGTAGAAATGGCTTTCAAGATAATCTAATTTCTTCACTGAAGTGCCGACTTCCATTAGTTTTCTTCATAGAGAGTATAGTAAAACCTGGGTTTATGGTTTCTTCCAGACTGATCCGATGGTGCCCTCTAGGGGCACTGACTTAATTAGCTGTAATACGAATATAGTAATTAACATTGAGCATTATATCCATGCATGGTGTTCATGTGTGTGTATGGCTTGCTATACTGTGTATGTACGTAGCTACATCATACATATGCACTCTTACTCCTCAGTGGACCTTGTTTGATCTGTAGTGAAATCAAAACTTCAATGAAAACAAACACGGCATATATAGCAATAATTAAATATAAATTACGCATAAACAATTATATTCCTTTTATTATGGGAATTGCATGGATGTCGTATTAGTATTTTGGGTAATTCATGGCTGAATCATTGGTAGAGTTGGTTATGCGTAAAAGTAGCCAGGCGTTTCATAAGAATTTCATTGGTACCACATTTCGTACATTGTAATTTCATAACCAGTTCATTGACAAGGCATGACATGTTCAAGAAATCAAAATTTTCATGAGAATTTCATTGGTACCTATTTAACATTTATAATTTCATAGGTGATTGATTCATGGGTAACAATTTGGCATGCAGAAAGTGCTAAAACTTTCATGGGAATTTCATTGGTATCATATTATCACATTGTACAATTTCATAGCTTATTCATTGGTAAAGGTTTTGGCAAAGAAAACAGTTACATTAATTTACATGATTTTGATGTAAAATTCATTGCATTTAGGCATACCAATGAAAATCCCATAGAGCTTAAATCATAATATTTTAATGGGTTTTTCAAGTATTTCATGGGCTTTTCATGGATTTATGATTATTGAAAAAGCTAGTAGTGAGTGTTATATCCCTACTATGCATTTCCGTTATGGTATCTTGAGAACAGTAGGGATATAACACTTCTTAGTGTTTTAGATTTAATATCATCACATCTTTAGTGGGACCATGTGTCCCACAGGCCTTTATAAGGCCTTCTGGTATACAGGTTCTGGTACTTTAATCATAATCATAATCATGCACTACTCCATCTTGTTTTAGTACACTATAATTTACTTTGTACATTGTCATCTAGTGTCTATTTTACATTGGTCTGTAGTCCTCTACGTAATGGTCATTAATAGTAAATCTATAGCTACAGTGCTAAACTATCATTCGCAGTAACTCTATAGCTACAGTGTTAAAAACCAACTCTCCTGTAGTTTCTCTGTACATGCCTCATTTAACTAGATACACCCCCTGTAAATGAAAATTGGATACTTTAGCAAGGGGAAATAGTATTTGCTAAAAAAAACACAAAACAAGGAGGGATCGCTGGGATGGTTATTAAAGTAAATTGCATCCTTATTGTATACAGTATCATATAAATTACTGTACATGTATGATTAAACATGTGGTTATGTTTTGTAGATATTATCTTGAGTATGGATTGCAGCATTGATGGCAAAATGTTAGCAACCAGCTCTAAAGTAAGTGAACTATTATTCTGTCAGCACGTGTAGTGGTATTGCAGCACCTTGTAGCCTCCAACTAAATTGGCAGTACTTATTACCAAAGCTTGTTTGATAATATAGGAATCAAAGATCAATGCTAAAGTATGAATTTCCAACATAGTTTGTAACTTTTACACTGCATTTCTTTGTTTTCTTATTTGTTATCTATACTTTTTTGCATAGGAGAGATTTAGTGCCACATCACACTAAATCTTCCCTACACGCGAGTGGATTGTGGCACTACAGTGAGCACTAACTACAGTACATTAATGAAGTGTGTTATATTTCAGAAGGCTCAGTCTCACATATCAATGGTGTTTGTCCTAGTTTCTTATTATTACCAGCTCTCAGTAGTCATTATTACATGGGCATGCTCTACACATGCTGTTCAGCGCATGCGCGTGGAAAATCCTTATAAATATCCACCACAGTTCACTCCTTCGACCTATTTCTTAGCCCACCATTGTCGGTAGTTTCGATCTAAGTCTCTGCTCGTGTATGGATAATCTCATGGCGTTATCTGAAACAAGTAACGTAGCTAAAGCAGCTCAACAACTTCAGCAGCAGATGAAGAGATCCAGGACACGCTTCAAGTCAACCATTCTGCCAGCAGTTCACCACTGGGAACCAGCCCTCCCATCATCTTAAGGACTGTCAGATCATCCTGGGCTGAAGAGATGGAGGCACACAACCATCCAGGTGAGGAAACAGAGCAGCCCGACCCCGTGAACACTAGTAAAACCCCTTGTGCCTTGCAGAAGGTGACAGAAGTCAGCAAACGCATGGAGCAGCACTTAATGTGGAGCTTCGCCTGTATGGAGGACGAAGAGCGGCGAGAGCTGGCTAATTCCTTTGTGCTACCAAAGGTAGCAGTGATGAAGACTCCGGAACTGGACAAGATACATGTAATGGCAGCAAAGAACACTAAAAGCAATGACCAAGCCTTGGCTAGGACTCAGGCCCTGAACTCAGACACCCTTGCCCCTCTGATGGAAGTGTTGGAGATACTCAACAAGGAGGAGGAAGATTTCACCACGGAGCACCTTAACCAGGTGGGGTATGCAGTGGAGTCTGCTGTTGCCCTTCTGGGCAATGTCTTTACCCAGATGTCAATGTTGCATTGACAGAAAGTACTCGAAGAGTACAACAAAGAACTGTTGACCTTACCCAAGGAAGGGGATCTGAGTTCCTCAAGGCTGTCTCGGAACTGTTTCCACGTGATGCTGCTGAACACCTGGACCAATTGACAGCACTACTGAAGGCAAAGGCTCCAATAAAAGCACTGGCAGTTCATCAGGTTTTCGGAAGCCCCCCTCCTACCAACAAGTTATCGATGACACTACACTTCAAGGCAGCGACCATACTCCCAGCCAGTCAAAGGAGGAGGGGGTACGTCAAGAAGGGACTGAAGGTCCCCAAATGACAATTAATAGACATAGACGAATCAATTGTATGTCACAATTCAATAACAACTGTCAATTCTATTCTGCTGAAAGCACAAAGCATGGGATTCAGAAGTCCACCAAAATCAGGGGAACCTTTGATGGTGGCAGGGAGGCTGGCTTCCTTCATCAACACCTGGAAGGTATTGACCAAGGATCTTTGGGTATTAGATACTATAAAAGGTTATCAGATGCCCTTCAAGGATATGCCATTGCAGGCTCAAATATACCTGCAGAAGCCAGGTTCTCAAGAGAATAGGAAGTTCTGTTGGGGAGTGCAATGGACTACTGGAATGGTGGAATACTGGAATGGTGAAATGGAATTTTAAAAAGTTCAATATCAGTTTTTACATCCAAATATGTATAACCCTTCCCCTTAAGTAAGCAAATAAATAGGATTCCCCTTGAAGCCAGCTCTTTTAGCATAATTCACCTCACCATAGACAAAGTTTACCAGTAGTGTACTGTAAAGTCAGTCATGAGCATGCACAATAGCAATTTATTGAGAATACCAAAAAGATTCCAGAGTAACCCTTGTTCCCAATTAATGATAAAAAGTTAGCTAGCTAGCTAGTTGATTACACGATGCATTGTAAAAGTACATTCACTGTATAATGAAGTATTCATTTACGTATTTATTATCAACTTTACCAGTTAGGCACTGGCGAACACAGAAGGCAGAGCCTGTACGAGGTGTTTACCATTAACCTAGAAGCCTAAGCAAAAATCTTTGGGTAAAGTGAAACGGGACTATCTTGCAAGCTGTGGCAGTGCCACATTGCACACTAAACTGAACCTTCATTATGATAGTTAGTTCAGACAAGTAATAAAGTATTGAGTTATAATTCATACAAGTATTGTGGTGAGGAAAAGTATGCTACTTCAATGGGGAATCTTATTTATTTGCATACTTAAGGGGAGGAGTTGTACTTATTTGGATGTAAAAAATGATATTGAACTTTTTAAAATTCCATTCCAGTATTCCAGCATTCCAGTAGTCCATTCCACTGTTTATACACTCCCGTTTTGTTGTGAGGAGAGATACAATCCCTCCAGAAGGGTGCCATCTTACCTCAGGTGTACAGCCCAGAAGATTTTTACTCCACCCTGTTTCTAGTCCCCAAGAAGAATGGGCAGATGAGATCTGTCATCAATCTGAAGTAGCTCAACCAATGGGTGGAGACCCCCATTTCAGGATGGAGGGAATTTCAACCTATGGGACTTCCTGAGAGCTGGGGATTGGATGGTGAAAGTCAATCTGAAAGATGCCTACTTCACCATCACCATCCACCCTCAACACCAACAGTACCTGAAGTTCACAGAGGACGGAAAATGCTACCAATTATCTTGCCTTCCATTTCAGCTTGTCTGTGCTCCATGGACATTCACCAAGGTGATGAAACCCTTAATGGGTCTTTTGAGTACCTGGAGCATCAGAATAGTCATTTCAATAGACAACATGCTGATACTGGCGGAGTTCAAGGAGTCAGCAGTACAGCACTTGGAAGTGTTGATGTTCCTCTTAGAAGCTCTGGGCTTCATTGTCAACAAGTAGAAATCTATCACAGCAAACATAGTGTTCCAATGCTACCTATTCTAACCCCGTCTTTATTCAGTATTGAAACAACTATTTTTAAAAAACTCCTTATAATGAGACAAAACGAACTTCAAATCTATAAATGACTATAATGTTATTCACTATTAGGGGCTGTGGTCTGTTTTTGCTTGAGCCAAGGTAGAATTTTTGAACTAATGCTTCCAACACCTAAACATAGACAGAATAAATACAGTCAGTATTTGTGTACGAATTATGTTGTGTATCCTGTCCCCAGCTCAGGACTGAAGTTCCTAGGTTTGCTGGTAGTTTCACTCCACCTGCAACTCGAATTACCCTGAGAGAAGAAGAGATCCGCAAGGAAGCAGGACAGCTTCAGTGGAGGGAGCCTGTGTCAGCATGACAACTCTCCCAATTTCTTGGGAAACTGAATGCAGTGTCCCAAGCAATACTGGTAGCTCCCTTTTAGTACAGGGCACAGGGGGACCTGTAAATGATACTCTCCACAGGAGCACTGGAGGAGCTTATTTGTTGGCAGAATCACCTGTCTCAGTGGAATGGGAGAACAGTGATTCAGAGACAGGCTCAGTTAGTGATACAGTCCGATGCCTTACTGCTAGGCTGGGGGGCAGTTTGCAACAACGTGAGCACTGGAGGCTCATGGAGCCCCCAAGAGCAGCATTTCCACATAAACGTCTGGAGCTTCTAGCAGCAGAGCTGACACTGAAAACTTTTGTCAAGTCACTTTGTGGGATATCAGTACTGGTACAACTGGACAACTCTACAGCAGTAGCATACACCAACAACCTGGGGGGAACAGTATCACCAGCTCTTACAGCCCTGGCTAAGTCTATGTGCTTGTGGGCTCTGGAGAGAGACGTAATGATAAGGCCCAACACATACCTGGTGTGTCCAACTTGATAGCAGACGGCGAGTCCAGGGACAGATCTGACTGGATGCTATCCTGCAGTGTGTTCCTGAAGATCAACCGAGTGCTGAGTCCACTGGAGGTGGACCTGTTTGCATCCAGGATAACCCATCAACTACCATGGTTCTTCAGCTGGAGACTGGACCCACTGGCAGAAGCAGTGGATGCTTTTCAACAGGATTAGAACCAGATGAGAGGTTATGCCAATCCCCCATGGTGCCTGATAGGTCATGTCCTCAACAAGATCAAAACACAACAAGCTCAAGTGGTCATGGTAGCCCCAGTTTGGAAGAACCAGGCATAGTATCTAGTAGTCCTGGAAATGCTGATGGACTAGCCTCGTTTCATCCCGCCACAAGAGAGCTTGTTGCAGAGAGGACAGGATCACAGAGAGGACAGGATCACAGAGAGTTGGGCATAACCCCTCAACTGGCTGTCTGGTCTGTCTCTCGGGAAGTACAGAGTTGACAGTCTTTCAACAGAAGCTTCAGACCTCATGTTGTCCTCTTGGAGGACAAAGTCCTCACAAACATATGACTCGTTCAGAAGATGGGCTAGCTGGTGTTTTGAAGGACCGCAATTCTATTTCAGGACCTATAGCAGATGTGGCCAACTTTTTAGCCTACCTGCATAACAACTCAAGATCACTGAATGCGTACAGGTCAGCAATTTGCTCAGTCCGTGATACAGTGGATGAAGTGGAGGTAGGAAAACACCCTATGATTAGTAGGCTGCTGAAAGGAGCCTACCAAGAATCTCCTCTACCCAGGTATACAGCCACCTGGGATGTACAGGTGGTGTTGCAGTACATAGATAACCTGGGATCCTCTTCCACTTTATTGTTGAAGTTACTTACTTTCAAGTTAGTGATGTTGTTGTCCATTGACAAGGATATCCCTTTCAGCTGATCTGCAGCTGGATAGATGTCAATACAGGCCAAAGGGTGTTGTTTTTCTGCCTGCAGCTTTAGCAAAACAGTCATCCCAAGGAAGAGTTCTCATGGAGTTCTTTTTTTTCCTCATTCCCTCTCAATGCTAACTTGTGCCCTGTAAAAACTTTACAACGGTATGAAACAGCCACTGCCACCTTGCGGCCTGATCACTGCAAACTGTTGCTATCAAGAAACCTCACAAGCCAATGGCATCATGCACTATTGCCCGAGACTTTAAAACTAGCAGGCAATGATGTGTCTTTAGGTCACTCAGTTAGAGTCACTTCAACTTCTGCCGCAGCAGGAGCCAGTGATACCATGAATGATATCATGCAGGCTGCATATTGGAGCACAGAGTCAGTGTTCCGAAGGTTCTACTACCACCCCTCTCATGATGCGACCTATGGTATGACAGTATTATCATCTTCATCTACTGGTGAGACCTGACCATTTGTATTGTACAACTTGTATTGTGGGACCACAACGAAGTGGCTCGACTTCACAATTGAAAGCTACAAACAACACCAGTATGTGAGACTGAGCCTTCTGAAATATAATTGCCAAAGGGCTCAGACCACAAAGTGATTGCATGCTATTTGGGATTATATGAAGAAGGTGAAGTCGAGCATATCAATGGTCCCACCCACCCGGACCCATACCGAATGGGTTCGCTAATTCATAGGACGAAGGTGTGAAGCGTGGTGGGTATTTTCCATGTGCATGCTCTGAGCAGCATGTGTAGCGCATGCCCATCTATTAATGACTACTGACAGCTGGTAATAATAAGAAACTAGGACAAACACCATAGATATGCTCGACTTTACCTTCTTCATATAATCCCCAATAGCATGCAATCACTTCATGATCTGAGCCATTTGGCAATTAGAAGCACTTAATCTCCCCTGCATTAGTGATATGCAAATTTTCTACATTAAGCCTCATTGTTAGTGTTTACTGGGCACCTGGTTTATTAGAAGTACACTGTAGCACAGCATCAATTCGCCAGAGTTAATGTTTTCGTCTGAATGTGTGTCCCAGCTGTCATTTGCTGACTTGAAGGTGAAGTCTCCATTACGCTTCACTTTTACCCCATTACACAGCATTACGACTGAAGAACAGAATTAGAAGCGCCTCTGCAAACAATCCAGTCACCACGGAAATACGAATGATTCCTGTTTACAAATGTAGGGAAACCATGCAATGCACTATTATGGGCTGTCATCACAAAGAAATGGGATATGAAGGAGGACAAAGGTAATTCCATGATCCGTGAATTGTATGTGTTGCAGTATGCCAAAAGGCATGAAGTGAGTGAAGAAATCAAGCCTCTTAGCCGTTATTAGATTTTGTTTGCCTAAAGACAGACAGTCAGGCAAGCAGTAGAAAATTTCATTGAATTTTTGTTAATGTTATAACAATCTTTTGGAAGCATTTAGGTTCGTACTGAAGGTACTTTTAGGATTGGTTAAACCTAACCAATACTGCCAAGGTGCCAGTATGGTATTGTGAAACTGGTTTTGGGATGATATTTTTGGCCAGAAAAACCCAAACCTCCATAATCCCTAATTTACTGTACTTTGCGTGGGATGATCAGAGTGCCACTATGTGCTGTATTTTCCATATTGTACCGATTAACTACATAACTGTACTGTACAGCACATTTATGTGGCTAATTGGGCAAATACAGTACAGTTATGCAGATAATTGGGCAAATACTGTATGCTTGGGCAAATAGAGTACAGTTATGCAGTGCAGTTATGTAAGGAATGTTATGAAAACAAACCCACTCAGACAGCACGATTGATCACATGCATATCATTGTAAAACTGGCCAGACTAATCCTACCAGTTGCTTCTATGAATAGAAATAGATTACATGAACGCGTACTGATAGTATGAGTCTGACATGGAAAATTGAAGCAACAACCTCACACAGATGACACGATGGATTACGTGTTTGACGCTGTCAAGCACCAAAACTAGCCACACTAATCCTACCAGTTCGTTCTACAAATATAGTACAGCTCACAGATAACGTCATGAGTATCGCGGTTGTATCTTGAGTTCGTGGCGAGTGCAAGAACAAAATAAACTACGAGTGCCCGTTATAGATCGTGATGCAATGCATTCGCAATAGCTAAACTCGCATATAGCTACAAGTGCTAGTTTGTCTCGTATGGACAGACTTTGTGCTACCACAGTGTGTCACTTGGTCGAAAACAATATGCAATTAACAATAACATGAGGGCTTGGTTACGTAGCTTGCTCTCCATCGCACTCATGATAGAGGAGTTGGATATACACTGTACTCAGCACCATAGAAGCCGGTACAAGGTATAATGGTGTGCTCTGTAAATTTGCAGCTAATTCATGACCAATCAACTGGTTTCAGCTTATAGGCCAGAAGTTAGTACGTCTTTATCACTTTATTTATTAAGGTTTTACTTTGACAGCTAGACATGCTTACAGCCTGCTTAGAATAGAGCAATTAATACATAAAGCAATTTACAGTTATAGTATTAATAGTGAAAACATGTAAGAACAATATTTCACGTAGCTTTCACTAACTACGTAGCTAGATATCACGCATAGCGATTGGCCTCTCCAAATCTGCACACCAGTTCCTATGTAAAGTGGGAAATAACGCATGGATTAAGCACAAATACCTAATTACACATGTATTATTGCAGCAGTGCTAGCTGCATTTGAATACTTGCGCAAGTACTTGAGATGCACGCGTAAGTTTGCAGCAGTTTCATGCGAGTCACTAGCAATAAAACCGCGAGCACCTGCGGTGTTCGCTGTAAGCAGTACTGTAGATCATATGACAACTTACTGATAGCCTGATCACCCAAAATTGAAGCGATTATGTCTCCGAGCAAGACGACCAGGAAGTGCAATAAAACACTTGAAGCACTACCTACTGTATACCTGTGTGTACGAAAAATGCAGCACCTTGAAGTATAACCAACAGTATATAATAGAGAAAAAAAGACCTCAGGCATTGCAAATGTCACTTTCAATCATTGATTTGTCAAGCATACTACAGGCTAAAAGCATGCAGTGGGCGAAGTCACCCAAGCCAGCAAGAGTTTGACCACTCCATTCCTTTTATAAGCATGTTCAATTTTGTGAATTACTGTTTAATGTTGTAGCTACGTTTGTCAAGATAAATGGAGAAGCCTAGTAGTATCATGAAAATTCTGTTCAGCACCTATCTGTTTTGTAGATGCACTTTACCAGAAACCTAGACAGGTAAGCTTCTTTGTGGAATGGTTGCTTTGCATTATTTGTAAAGTGGGTGTGGTCTTCACACAAAACCAAGCCAACAACTTGTGACAATTCATCATCATCGTAATCACTATCAAGTGTTATGTGTTATGTTAATTCACCTGTTCTTCACATTGCTGTTAATACAGCATGGCAAGTGCATGCAGTGGCAGCAACTGGTCAATTTCCTTGTTAAGATGATTATCGTTGCTAGCGTCCATCTTCAGGAAACAGCGATAAAGCAATAGCCGTCGATTTTTCTTCAGCTGTTTGATGAAAATATGTTCTATCTTCCGCACTTGTGTTAAGATTGTGTGACATCCAACAACTCCACCTATATACTAGTGGTGTGCGATATTGGATATTTTCATATCACGATTATTACACACAATTATCACGATACGATATATATCACGATATACAAACTCATCACTCAGCTTGTGTACTTACACCGATGACACTTGTAGCACTAATGCACTAGAAGTACAATACAACATGGTACATCACTAGCATACAACATTACAAGCTCTTTTATCAAAAAAAATATTACAGTGTACAATGACATCTTAGGTACAGTTTTCTCTAATTATAACTAAAATCTATACTTCGGCTTATATTGCGATATAAAGATTCTATATCGTATCACGATATAAAAAATTTATCACGATATTTCGATATATACTACATATCGCACATCACTACTGTATACCCTTATAAAATGTAAGTTAGTTGGAGACCACGCCCTCAGATCTTTGTGATTATAAACCTCAGCTTCACCTCGGTTTTTAAAATCCTCGTGCTAGGTCTCTAACCTACACACACGCTACAGTAAAAGGTACTGACACCTGGTAGATACTTGTAAATTCATGATAGGTTCAAGACCACACCACAATCTACTTTGAATAATAATGATCAGAGCGCAGAAACCACATCTCTGTATTTACTTGAACATGATGATCTCACTCTCTATTAGTATAGCTGTATTGTATTGATAAAATAATAAATAGTCCTTGGTAGGTTAGAGGCAGACTTGAAATACTCTAATAAAGCATTCACCTTGATAGTAACAGTCACACGTGTAACTGCATGCTAGAAAATAAGTTAGTATATAAATTTAAAAAAAAATGAAGCAGGAATTCAAACGATAAAAAGTAGTGAAACAAGAAATGAATGATGGTATTATAACGTAGCTCTGTGGGTAAATCCCTACTTTGGCATTGAACATGACAATGTGAAGATTTTCTCATAGAGCTATGCTGTAATACCATCTCATTCATCACTTTCACTATATCCCCACTTCAGTTTGAATTATTAATTTTTAATTGTGTATGTATGATTGTATAATTTTACTGTATACCAGGAGACTGACAAGGAGAGTAACCTGTGAGAACAGTAGTATACAGTAACCATAGCAACAGTTATGCAGGGTATATCTCCGGGTGAGTTCCATGGATTTCAGAAGCCTCCATTGACTTTACACATTACTTCCACCATTGAAATTTAGTTCAAACTTCCAAGAATTATGAAAGAGGACACTATTTACATCTATATATCTCAGTGAAGCAATGTTGTCTTGCATTAATTTATTAGTGTTTAATAAAGTGGAACCTCAGCTATCCAAACCCCTTGGGACTAGGGGTGGTCCATAAGTTTGAAAATTCCGTATCTCTGAAACTGTGCATAAATACCATAAGGAAACTTTTAATTATCAGTATTTTCAACTACTACTGTAATAGAGCAGTCATTTCCGTAGTTCGGTTAACCAAGAGTCCAGATAAGTGGGATCCAGATAGATTCCACTGTATTCTGAGAAAATGTCAGTATACTCTAATAAAGCAGTCAGGCTACAGACATTAAACTGTAGAATCCCTTTTCAAGTTTGTAACAGTTAATACCATGAAAATACTACAGTGTATTCTCAGCATGCCACCAGATCCCCTAGGATAACACTTAATTGTTTGATTGAAACTTAACTAAACTAACTTACAGATTCCAAACTTATTTTATGAATTTAGGCATTTACTGGTATATATGTAGTAGTTGTAACATGGGCACGAGGGATTTGCCTGAAATATACACACGAGCACCAGTGTGTATATTTCAGGCAAATCACAAGTGCCCATGTTACAACTAATATATTCCACTTGGGTGAATCACCTGCAAGTGTACATGGAAACTGCATTGTGAGTGTATTTATATGGGACTAGGTGACTTTCGATTGTGGGTAACGTCGTAAGAGCAACGACAAGGCACTGCTGAGAGGCCGAACGTAAGTGTATCGTCACGAGCATGCAGATCGCTTCGATTGTGGGTACGCAATTAAACACAGGAAGCCCAAATATGAGCTGAATAGCTCATAATGAAGTGTAGACCTGGATAAAGAATGCATTAGCTGTAGCAGAGAAAGTGAATTGGTGTACTGCAGTGACTGCTGTGAGATCAGATGCAATCACTGTAATGTTCTGTGGCATAAACACCCAAAGCGAGTTTCTAGTGTACTTACTATACTAGCCATGAATAAACTATAGCAGTGAATATGTTTACAGCGCTATAATGGCCTAACCAATTAAGCGCCACGCCCAGTCACTACGCGTGTGTGACATGTGTGACATCGCGCCAGGTGTCAAACCGGCAATGACGATTCAACTACACTAAAGTACTTACTTTACTAGCCATGAATAAACTAAAGTAGTGAATACTATTAACACTAATGGCCAAATCAATTGAACGTTACACCCAGTGTCTGTGGGACATCCCCACGTGACTATTGAATGTAACATGTTTAATATAAACTAACCTGTGACTTTCTTCATTCAGTAAAACAATGAACTATCTTCTTCCCCAAGTCCATGATCTATGCCTTGGCTCACTTTACAAAAACTAAAACCCACTATTGATCCTGTGAAGTGTCGCTAAATAAAAGGAGAGGAGATCACACAGTTTCATCAAAGAAATCAAATGATTTCTGAGAATGCTTGGAATGCATTAATGAGAATAGGAGGTAGTATATACAAGTTATATCACTCCTAGGAGGGATATAACTTGTATATACTACCTCCTATTCTCATTACTGCATTCCTGAGCACTGCTAGCAGTGCTATTATACCACTTATACACCTTCTCTTCCCTTTGAAGTGAGGTGTGAAAGTGGTATATATATAATTACGTATCTACAAATTAGCATAGTGTTTTACAATTGGGTTGCATTAGTTATAAAACTTCTTTATTTTACCACACAGGATAATACTATAAGATTATGGTCACTTTGTAACAGTAGTGATAGCTTCAGGTGTATTGCTATTGGCAGTGGTCATACTCATTGTGTAGGAACTGTTGCTTTTTCAAGGTGATGTGTTGCATAATAATAATAGTGTTAGTCAGTACATGACCTCTACAGACACAGGACATCATTCCTGGTTAGTGGTAGTAAGGATTGTACTATCAAGTTATGGAGCCTGAAGAGTCTGTCAATAAACTCACTGGATGAGGTACACAAGCATTACATGGCATGCATGTAATGTGTACAGTATATGCTAACAGTTTCTCTGTTATTTGTAGGATGATGTATGTGTGAGGCTCCCGGTTAAATATACTCAGGTGGCTCACAGTAAGGTTTGTACAGTATGTACATAGCCCATATCACGCATTCAATGTGAAATTGTTTCATACAAACTACTTACGTACACTATCCCATGAATCCACTGCTACTTCCTTATTCATTGGCAATTCTGATCATACTGAAGAAGTGTAGGTTAGAGACCTAGCACGAAGATCTGATGGCGTGGTCTCTAACTGACTTAGAAAATGTATGCATTATATATATGGGAATTTAGGTGAAGTCATTGTGGGGTTGGGTTATGTGTCATACTGAAATCGTTGTGCAATGTTAAAATAATCACGGAAGACTGAACATGTTTTTGTTGAAGTGTTGAAAAGAAATCGAAGCTCGCACCGCTTCCTTTCACAAGTTAGACTAATTGCAGGCAGGTCAGGATCTGGACATGTATGATGGCGTCACAGCAGTGTAAAGAACACGTGTGTCAAAGAAGCAGCTTGTGTGGATTTATACGATGGGAACGAGTTGTCACAAGTTATGCCTTCAGTGACACCACAGTAGCACAAAGAATAGGCATGGTTTCTATTATGGACCACACCCACATTACATGTAACAAAAAATAATGTACTACAAAGAAGCTTACCTAGGTAGGTCTTGGTAAAGTCCATCCATAGTTTAATAAACGACGACAACAGCCATAAAACACTCTAGAAACAGATGGGTGCTTAACAGAATTTTCCGTGATATTTTTGGACTTCTCCGTTCATCGTGACAAAACGTACATACAATGTTAGATTGTATTTCCCATAGTCGAATTCTTTTAGGTATGCCTATAAAATGAATAGAGTGGTTAACCACATGTTGGCCTGGGTGACTGGTCACCCACTACAGGCTATCAGCCTGATTATGCTGGGAGGGAGCATTGCAAATCAATGATCGAAAGTGAGATTTGTGATGCTTGAGGTCTTTTCTGCTAGCAGGTTTCTAACCATTTTAAGAACCTTCTAGCAGGTCTTTTAGTGGATTTTAAAGACCTCATTATCCTCAAAAGATCAAAGCATATTATCAAGAGTTAATAATAAGAGAGGAGAGTGTCTAACGCCATATAGTCCTGTAACAGATGATTGCGCAGAAGTTAAACGGCTTCTTTTCCGCGTAACGACAGACTGGCTAGTATATTTTCGCATTTAACCACAAAGGCTATCCCAGACACAAGGGCGTGCATTCAACTCGATGTTCAAGTTCACCATGAAGAACATCGCTCTGTTGCGAAAAGAAGTGTAGCTGTTAACCTCGAAGATGACTCTGGGGGAGAGCGTCTGAGAAACCAATAAACACTGAACCAAAGGCGGAGTATCTCTTCGAATTTTCACTGCGTCGCCATGTTACCCTACCTTTGAGCATTCTTCAATTGAAGGAGCACTGTTCCCTGTACATACAGCTCAGTCTTTAGTTCAGTCTTCGAATATTCTCGAGGATTCAGGTGCGGCTAAACTAATTGCGGTAAGGAAACAAACAAATACTAGAAGTCTGTACGTTACACGGAAAGGAAGCCGTTTAACTTCTGCGCAATCATCTATTACAGGCCTATACAGCGTTAGACACTCTCCTCTCTTTTTATTAACTCTTGATATTATGCATACCATTTTCTAACTTTCATTAGATAAAGGTAAAGTGTTTATCAAACTAAATTTCCTTTGTTAGTGCTTGGGAAAATTATCTGTAACTTGTCACTTTGTCTCCATTACATCACTGAGGTGAACTCTTGTATTACGAATCTAATTATGTAGTTGAATTAATAATAACAATAGTATGAATATAAACTAGTTTGACTGGGATAGTATTAATTGCATAGGCGCCTGGTTTTAGAAGTACCATAACATCAACTTGTTTAAACAGATTGTCCCTTATGTCAACAGTTGTAGTTTTATTCACACCTTTGAAAAATCAAACAGGCTATGACTTTCAGTAATATCAGTTAACCCTCAAAGCCACACAAAACTTTGGGAATGCGTATTTACACAATGCAGGCATAAATGGTGACATTAGGTGGGTAGCTTAACTCTTTGAAAACTGCATATCAATTGCAAGTTTATTTACTTGGTTACTTGATGAATACTGTAAGTCTGTAACTATACAGAAACTCACTTGTTGTGAAGTGATGAACAACAACAATCAGGTTTTCTGTTATTCTATCTTTTCTCCATGTGTTCAGTGTGTGAAATAACGGTCGGTCACTGGACAGTTTCCGGAGATTTGTGGTACATGTCCGGATAAACTCTCATTTGTTCGGAAATTATGTCAGGACAAGCAAAACAAAGAGTTTTAACAAGAAGAACTGCAGATAAATGGATTGTTGAGAATGACAAAGACTTGGACACTACTGTTTGGCTGAAGTACGATGTTGTCGAAGGTCATGTCAGCTCTGAAGTGTGCTGTCTGTATTCAGTTTAACGAATGGTTAGTTTCACTTCGAAATTACAACCCAGCGTTTATTAATGGTTCCAAGAACACTAGGACATCAGCCTTCAAGGATCACGCAGACACAGAAAAGCACAAGCGCGCGATGTCCTTGTACTGGAAGCAGCACTCAACAAATGTTTGTGATTACACGCCTATCAGCACTAAGCATTGTTGCAACCATCGATGGACGAAGCCACCAAGCAGCGAAAATTCGAACTAGCTTATATGGTAGCAAAAGAAAATCTATCTTTTAAAAAGATGAAGCCTCTATGGGATATTGAGGAGAAACATGGAGTAGAGATTGGAGCTAGCTACCAGAATGATTATGACTGTGCCTCGTTTGTGGAAGCCATTGCTGCAGATCTACAAGGGAAACTGAAAGAGAAGATGAGTAATACTAAGTTTTTCTCGTTGCTGTTGGATAGTAGCACTGATTGCAGCAATGCGGAAGAAGAGTTATTTTTAGCTCTTTTCTTTGATCCATACAGCACTGCTGAGGAAGGCACAGTGCATGTTAAAGATACGTTTTTTGCAGTATGTCACCTTGCACGTGGGACTAGAGAGAGTTTGTATGGCTGTGTGAAGAAATCTCTGACGTACGTAGGAGTAGAATGGAGGAGTAAGATGGTAGGGCTAGGATGTGATGGCACCAATGCTAACATAGGAAGTGATAGTGGTCTCAAGAGTTACCTCCTGAAAGACATCCCATGGTTAGTTGTTTCCTGGTGCTTTGCCCACTGGCTGGAATTGTCCATTAAAGATGCTTTAAAAGATACTTACTTCAAAGAAACTGATCAGCTGTTGTTGCAGATTTACTATGTCTATGAGAAGTCACCTAAAAGTGCCATGAATTGAAGGAGATTGTCGACAACCTGAAGGAGTGTTTGACAGAAACAGAGATGCCTATGAAAGGAGGTACCAGGCCACTCAGAGCATGTGGAACAAGGTTTGCTTCTCACAAAGTGGCTGCATTGGCACGGTTAATTGACAGACACGGAGCTTACCTGAATCACCTAACGATGTTGTCACAAGACAGAAAAGTCAAGTCAGCTGATTGCGAGAAATTAAAGGACTACGTTTTACGATGGAGAAAGTCAAAGGTTTTGTTAGCCTGTGCATTATTTCACGATGTTTTAAAGCCTATAAGAATACTCAGCAAAATATTACAAGAGGAGGAGCTGTGCATTGTAAGGGCTATTGAAGCATTCTTAAGAGCAAAGAAGAGTCTAGAGGAACTTAAAGTGAAGAATTTCGAAGACTTTCCAACTGTCAAGAAAGTTCTGTAATTTAGAGTATTTCATAATTCATGAACTATTTTGTAATTGGTTAATTACGTTTCTATGCACTGCTAAGGAAGCGTAACTACTTTAAATTGCAAGTTACTACAGGTGCAACGATATGGGTTTTTGGCATGTACCAATATCCGATATTGATGCCACCAAAAGAAGCCAATAACCAATTGTCAATCCAATATTTGCATTACAAACAAAAGTCATAGATGATCTATGCAAAAGTATACATTACCTACTCTACAACAACATGTGGATATATTATTGCTCACTCTATGCCTGCAGTGGTAGTGGCTTGGGTTTTTATTGTGCGATCCAGACAATTAGGCACCCACAAACATTTTTTTATATACTTCCATGAAGTATTACACAGATATTTCTGCATTACTCCGCTGTTTACTAGATTGTGCAAAGGCTGGTACAGCAGGTTTCTTTGGTTATCCTGTGGCTCTTCTTTTTATTACATTTTTAAAGACCGATAAACTTTCCGGCAACTAACACTAGAATCATCTGTTTTTACGTATATGGCTTCTCATGGTGTACTGCCTTGTTGTGATTTCATTCAAATTTGGAATGTGGACTCCCCTAACTGGCGGGCAACTCTGCAGCAAATTTGGCTCTAATCAGATAAGGGATCACCAAGATACAAAGGTGTGAAAATGAAAAAAGATGTGAAATCCAAGGTGGCTGCCAAGGAATGCCTGTGATGATAGGTCAATGGTAAAAATTTTAATAATGACAATTCAGGTGAATTTTGTGCCACTTTCATATCTTTTTTTTCACCGTAGCGTTTTTGGGGGCTGCAATCTTTTTTTATAGCTTGGCTGTTTTTTTTTGTTTTTTTAAATTTTTTTTTTATTCCGGCCCTAATGGCACTCCCATCCTCCCAAAGAAAAGATTTAATCATAATCAAGATTTAAAGCAGATTTTTAATACTTAAACTATTTTTGATTTCATCAGTAATTATGCAAATTATATATATATATATATATATATATATATATTTATTTATTTATTAAATGTCAATTATTTCCTACAGGATAATTTGTTTGCAGCTGATCTCTCTGCTGGTTGACTTGAAATGTAGCTGAACTCTCTACAGGGTGATTTGTGTGTAGTTGAACTCTCACAGGATTCTCTCTACATGGTGACTTGTTTCTAGCTGAACTCTCTATAGGGTTATCTATTTGTAGTTGAACACTGTACAGGGTGATTTGTTTTTAGCTGAACTCTCTACAAGATGATTTGTTTCTCTCTATAGGGTAACTTGTCTGTAGCTGAACACTCTACAAGGTAACTTCGTATAGGTAAGACATGCATTGCTAGGAGTCTTCAGTGGATAAACAACCCGAAGAATGATGTAATAATCACCAAGGCGGATATAGTAATTTAGACAATGGCCTGTGGTGACTGCAATTTTGTTATGAACCCACAAAGTATGCAATTTGTTTGTTGAAGTTTGTGGCTAGGTGTCTTACTAGGTTCCACCTGTTTACAGGTGTCTTACTAGAATAAAAACCCTGCATACTTTGCAAATATCAAAGCATTGTTGACATGCTATTGTCTAAGTAATAGTTAGACACTCGCAATAGGTGTCTTCGAGGATTTAAAAACCTGAGGTGACGTCAATAATTACCGATGTGCAGCCAAGGTAATTATTGACATCGCCGATGGTTTTTAAATCCTCGAAGACGCCTATTGTGAGTGTCTAAGTGTTTTAGACAATGGCGTAGAAGCAGTGAGTTAGTATAGAGAGTTCCCATTGTAAACACCTAGGGTATTTCAGCGAGCAAAAGATGTGAGGTCGCGCAAGCTCGCGCACAAGCCATGAAGCGCGAATAACTGAAGGTTTGTAAAGTCGATAAAAAGTATGTTTGAGGCATTATAGATACGTGTGAATAACAGCAAATGGGAATAGCCAGTGCCAACATGGCTGTCTTGCATGGTCTACAGAGCGTGCTTTAATATGGCGAAGGCCACAAACTGAATTTATAGCTTGTACCACGATGGTCTATAAATCCGCTGAGCTATCCACGATAACAGTGTACCTGAACGTAATTTCTTTGTAATAATCTGCTCGCAATCGCTTGGTGTTTACTGATGTGCGAAATACTAATTGTCCACAAAAGGCTAATTGCATTACTGTAGGCCACATTGTGGTTGTAAACAACTGTCGGGTGTCTTACCTGATACCCAGGTTTCTTCGCAAATAAGTGACCTCCACACATCAAATGAAACGCTGCATACCATTGTCTAATTCTAGTTGATCTCTCTACAGGGTGACTTGTTTGTAGATGATCTTTCTACAGGATGATTTGTTTCTAGCTGAATTCTCTACAGGGTGATTTGTTTGCAGCTGAAGTCGACATGGTGGTTTCTTTGTAACTGAACTCTCTACAAGGTGATTTGTTTGCAGCTGAACTCTCTTCATGGTGGTTTCTTTGTAGCTTAACTCTTTACAAGGTGACTTCTTCCAGCTGATCTCTCTACAGGGTGATTTGTTTGCAGCTGAACTCTCTACAGGGTGGTTTTTTGTAGCTGAACTCCCTACAAGGTAACTTCTTCCAGCTGATCTCTCTACAGGATGACTTGTTTCTAGCTGATCCCTCTACAGGGTGAATTGTTTCTAGCTGAACTCTCTACAGGATGATCTGTTCGTAGCAGAACTCTCTACAGGGTGATTAGTTTGCAGCTGAACTCTTTACATGGTGGTTTCTTTGTAACTGAACTCTCTTCAAGGTGACTTCTTCTTGTTGATCTCTCTGCAGGGTGATCTGTTTCTAGCTGAACTCACTACAAGGAGACCTCTTTTAGCTGATCTCTCTACAGGGTGATTTGTTTGTACCTGAACTCTCTACAAGGTGATATCTTCTAGCTGATCTCTCTACTGGATGAATTGTCTCTAGCTGATCTCTCTACAGGGTGACTTGTTTCTAGCTGACCTCTTAACACTGTACTCAATGCGTTGCCAATGATACTCTGAATTTTCCCAGTAAAGTAAGTAATACAACTTTATCTAGAGCTATTCACCAATCGCCTTTTTCACAGAAGACTTTGCTACTGCAATGCCGATGACTTTATCAACTGAACACATGATTTTATTGTCAATACGCTCAATACACTCAACCATGACTAAGTACAAGGTATCAGTCCATCAACAGAAATATTGTGTCATCAAGAAATGATTGTATCAACTGAAACATTGTGAATTCAAAAAATGAGTACATCACTGCCAGCATTATTTTATAAAGAATCTTCATCTAGCCAACCTACACCATTTTGGATTTAGAATATTACTAAAGATGAAAGATTTGACAAAAAATTAAACTATCCAAGAGTGTGACCTTGCTTGTCTTTCTTCATCAGTTTCTCTTTCTCTTCTAAGCCTATTGTGCTCTCTTCTTCTTCTGGGTCTTTCTTCCCTCTCCTTTGCACTTTCAGCATTACTCACCATATTAACTCAACGCACCACGTGCAATGAAAGTTACCACGTACTTGTCACATGTGCTAGTGCCGGTTGTACGATGGTTGAATCAACTACTAACAGTATGGGACTTTCCGTATTCGTATCATAAATGCTTGGGAACGTGACGGTCGTACGACAGTCAAATCAACTACTAACAGTGTTGGACTTTCCATGTTCGTTGCATAAATGCTTGGGAACGTGACTGTCATACGACGGTCAAATAAACTACTAACAGTGTGGGACTTTCCATGTCCGTTTCGTAAACGCTTGGGAATGTGATGGTTGTACGACCGTTGAATCAACTACAAACAATGTGGGACTTTCCGCGTTCATTGTATAAACGCTCAGGAATGTGACGTACGATGGTCCATTGTTTACTGCCAGTGTGGGGCTCGCTCAGGCTCGCCCCAATAACAAACCCACCAGTGATATGTACCTTTTGGGATTCAACAAGTTTATACTCTCCGTGCATAGTCTTTCCTTTTTATCTTCAATCAGGTTGATATTCTTCTTCTTGTTGCAATGAAACCATATCGAGGCGTTAATTTTCCCTATCAACATTTTCTTTTCAGAGATGCTGCAAACTTTTTAAAGCATTTACCTTTGGTAAATACCTGTAACTTCGCAATAGGTTCAATGCCACACTTATTAATTAACGTGATCTTGGTTGATTATAATGATCGAGCACCAAGACCAAACCTCTTAACAATCTACACATCCTGTTATTATCAGTCTATCTGTATTCATGATGCTAGCTCAATGAAAATATGAAATATTGGCACACACCCAAAGGCTGACTCAAGATACTCTAATATAGCATTCACCCTAATAGAACTTTCATACATGTATAACTGTATTCTATAACCAAAAGCCAAACAAACTAATTATATTAAAATGAAGTGTGATCCAAGGGATAAAAAGCGATAAAATGTGAAAGACATTACAGCATAGCTTGAGCTTGAAGCTATGCTATAATACTATCATTCATCTCGTTTCACTAATTTTATATAACCCTTGGATCCCTACTTCATTTTATATCAACAAGTATAAGTTTATACCCATGGCTGAATTAGGTATCTGCAGGTGTAGGCGATGTACCTTGTTTCCAACTTTTTTTCTATGATCCCTAATCAAGCCTAATTTTCCTTATACTTGTTTGTTTACTTTTTTTGTAACATTATTATGACTGGTGAACCCATATCAAAAGAAAGGATGGTACCAGAAATAAAGTTGTCGTCTGAACGCGCACACCGGTTATCAATTTCTGACTCGAAAGTGGAGTGTCCATTATGCTTCGCTTTCAGCTATGTCCAGCCTGTTATACAGCACTACAAATGAAGAAAAGTAGGAGAAGTGCCTCTGCAATCAATCCAGTCACCACAAATTATATATATATATATATATCGATTCACGCCCCGACTATCAATTACTGCCTTGCAAGTAAAGTGGTCAATACACTTGCTTTCACCTCTTCTATACTACTGCAAGGACTTTCTATGATGTTTATTCCGATTTTCGGCTCATTGCTCTAAGTGGTTTGCCTGGTAGGTGTGAAAACTAATAGTTTTTTTTATTCATAAAAATTGATCACGTAATTGTGACACAGGTTGGGTTTTGTGTGTTATCGCCATGGTCTTTATCTCGTTTCCTTTCAAACCACAAAAGGCACTCCTACAATGGTTACTCCATCTACATAGCAGTTTTCAATTCATTCCTCCCAGGGGTTAACCCTGTGGGCGTGACAGACCTTCGACCTTATTTTACACAAATAATTGGTCATAACGTCACGAATGTTTATCGGATTCCTACCAAAGTTGGTACTGAGATCCGCCTTAATGAGCCCTTTAAGTGCGCCAAATTTCAGCCGGATTGGAGCACATGTGCACGTTTTGTAGCAGATTTTGCAAAGTGTACAAAATGAAGGAGAAAAAAAATGAAGAAATTGAGATGAAATTTTGATCGCTCTTATCTCGGAAATGGCTGGAGCAATTTTTGTTCAAAATTTGATATGTAAACTTTCCTAACTGGCCTCCACTTCTCTAGTAATTTGGTTCTAGGGATCACAGAGCTACATAGGTGTGAAAATTGCATTTTCTTTCTTCCTGTTAATATACTCATGGTATGGCACGCTGGCTTCTTGGGCCGCACAACATACTACCGTGTGTCTTGTTACCCATGGTGTGGCGTGCTGGCTTCTTGGGCAGCACAACACACTATCATGTGTCTTGCTCACAGTTCAAAATGTGACTATCGACTTAAATGCAAATGACAAAGCCCTATTTTAGAGAGAAAAGTTTTACCAGATTATGTACTAAACCCACAATATTGCGTGAACTATTCATTTATCCCAGAAATTGGACCTCTGTGGGCATGGTCACTTCAGTATTAGTGCATCGTACTATGAAATGCAGAATAGAAGTGCTAGCTTGTTGGAATTGCACTCCAACACGTGTTTTATACTGTCCTGCTGGAAAAATCTGGTTACAGCTATGAAAAAGTTTTTTAAAGACAGACTTAGAGGTGGCCAGATATACAAAAAAAAATTATAAATCACTGAAACTCAAATTTTTGTCTGACTGTTTGCCTGCCCGCCCGCCTGCCCGCCCGCCTTACCACAGTTGCAAAGCAGCATAACTAGACAGATATAAAGTATGTGGGGGCAAGGCTGAGGTATGTTTTCAATCGTTTTCCCAATATATATAAGCTGGAGCTTTTTATCCTGTATAGTAGCTATCCTTTTCTATATGACAAGACTTCATTTCAAGTTGTTCACTTATCAGTGTCAGATGACCTATTGGGCCAACAATGCACACATAAATATATGCCAACAACTATCTATTGTTCTACTAGTAGCACCTCTGCAATCGATCCAGTCACCAGCAGTCACCACAGAAGATACAGACGATTCCCGTTTACAAACATCGGGAAGCCGTGCATCTTGCTACTGCAAATCAACACCTTGGGCTGTCAGCAAAAGCAAAGGAGGACAAAAGATGCATGCATTGTACTGCAGTATGCCAAAAGGCACGTCTCCAGATGAAGCTACGTCGAACAGTGAAAAACTCAAGTCCGTAGCCTTTTCTGTTATTGTGTTACACTTACCTGATGGCAGGCAGGCACTCAGGTAGGCACTCACGCAGGCAGACAGACAGGCAGTCAGTAGAATATTCCATTGAATAAACTTTTATTTGAATTAATAACAATTTAATAGAAGCGTTTAGGACCATACTGAAGACATTTTTGGGCTTGGTTATACCTAATTAACACTGCCAAGGCGCCAGGATGGTATTTTGAAGCTGGTTTTTGGGTGATAATTTTATTCAGAAAAACCCAAACCCCCATGATCCCTAATATACAGTGTTACCGTACTGTATGATTAATAATTTTTATTATATTTAAAATCTAACTAGTTTTGTGATTGTGGGTTTCAAAAATATAATAAACACCAAGCCATGTTCTAAGTCATGCCCTTAGTTTTTCATAGTTTAGAAGTCTCGACTTCGCCTCAGTTTCTAAAACCATGAAGAAATGTGGGCTTGGTTCCTAACCTATGCTTATTATTATTTAGGACATCAACTCACTGGATGTTTCTCCTAATGATAAACTCATTGTTAGTGGATCACAAGATGGTACTGCAAAGGTTAGTTCCACCCACATCTACATGTGCTACACTATTAAATATACCACTTTGACACCTCAGATTAAAGGAAGTCACAGGGTTATATATCACATATTGCCCTGACCACAGGGCAATATCTAGATATCGCCCTGTGGTCAGGGCAATATCATGATATAGCCCTGACCACAACTGCCTTTGATGCTGAGGCAGCTACAAAGCATCAGTTCCCTTTGATTGTTTATATAGAGATGCTTAAAGTTTGCATTGTGGGTTTGAATTAGAGCAGCTTAAAGTTTTGCATTGTGGGTTTAAGTTAAACTTGTTGATTTAGTTAGGGGCATTGTTGTGAAGTAAAAAGAATTGAGTGAGTCAGCATTGCATAGTTCAGTTACTAAGCATCACTAATCATTTTTGCAATGCGGGGATTGTTTTTCTACAGAGTACATTTCAACTGCATGAAAAGATGCCTCAAACATTCACAACCTATATGTCTAAGTGTTTATTTTAGCACCTTAGGTAACTTTATTCATCCACAAAGTAGTTATTTGGTTTAAATGGTATCACTACAACCAGTGAAACCCACAATCATTTCTTTTTGTGCCCACAATTTAAACCCGCAATCGATTTTTGCAAGCCTCTGTATAAAAGTAATGTGGTGAATTCAGGTTTGTCTTCCTTCACCTATTAGGTGAGTATGCCAGAGTGGTATATAATATTACTTATACCATGGTCACTCGGGATTTGCCTGATATATATTCCCTCGCCCTCGGGCTTGGGCATATATATCAGGCAAATCCCTTGTGGCCATGGTATAACTATTAAATGCAACCTTGTTAGCTTTGGCGAGTGGAGGGTGGAGCTCTAGTAGGGACACTACGTGGACATCGAAGGGCAGTCTGGTGTGTGAAGTTCTCACCTTTTGATCAGGTTTGTAGTAAACTAGTAAAATGTGACTGGAGTTTAAAAAGCCGATCCGAATCGTACATTAGCAGTTTTGAGATAAACAGATTTGAAGATTTCAGGCCATTATAACTTGCCAAGGTAAATGAACACACGTATGAAACTTACACAAGAGATGCTTCAATTGATTAACTTTCAGGCAAAACTAATACACTAGGTGTTAGTTAGATTTTGCCTGATGTGCAATTTGGATTGGTTTTGCCATATCCAGTCACAAAATTATATGATGTATCCTTTAGTTGGGACCAACTAGTGTGCATGACATTAATTATCAGCAAAGAATAATTAATTTTATTGCTTATGTTACTGTATGACTTCTGTTTACTGCAACATGAGTATTTCACATATATGTATAAATTTTCAGACATATGCTGACACACTGGCAATGTGAAAGTTGAGTGGAGATCAAGCGATTTGCCCAAACATTGTAACTTTTTTCCCTGCATTAGGCTGCATATGTGTCTACCAACCGAAATGTTTGTTTTAAGTGTACTATAGAGCTAACTACCCACTGATATTGAGAGAGTACATTGATTTAAAAGAGTGGTCACAAGAAGGGCTTATACACCCGCACCCCCTATACAGGCATATCAGGCATTTTTAAATAGTGGTTTCCAACACAGCTTGTCGTAATTGTCTGACTGTCTATTTAGAGTATGCCAGTGCAAGAAATTATTACTTAGCATTTAAAATGTGTCCTGTTTCATGACCATATTTATCTGTATTAAAGCTGGACTCAAATAAACACTGGGTCCTTAACACAGCATAATTCATACACAAATACTGACTGTATTTATTCCGTCTATGTTTTGGCGTTGAAACTAATAGGTCAAAAATTCTACCTTGGCTCAAACAAAAACAGACCACAGCCCCCAATAGTGAATAACATTAGAGTCATTTATAGATTTGAGGTTCGTTTTGTCTCATTATAGGGAGTTTTTTAAAATAGTTGTTCCAATACTGAATAAAGACGGAGTTAGAATATGTAGTATTGGAACACTATTTTTACTGTGTAAGTAAAGCCAGGGGGCAATACATTATTGTACAGGCACGTATGAGATTGCAATGACTTGGTTTGTAAATTGTAGAAAGGATTATGTACAGTAATGAAGCACTATTGTGCAAAACTGTTTGGTAAATTGAATAAACATATGTTCTTTATTATAACGTACTCTATTTTTACTATTATAGGGTGGTCTTGTGCCCAGCTGGGCTTGCACTAATGTGCAAACACCGTCTGGTGTTTGGAAGTGCGATCCATCCAAATATTGGCTGGCCAATCAAGAATCAACGAGTTGCACAATTGCATGAATGTATTGGAAGTATAGACAAAAAACCAGACGATCTAAAACTGTTCATTATAAGTTATTCACCTATAGTCATTTATTGTCAAGTTGTTTTCCGATCTCACCTTATAAGGCTGAAGAATCGTTACTCTACGTTTCACTACTAATATAAGTGAAGAGACTGCATCTTGTAAACATTGCATATTGGGTTTTACTATATTCCTAGCCATTTTCATAGATTATCATGCAGTACGATAGTACTATATAGTAGGGACTACAAAGGAGTGGGCGTGACCCACGAAATAACATCACCCAAAAACCAGTCTAAATTTTCCCTGACGACGATGAGGCAGTATTGGTTAGGTAAAACTAAGTTGCTACAGAATTTTAAAATAATTTATTGGGGTGAGCCTGAGCGAGCCCCACAATGGCAGTAGTCACTTCGTATGTCCGACCATTCCCGCATCGTACGTCCAACCATCCCTGAGAGTGTGTAACGAACACGGACAGCCCCACACTAGTAGTGCTCAACCGTATGTACAACCATTCCCGAGAGTTTATGTAATGAATACGGAATCAAAGCCATACACTGATAGTGCTCAACCGTACATGCAACCATTTCTGAGAGTTTACATAACTAGACATGGAAACAGCACTTATCATCAGCCTCTCCTTTGCATGGCAAGCAATGTGCAGACTGAAGGAGCTAGACAAGAAAGGCTCAAAAGAAGAAGAGACAACAATAGAGCCAGAAGACAAAAAGAAACTTCTGAAAAGGGGGATGCAAGGTTTGTTTTTGACACGCAAAACAATCATGTGGCTAGCTAGCTGTCTACAGATTAGCTAGCTATTATTATGAAAACTCAAGCTCTCCCCAACATGCTTTAGCATCTGTCTAGTTTAGCGGAATTTTCTACTGACTGCCTGACAGGCTGATTGACTGACTGATGCCTTCAGACAAGCGTAACTCGGTAACGGTTAAGGCTACAGGCTTGATTTTTTCACTGTTCAACGTCGCTTCAGCCCGAGAGGTGCCTTTTGGCATACCACAGTACGTACAATGCATTCTTTATGGACTTACCAGTGTCCTCCTTTGTATCCCATTCATCTTTGCTGACAGCAAAAAGTGTCGATTGTTTTTTTTTATTTATATATATATATTACTATGACTACAGTAACACTACTATATACCTACTACTAATTAAGGGAAAAGAGGATTGTCATCAATATCACTGCATTGAAGGGCCCAGTACCTTAAAATCATTCTGGCATTATTCATCCACAATGCAACACAGGTTCTTTCTAACCACTTTAGGTGGGACACCACTACAGGTGGTGGTACGATTAGCAATAGTTTGTAACATCTTTAAGGCAAAAGGAGTCCAAACTGAATAGCATTCAACCACCAATGGGATAAAGTTAGATCCCGGAAAGTGTCGATTGTGTCGATTTAGTGATAGCTCGTGATTGCTTCCCTTCGTAACAGAAATCGTCCGTATTTTTCATAGTGGTTGTTTTGATTGCAGAGGTGCTTTTCGAACAATCCTCGATTCGTACTGCCGTGTGACAGGTTGAACACAGCCGACAACAAAGCGTAATGGATACTTCACTTTTCAGACGATATAGCTGGGGCACGCGGCACCATTTCTTTCGGTATGCATGGATTGCAGAGGTGCTTTTCAAACGATTCTAGACCAGAAATGCTTTGTAACTAGTTGAACATAGCTGACGACAAAGCATATTGGATACTTCACTTTTCAGACGATAATTGATATAGTTGGGGCACATGGTGCCATTTCAGATGCGGGTTCACCCATAGATAATACCTTACCATGGTTCACCAGTCATAATAGTAATATTTACAAAAAAAAGTTAACAAACAAGTACACAGAAAAATTTGGAATTTTAAACTAGAGTAGGGACCATAGCACATCGATAAAAAGCACTGAAACAAGCTGCAGTAGTGCACAATATTAAAATCACAGTAAAACAATAAGAAGTGTTATATTTTTATCGATGTGCTATGGTCCTTACTCTAGTTGAAAATTTCAAATTTTTCTGTGTACTTGTATATATGGTTTTCACTGTTATGTAACAATTATGCAACTCCATGATTCTGATTGGCCAGCCAATATTCTGGTAGTCTTGTGCCAGCTGGGCTTGTGCTAATGCACAAATGCCGTCTGGTGACAATGCATGAGTTTCTTGGGCCTGGAAGTGCAATCCAGCAAAAATATTAGCTGGCCAATTAGAATCAAGGAGTTGCATAATCCTTTTAAAATACTGAAATACCATTCAAAAATGGCTAGGAATAAAGTAAAACTGGTGTTTACTAGATGTGATCTCTTCATTTATCGTATTAGTAGAGAACAGTGTTTCGTTTCTGAGGAAAGATCAAGTCACGATTCATAAGGTGATACCGGAATAAACAGCTTGACAAGACAAAAGTGGCTCTGAACGCATGCGTATTGAAATGAATCCATGACGCCTTCGATCCCTGGGCTACACAGCTGAAACCACTGTAATTTTATTCAGGGGGCCCAGGTGTTTCGAACGGCATATTGTGTGAAGCCAAGAAAGGCAGCCAGGGAAACCAACACCTCTTGGAATACCCACAATAAGTATAACACATGCGTACTGGTTACATTCCTGTGAAACATCGGCCATAACACAGACCATTGACAACCACAAAATATAATTCCAGCTAGCAAGCCAGGTGAAATACAAAGCACAGTAAAAATGTACAAAATATCGAATCATCGGTCTGGCATTGGCACTAGTTGGCATAGTGATCACAGCCTACAATATTATGCATACACAACATACAGGAGATAGTTACACATTGTTGTATATGCAGCAATGCACCTTCTTGTTGATTGTAGATTATTGGCAACATTAAAAGCAGAAAAACTCAGCCAGGTGAAGAATGATGATGTACAATAAAAGTAAAACATTGAAACATACTCTTTACCCTTGTTGTTCATAAGCACATCAGCTGGTATCTGAGAACAACCAACACCTGGAACACTCAAAATACAGTTACAAACATTAAAACATACTTGTAATCTTGTTGTTTACATGTAAAGTGGCCTCTAGCTCTCCTGCAATCATTCCCAGACGTTCGCCAATCTTCTCCTTTGCGAATTTGGAAATTAAAGCATGGGTGTGGTACAGGGTGTTATATAGAATTACATGTGCGTTAAATTCATCAGCACGAACAGGCGCAACGATTATACGTTTGTGCCTTCGTTCACAGGCGAATCTATCCCCGGTTAGTTTATGTTTCAGTTTTCTCAAACATTAATTATTATTTATTTATGACGTAATTTTAACCGCATTTCGTATTATTCTTAGTACTTGGTTGTATAACTAAGCCCGGGGCAAATATAACCAAGTACAACCACCAACGGGACAACCTACTAATGGGCATGTACGGACAGTGCAGGTAGAAAAGATGCACAGTAATACAATTCTAAAGGAATTGACTGGCACATATACAGTACATAAGGGATGTATTAGTATGCAATTACAATCAGCGATTATCCGACCATGGAGATGTGAGGATGTGAGATTGCGCTTTAAATTGTGAGAACCATGGTATTGAATCTGATGTCTACAAGCAATAAAGCTTAAACATCCAATGAGTACTTATTACATTAATTTTATGCGATTGTACACAATTTATGTTACCGTATAGCGGGTTTTTACCACGTCTATAATTTATAACTAATCAATAAAACGCGACGCCAATTTCCACGACCGTATCTTCTCGCGAAAATAAAATCCGCGTCTTTTAATTCACAATGGACGAGGAGAGGGAAGTGTTGCTAAGCTCTAACATACATGGCTACTGTGTTTATCAAGATATCTGGACTCCTGTCATTGGCGAGGAGCTTACTTGCGTTAGAGAACTTGGGAATATGATTGACAAGTATGCTGTGGTAGTACTGCGCGACAATTCAACTGTGGTGGGTCACTTACCACGCACTCTCTCAAGAATGTGCAGTTTGTTCTTACTTTGTGGTGGTGTAATTATTTGTGGAGTCACTGGAGCAAGAAGACATTGCTACTGTATATCCGAAGGACGGCTTGACATCCCATGTAAGCTTATATTCCGGAAAAAATTGAACGAGTTGTTAAAAATATATAAACTCAAGCGGACATACAGCAAGTTAGAGAAATTTTGACAGTATTATATTATATAATTATTATGTCATAATATAACAGGTATTTATGTAAGTTATTAGTTATGGAAGTGGAACACACAATTCAAAACACTCTAATGGTGACATACTGTACAGTAGTTACAACTAATGCACGTGACCAGCACGTAATCCAAGATACACATGCAGGATACAATATGTCCAGGTAGTCTATACATAGTAGTGTCTTCCAAACTAAATGATATGTTAATCGTCAACGTCAGAAAAATCACCTGACTTACTGTCGGAATAATTTTCTGACTCACTGTCAGAATAATCATCTGATTCATTGTAGGACTGATTGTCCGACTCACTGTTATATACATCTGAGACTAACAGGGATGGAGTTCCATCAAGGTTAACATCAGCATCGCCATTCTCTGAAGTGTCTGAATCTGATGATGAATCACCGTCATCAATGAAATCAGTGAGTGAAATTTCGTCTTCATCTGTCAAGATCTAAGAGCCTTAAGAATACCGCCATGTCTGAACCCATGTACAACAATGTGGGGGTTATCTTGGAGATGGTTGTACCTTTTAACAAGCCATGCACCACCAACACGTTTCATTCTAGCCATGGACAATTCAACTGGCACATACTCATCATTATGAATCAACTGCTTGGAAAGCCTACGAGAATGCCACTCAGTAAACTGTTTTCTAAGAAACGATTTTATCACTTTATTGACAGAAATGTCCATCGGTTGTAGGTGACCAGTGTAGTTTGCTGGTATCAGTACCGAGTGAATGAGATGATCCTCCAGTAACTTTGTGATTAGTTCTGTCTTTTGACCTTTAAAATGGTCAAATATGGCCAATGCAGGTTGTTGCTCATCAACTCCTAGCTCTTTGCGAGTGCCCTTCACAAAAGGAACAATCACTTCGTTAAGGTACTTAAGCATAGTGTCTTAACTCAACCAATGCTTAGAGGTATGTGTAACTTGCCAGTCGGATGGAAAATCATACAACTGGCAAGTTAATTGCCACCAACCAAATGCCAGTCGGTGGCATTTGGTTGTTTTTCCTGCACAGATCAGTTAGAATTACAAAATTTCACCCATTAATGTGCAGCACATAACTGCAGTGATCTGGCGTTTGTCTTGGAATCCTGCTATTTCAATTCTTTTCTCCCTTTTTTGTCTATATAGTCCACAGTGAACTGGGATACCAGTTTGATCCCAGTTGAAAATCAATTCACCTGGAATTTCTTCCATTTCTACAGTACTCACATTCTCGCAGAGGAACGTATTTTTCACTGCATCCAAGTCACCAGGCACACCCACAGTTTTAGATGAGCCTTTTCTCTTCGTAAAATCCATCCTCTTTAGTAGTGACTTTTCCCATGGTACAGATATAATATCAAGGCCACCTTTCTCAGATATCATGTTCTTGTCCATGACCATTGCAATGGGTTGGACTGCTGCTATTACAACTGCTGTGTTAACCACACATCCTCTTTCACGCACTTTCAAGATGTATTCCTGTACAGCTGTGTCTATGGTTACCCCAAGAAGTAGAGGTCTTCCTTGTTTTTTAGCTGGTAGTTCATGAATTTCCACATCTTCATCATTCCTCAACCTTTTAGACCTTTCTTCAACGTAGTCCTTTTTAATACCTCTAACAGTGCTTTTGTTAATGGGAGTTTTTAACTTGACTGAAAACTGTCTAGCTGCTTCCATAGCACCAAGTTTGAAGGCGAGTTTGCCTCATTTCTGCTTTCTGTTTATGAGAAAATGAGTTGTGATTAATCTTCTTGATAGCAGGTGAACCGATAACTTTTCTTACTTCTTTATTCTCCTTCTGTATAGCGTTAGGTGGGACAAAACGAGACAACGACCCACCAGGATTAGGTAGCTGTCTGAAATAGTCTAGGATCGACATAAACAGCTGCTCTATGTCTATACTTCACAAGTTTCAGAACCTGACAACCAGCACCATCTCAGCTGCAAATTACGTGACCCAAATGTAGCAAGTGATATTTTATAACGTGAATTTAATTATTGCGGCAAGCCATTGTTCACGGAAATAAAGTCTTCGCAGTGAAAACCTGCTATACGACGGTACATGATATGTTTAAATGAGGATGGATTAGAGCACTGGATTAAGACTTGGCTGGAGTTGCCAAGAGCAGACCATGGTAAGATTGGGATTAAAGCAGAGTTTTTGAACTGTCTTTCACATACAACTGATATCTGAGTTATGTATATATTTAACATGAGCTGGGTCATTTGTACTAAAATGATCACATGATGCCGTGGATATGTTGCAAGACCAAAAAAATTTTGTGGAGAACAAATGTGGCTAAAATTCAATACCAGAATTTCATGGATATGTCAGTGTGCACAAATATGTGGAGCATTGCTGATGGCGGCAGACTGTAGGTACATATAATAATAGCAGTTAATAGCAAGCACAACCATGCACACAGCAATTATCAGCCTAAGGGCACATTTTGTGTATGTTGTGTTTGTTCTCTCCATCAGTGTTCAGTACGTGGGATGCAATTTGGCAGTGAATATATATGTAGTTTTCTCAGGGCCCATATCAGTGATCAGTCTGGGAACTCCTGGCACTAAAAGGCTTCAGGTGGAGAGCTATGCATCATCACACACACTTAACCAGCTGGAAACTGCACCTTCTTTGCACAATGGCCTGCCAGGTGAGGCTTTCTCCCATCCCATACACTAGTGAAGGTAGCCTAGTTACGCGAGACTAAGACTATCAAAGTGTTTTAACCAACCGTAACCTCCAGCGATCAGTAGCAACTTTCTAATCATGTTGTTTATTAGCAGGTGTAGCAACTTCCAATCGAAATAGTCACTGTCGCCCACTTTCAAATACAGATGAGCAGTTGTTCGCTTGTTTAGTGGGTGTCACGTGCTGACTGTTTTGATCAGCGTTAAATAGAATTGTCGTATGTTTCTATCACCTCCACGAAAACACCCACCCATTATACGATTGTCTCTTCATACAACATGGATTCTATTCTTGGTGAGTGTGAAGCCTTAGGCCTTGTAGTTTTCTCAAACATTATTTATTCATTCATTATTAATGATGTAATTTTAACCGATTATCATGAACCACGATAGTAGGTTCATCTTTAGTACTTGGTTGTATAATTTATTCATAATATTATTCTTTCACAGGCATAGAGAAATTTATAAGGAACATCCTGGGATAAAAAGTAGCAAGGCTTGCTGAATGGATCATTGTGCATGTCCATGGCCTAATTTTGATTTCGTTTTCGGATAGAAACAGCCCAAACCGGGCCATTTCTTCATTCCACAACTCCATTACACATGAGAAGCCATATAAGATTGTGCTCAGAGTTAAGTTTTTTTAGTGTGCGCTGCTTGTGGCTAATAGAAAAATCTGTCTTTCTTAAACTCAGTATAGGCCAGGAAACTTAATCTGTGGTGAAGACTGGTGCAGGGTGGTTTTTTTCGTTCCGTGATTAGTGTACGTGGGTTGGTTATCCAGATTCAATACTCTTATAGAGCAGTCACGTTAATACTCTAATAATGCAGTTAAGTGTATAACAACAATCGTTGCACTGAATTTAACAGCTATTAAAGGCACCAGTAATGTAAATTGTAGCTCATGTTAGGAGACTCTCAGCCTGTATACATGTTGCAGTTTGATCGTGTGTACTGAAACATTGATGGTGTTAGCTACTATGCAAGATGTGAAATTACACTTTTCACCACAGTCTTCATTATCAATCAAAGAAATCCATCACTGGATTAATAAAAATTACATAAACTAGATGAATAAAAAATTGAATATTTAAGAGAGAGAATAGGGATCGCTGAAAAAAGCAATGAAACAAGAAGGGATTGCTGGGGTGGTAATGTAAACCACAAATCCCTATTTTGACTCTTTCTTATATCTTTAGTTACATGCTCTGTCATTTTGAAATGAGTCAAAATAGGGATTTGTGGTTTACATTGCCATCCCAGCGATCCCTTCTTGTTTCGTACAGTAGCTGTTAGGTAGTCAGTTAATATTATCGGAGTTAGCAAACACCAGTGTATTGTTTCCTTACTATTGAATGTACTGTACTTTGTACTATACGGCTTTGACATAGCCAACTATAGCAGTGTATAAAATCCCAGCTCGAAATATTGTGCATGTTACATGCATGTACCATGCAACCTCCACGCACATTTACTGTAACACGAGTGTTCCATGTATGTGAGGTACGGTACGTGTATCATACATGCAACATGCATGTTACAGTGAGGGGGGACATGCATGTATTATGCATAGTACATGCATGTTGGTGTGGAGCATGTAGAATCCCACAATGAAAACTGACACTTCGTCATTAGATTATAAATATAAATTGAAACTTTATATCACCAGATGAATAAAAAATTGAAAATTTAAGAGAGAGAATAGGGATCGCTGTAAAAAAACAATGAAACAAGAAGTGATCACTGGGATGGTAATGTAAACCACAAATCCCTATTTTGACTTTGTCATAAATCTTTAGTTACATGCTCTGTCATTTTTTCCTTAGTTTCTGCTATATCTATTGAGTGCCAATAGAGATCTCTCTGTGTTTAACATGCTGGCTTGTTTGACTCTTGTTTCTTTACTTTTTTCAGCGATTTCCATTCCCATGTTTTAATTAAAAAAAATTTTTTTTTACACTAGTATAGATGCTTAGTGTTTATTTCTGATATTCCACTCATAAAACAACCAAAATATTTTGAAAACTGTTATAGCCGAGGCTGAAGGCTTTGGTTTAGTGTGCGCGCATGTATACGTTTGTGCATGTGTGAGTGTGTGTGTGTAAGTGCAATATATTATTTAGTGTGTAGCTACTGGATCAGGAGATGGCACAATCAAATTGTGGGCTATTGCTGATAACTCATGTATAAAGGTGTGTAGTCTAATGTGCATAGTTTCTTATAGTGTTTGAGTTTATATTAGTCATTTGAGGGCCACACAAGCTCAGTTTTGAAGGTTATGTTTATCAGCAGAGGAATGCAACTAGCATCAAGGTGAAGTGTTATATTAATTGTCTGTCCAGTTTTTATTAGTGTTTATTTACATACCGTATATTCCTGGATTTGAGTGTTATAATAATATATACCCAATTACCCATTCCAACTACTCTATGGAACAGGTTGCTCATTTCCATATTATCAACTATCAAACCATTTGACCAGCACCCACCATAGTTCCGTATCAGTGCAATTCCACCTACCATCAAGCTTTCTGGTATAATATTTTATTTCTGACTTGCTGTGATGATTTTACTACATCTATGATGTAGTCACTATAAACGAGCTTTTTATATCTGAGCAAGTCTATATATGGAATTGTTGTTACTTTTTCCTATAATGGTGGATCGACTTATCCCATACATGTAAAGGGATTACAAGGACTATATGTTATTGCTTAATAGTAGAATTCTCATCGTGATGGTAGTATTGTATAACAGGCAGGGGTCATGAAGGTTTGTACTTTTCTTTCCCCAAAAATCAGCCTCACTCATGCTTCACAACAGCTTGGCATTGTTGATTAGACGTAACCAATCCAATATGCATCCAGAGCACGAGGGACGTTAAGGTTACCGAATAGTTTAAAATGCGTGGGTGGAACAAATTACAAAACCTGCTTTAAACCAAGCAGGGATAAATAATTTCAACAACTGTGTTTTGTTAGCAATACAACTAATTGTGCTTGTTTGTTGGGAAGCAATAAAACCTGGAATACGGAATAACGAAACAGCGGAATAACGGAATAAGCGAAAATTACATTCTTAATATTTTACTACTATATATACAGTCTATAGTATTTATACAATACTCACCTCGTAGCAATTCCACAGAGAATCACTAAGGCGATCCTCAGGGCGATCTTTAAATAGAACTAGCACAAAACTAACCACTCTAGAATAATCTAACTAAGCTAAAATACTTTCTAATACACTTTACTACAAAATCGCTACAACACTATAAGTTCTTTCTGCTACAGCTACTTATACCAGCCATCACACACGAGTAACTGCCCGAATTTATTAGAATCAAGCTGCACAAAGTGATGTCAGCTAAATACAGCACTTAACCTTTTGAATTTACATTAAGCTTGTTTGGCGATGGATAACTAACAGGTTAGCCAGAGTAGATTATTTCAGAGAAGATTTCTTAGGATGGAATGTTGTCACTAATAAATTCGGGCAGTTACTCGTGTGTGATGGCTGGTATAAGTAGCTGTAGCAGAAAGAACTTATAGTGTTGTAGCGATTTTGTAGTAAAGTGTATTAGAAAGTATTTTAGCTTAGTTAGATTATTCTAGAGTGGTTAGTTTTGTGCTAGTTCTATTTAAAGATCGCCCTGAGGATCGCCTTAGTGATTCTCTGTGGAATTGCTACGAGGTGAGTATTGTATAAATGCTATAGACTGTATATATAGTAGTAAAATATTAAGAATGTAATTTTCGCTTATTCCGTTATTCCGCTGTTCCGTTATTCCGTATTCCGGGTTTTATTGCTTCCCTTGTTTGTTTTACAATAACTGTTCTTGGGTGTGTGGTCCACAATAGAGTGATCTTTTATAAAAATGTGCTGCCAAAAACCAGACTAACAGATTACTGAATCCTTATAGTTTCAACACAAGTGACTGAACAACTAAAATATCTAGGTCCTGTGGAAGCAATTTTTTAAGTTACTGGTTGTATAGACATTTTATTGAACTTTTAGTAGTTTTTCGAGTGAAACAAGCTCTTTCAAAGGCTTGTATCTGAGTCACTGGGAAGAAACATGCCAAAAGCGCTTAATAAATTTAATATACAGTATCACTATGCCCCAGAAATGCCAATAGAGCCTACAGCTTTTGCTGTATTTTGTGGCGGGAAAACATGGTAGTGACAGCTGGAGCTGAGCAATGTATGGGCTGGCTTACTTGTATTGGTACAACAAATTGTAGTGTTTCACCTGGCTCAAACTACACTGTAGCTACATAAAAACATTAAATATGAAGGGCTTCACCTTCATTTAAAACTTTTCATGCTGCTAGACCAGTTTTATGGGCTTCTCAAAAACTATCGATAGGCATTCAAAATTTTGAATTATTGCCCGTGACTATACCGTAACCTTAAATTGTGACCGGATTTCACATAACAAGGCTTCCACACACACAAAATCAAACTTACGTTTTTACCAGAAATGTATTGCTGGCCTAATACACTATCATATTCCACACTGTACTTCCTTCAGGACTGGCAAGTCTGGTTTCTGTGGAAGCTTTCTTCCGACCCTGTCAAAGCCACGAGTGGGAGATTGGTGCCATTGAATGGCCATGGCTTTGTGATAATGATGTGTAGTGAGCTGGGACTTCACAGAGAGCTCGCCAATAGTGTTCTCAGTCCATTTGGAGTGATTTGAGGGCCATGGAGGGCCATGGAGAGCCCAAACTTGGCCTCTGGATTCCAGTCGTCTTCTTGCTTCATTTTATACCCCTGTATTAAGCCCACCCACCGCCCCCCACCCTCCCACTCTATTACTACCACCTGTGATATTATTACCCGCTCGAGAAAAGCTGCCCAAAACAGGGCTAATTTTGGGTATCAGAAATGTATACACCCACTCAGTGATAGCTAGTAAATAGATGCATACTTGGTGCAAATTTTGTTTGCACAGCTGTAGGCACTGGAAAGTTATTACACAATGATTACTTAAAATCGCCATATCTCCTAACGAAGCTTTGTGCGTCGAAGCTGGGTTTTGTCAAATTCAGTCACAATTCGTCTTTGGAATTTATGTAACTGAATTTTCTACTGTGACTATGGTTAAGGCTACAACGATCACGTAAGTCAGAGATATGCCCTTTTTAACTACTGCTGAAACTACAATGGTGCAACATGAACTTACCTTTGTCCTCCTTTATGTCCCATTTCTTTCTCTACTACCACATAGGTGTTGTTGTAATGCACGATGGCTTGACTATATGTGACCGTCTCAGCAACAACCTGACTTAGTTCATACAAGCATGCAAGGATGGAGTTGTGAAGCTGGTTTTTGGGGGTGAATTTTTTGTCTAGGAAACCTATGATCCCTAATGCACAGTACAAATTATATGTCAATGCCACTATGTCTGGCCTCCCTCCTAGCCTAATATCACAGTCTAAACTCAGTGCTAAACCTTGAAAGGACTCTATTTCCAGACACATTCAATTATGGTCTGACAACTTATTGAGAAAATCAAAATTAAAAGAATTATGCATGCTACAACACAAAAAAAACAAGTTTTTTATCAAGCCATTACTCAAAGAAAACAAGTTGATGTTGTGCTATTTCAAAAAAACCAGGAGCCTTGCAGCTAGCTAACTCATCTAGAATTAACCATAGATAGTATATGGTACTATGAATTAACCAACTATGTATTACTATTTTACAATAGGGTAGTTTTGGGTTGTGCAGTAATATTATTAGCTAATTCTCGTATTTCGTAATTCATGAAATTTCCATATTTTGTTCAATTACGTTGCTATGCACTGCTAAGGAAGCGCTTGTTAAACAAACCGCATTTACCAAAATATTACGCACAGAAGTATCTTCTAAACTGTTTTATAGTTTGACTATCATGTTTTTTCCCACAAATTCTCTTGACAAAACCTCAAAGCTACTCTTCAGTTTCATTCGCATACGTAAGGGATACGTCCCCTTTCAACTCGAAGCGATATGCTATTCCTGGTAATGTATGAGGCCTGCACCATTTGTTTTTCAGTTGTTAAACACCTGAAAACCTCAAAGGGAAGGTAGTTTACAAAGTCTGAGGAAAGCCGCCACACCCGTATTTCAGTCCGCCGAAAAGAAACCATCTCAGAGCAAAGTTCACCTGTGTAGAAGTTTAATACAGTTCACATTTACTCCTTACGTAACAGCTGCTTTTACCATTATTTAACGATTTTGCTCATGTGGGTGCGTATGGACAAACATAGAGCCTCAAAGCTACTCTTCATTTTCGTTCGCGTACGGAAGGGATACACCCACTTTCAACTCAAAGCGATATGCTATTCCTGGTATTGTACGAGGCCTACACTGTTGTTTTTCAGTTGTTAAACACCTGAAAACCTCAAAGGGAAGGTAGTTTACAAAGTCTGAGGAAAGCCGCCACATTTTCAGTTTGCTGAAGAGAAACCACCTCAGAGCAAAGTTCACCTGTGTAGAAGTTTAATACAGTTTGCTTTTACTCCTTACATAAAAGCTGCTTTTACCATTATTTAACAATTTTGCTTACGTGGGTGCGTACAGACAAACATAGATAGATAGATAGGTACACACACACGTTTTTTACGAAAAAAATTTCAGTAAAGATCGCCTGGTTTAAAAAGGCTCAAATTGATTTAAAAGTATAAGCCATCTTATTTGCCTGCTCGTGGAGAGTTTGAAAATCTTTGTTTCGTTTCTGTAGCCCCAACGGTATAGGTCTCATGTGCATTTGTTTACAGTGCGGTAAACGTAAGCAAGATTGTTGTCATTTCTTCAACTAAACCGCCTTTATAGCCATATGCATAAGTGACTACAGGGCTAACACTATACCTTGCTGATCCATGTTGAACTTTTTAAGCCAAATTGTAACTATGCTAATGGAAGTTATGGCTGCGAATGTAAGCAACTGTAGTTTGTTTTCAGTTTACAATAGTTGCTGTACAAATTGGTTATCTTGCTCTTTCTACTGTCTAGCACTATAATTCCTAAGCTACTCAATATAGAAGGCTGAAACTTCGGTGATTGATTCCTTGGATCATGCAGATGATGCTGAGTTTTAAAAAGTTTGGAAGTTGTGAGCAAGCCAGGTTTTTGCTGAGATAGTCACATATATCATGTCTTATAGGAAGCTGATTGTAATTTCTGCGACTTTTTAATACTATTCCTAGTCAGTAGCACTGTGTAATGGGTGAAACACAGCTAAAAACAAAGCAGAATGGCCATCTTTTAGCAATTAGTAGTTGGGCTGTGTATTTATATGCGAATGTTATGTCTGGTTGCCATACTATTTTTTGATGAGGTATAATGGGTGAATGCAGTCAGTAGTTATGTTCAAAAATAGTAGACAACAAGTAGGAATCAATAAATAAACATAATGAAACAAAGGAGGTTGCAACTATTAAACCAGTCGACATTTAATCCCTAAAACTATACAGTTATACTATTGACTAACTATTAGACTAACTATTAGACTGAAGTAGGGATTGGATGTACATTGGCACTGAATAAAATAATTGTTATAGATAATGTGCCAAAGTAGGGGCTCTCCCACCGAGCTATGCTGTAATACCATCATTCATCTCTTGTTTCATTACTTTTGATCCCTACTTCATTTTTAAATTAACATTTTTTTAATACTGGATTTTTTTTGTTGTAGCACAGTTAATGTCTGTCAGACGTTATATAACACTAAGATCATGATGAGGTGTGGAGGAAGGCCCCAGGGGTGATGCACATAGGCATGGGATATACTTTATCCCTAAGACGCATACTTATGCTTTAAATAGTACAACATACATTGACACTAAGATTAGCACATACCTGGCATTCTCTACTAATTGTTATCCCTTGGCTTAACAGATTCTGACTTACTCTAACCCCAGTTTGGGGGTAATTGGGAGTCCGTTAGGGCTTCCCGGTCCAGAGGAACTTGTTCCTACCACTGAACCCGGAAAATTTACCAATTAAATCTCTGTATATACCTAGGATTCATCACACTAGTACATAAAAGCAATTTCACAATACATGTACAACTGAGCAGACATGGGACCAAGTACATTTGAAAGTACTTAAGTAAAGTACAAGTACTTTTGGAATTTTCCAAGTATAAATTTTCCAAGTATAAGTACAAGTACTCTGGCGACAATCAAGAGAGTACTTAAGTAAAGTACAATGGAAGTACTCAAGTAAAGTACATTTTGCTGTAGCAAAATGTACACTTATTCAGTGTATATTCAGTGTATTGTAGTATGTAAGTGTACCTAGTGGGGTTGGTACTTTCAGGTTTTTGTCAACTATTCACTCTCTTAAACACTTAAAATGCACTAACTTCAGCAGCAGCATTGTTTTTATTTGCCAGAATTCTATGACATCATTAATCGTGGCTACACGATACATAGTAAGGTTTGGGACGGCACTAGAAGAATTGTACAATGCACCTTCATGCAAATTTGTTATGTACCCACTGTGTACAAACTACGTACAATGTTTGCAGTACTTACAAGTACTTAAGTACCCAAGTATTTAGCAAAGTACTTGAGTATAAGTACAAGTACACTGGGGAAATCAAGGAAGTATTTAAGTAAAGTACAAGTACTTTCAAATCTGTACTTAAGTGTACTTAAGTATAATTACTCATGTACTTGGACCCATGTCTGCAACTGAGAGTAGCCACTAATGTTGAGAACAAGTCAGTGATCTTGAGAAGGATGCTAGGTGTTCTTGAGGGGTGTAGATGTACGTACACAAGATATCCACCTGCCCATAGTTCTTATTACAGAATCTTCAATTCCAACACTGACTGCTGTTGTCGCTGCTCCAATACGGAAACTATGTCCTGCAAAGTTCTGTTTTGGTAATCCAATTGTTCTTAACCCCTCCCTCACTTTGCTGGTAAATAGAACTTTTGTAAGAGGGCGTTCATCTTGAAACTGGAAGAAGGGTTTTCCTTTTGTGCCACGAACTGCCATGTAGTGCATGATAGTTACTACTGGGCATAAAGGGCAGTTGGTCTTTCCAATGTATACATCTACACCGTTTCCTAGTTGGTCCACTTTGATCTTCTCAAGTGCACTTTGAGTGACTGGGGGTCCTCTGTACTGTCAATAGCTATATCTCCCCAGGCCAAGTGTTTAGTGTGGTCAAAGGACTTCTCTGTGGGTACTGTTATTTCACCAGAGAAACCAAAGAAGCAAAGCGTTGCTGCCGCCCACATCATAATTATGTCCATGTTTGTCTGCTGAGGTAACCAGTGTTCCTTTAGGCTGCGTAGGATTGCTGGTGTTATTGGAAGCCTCACTTTTGTGGATACCTGAGTTGTGTGTGTCCGGTTAATTCCTGATTTCACTAAACGGAGTTGGGGCATCAAGGAAAACTCCCGTGGCTCTAGTAGGCCCATGGTGATCTGCATGTGACGAATGGCTGACAGATATACCTGATTGTCTGAGGAGATAGCTTTTGAATTTCTAGGAATGATGTGTAGTAACACGGAAGAGCTTCAGATACAGGAAATGGTTGTAGAAGGCGCAAAATTCAGAAAATCTACGTAATGCAGACTGATACGCCTTTCTGGTTGTTGTGGCTATGATGCTGCAAAAGTGCTGAACAGTTGGGTCCAGGTCTCTGATGTACAATCCATTTGGAGGTCCAGTAACCACTGCTGGAGAGAAAAGGGTACGCATGAAAGAAAAATATCAACATGTGGATGTTGTGTACGAAACTTAGCTACATGATTGCTAGAGAGGATGTCAGCCAATGTGTTGTGTGACCCAGGAATGTGAGTTGCCAGCAATTGGAATTGAAAATATGCTTCAACAAAAAACAATGTACAAAACATGTGAATCATATATGGGTCTTTACTGTACCGCTTGTTTAGGGTGAACACTACAGTTTCATTGTCACAGTAAACCAATACGTTGTGTCTTCTCCAGTTATGGCCCCATAGAAATGAAGCTGTCAATATAGGTATGAGCTCCTTAATAGTGATTTGAAGACATTGTGACTTGATATTCCATTGCAGCTGGAACCATGCTGACCCGCACCAGGCTCTGCAGCCCCATGATCCTGAAGCATCTGTTGTTAGGATGATTTCATTGTCATGTGACCCTGATATTAATGCAGCACCATTCCAGTGTCTGGCAAACATACTCCACCATGTTAAATTGGAACGAAAATCCTTATTGAGCCTTAAGTGGTGGTATGGCTGAGTAGCTGAATGTACAAGCGAGATCATCTGTAGGACGAAGGCTTTTCCAGTAGGTATGACAGTACAACATGATTCCTAGCAGGGATTCTAGCTGCTCTTTGGTGCAGGAGGGACGTTTCTTTGCTAGCAGTTGCTTGTGGATTCTGAGTTTCCACTCTATAGTGAAGTGCTGCAATCACTTTAGCTTGTCAGTTGGTAAGCATAGTTCTTGCTGGGATGTGACAATGATTATCCCTAGAAGCTCGATATCCGTAGTAGGCTCTGCTTGCTTCTCGGGGGCCAGAGATACGCCCAGCTTTCTACAGACTGTCTTAAGAGTTCCGAGATTTTGGCTGCATTGTGCTGAATCCGGTGGGCCCTGGACAACAAAGTCGTCAAGGTAGTGGTATATAACGTCTACTCCTTCTGAAGCAATGCGCCATTCCAAAGCATGTGCCACTGCATTGAAAATTTTAGGTGCTGATCTAAGGCCGAATGGGAGCTCTGCATCAACATACGTGTCACCCTTTCATCTCATGCCCAAATAGTGGCGGTCAGCTGGTGCTACCGGAATTAGCCGGTAGGTCGACTTTATGTCTCTCTTGGCTATCAAGGAGCCTTTTCCTAGTAGTACAGCTTTCTTTGCCACTTGTTCTACGGTTATGTACTTTAGTGAGCACTTGGTTGGATCTATGGCATCATTAACACTTTCTTCTTCTGGGAACGACAAGTCAGTTATGAGCCACCATTTCCCAGGTTGATCTTTCTTTGGAACAACCCCGAACCTGTTGATATGAACCATTGGGGCGGATAATGAGGGAAAAGGACCAAGGATGTTCGACAGATCAACTTCTTTTTCATGCAGTCGTCGATGACTTCTGGGTGTTGTTGGGCTGATAACATGTTTTTGTTGGCAGACACGAGGGACGCTGGAGGTTTAACTCCGATGCGAAAACCATACTGAATACCCCGAATGATGTAGTTGGTAAAGTCGTGGTCTGTATGATGGCAGAGACACTGTTTCCAGGTATCCAGTTGTAATGGTGTGGTGACATGTGTAAGACGGGGGTCAATAGAAGTGGTTGATTCTGATTTGGCAGTGGTGTCCAGTCTCAGTAGGTCATTGATGTAGATGTATACCCCGTTTTTCCCTATATGGTGGGAAGGGGAGGGTTGTAACTAGCATACCTTAAGAACAAATGTTACTAAGGGGTCCCCCAAACAACCAAAATCAGCTATAGGGCTGCCCTGGCATGCACTCTTAACCCTTTATTATCGAATGGCTAATATATTGCCATAACGAGTGCCCTTTATAAACGGAGCCATAACTCCTTTTTCCTAGGGGCTACGAAGCTGAAATTGCTACCAAACTGCTCAGAAGGACCGGGCGTTTCTAATGAAGTTTACCGTTCGACGATAGGAAGAAGCTTGGGCAAGTTATGGCACTTGGCAATATAAAATAGCGTATACAAAACAATAATACCTGTTTAAAACTCCATGTTCGCCTTCTCCCTGCTACTAGGAGGCTTTAGTTGGAATTACTCCATTTCCCACGTGATAAGGATTCTAAAAATAAATAGTGTGATGTCATCGTGTTGATTAGTAAGATGGCGGCACCCATCTTTCAATGCCATAGCAATACGGAGAAGATACGCTTTCTTCGCTTCATAGTGCGTGAGTTGTGTGTGTGATCTGTAAGTATTCTAGCTGTGTTGGTAGAAGAGAGAGGTGGCTATCAAACGGTATATAGCTTGATGGGTTAATTAATGGGTGGGGTCCACTCGTATCGCCCACAGTTCACACAAGCCATAAAAGTTTTCACACTTGTGGTTTTGTAAAAAAAACTTCGGTAATAAAGGGTTAAGCTGCACCTCAGTGAGGTGGGTGATCACGTCCTCAGGGGACAGAGCTGGACACGATAAAGCTAGATTCCAATCTGGGGAGAGAGGTGGGACTAATGGAAGGTATTCACAACCTGTATTAATTTATTTTAATTATTTTATTTAACATATGAATAACGTTAATTTTATCAATCTGCAGGGGTACTCAACATGTACAATTGAATATAGTTCTAAATCACTCCATTGTCCTGCTATGTGCTTTAATCACTGACAAAGACGACCTCACTTCGAGGGATAAAGGTGATCTCTCTTTGAGGATGGCAATGAGAGAATGAATGTCTGCCCCAATATCCAGAACAAACATGAGCAAACTTGCATGGCTTGAACGTACATCTATTTCCCCTGTGGTCATTGAACAGGTGACAAATCTTGCCTGGAGTCTGTCCAGTCTCCTGACGACCCAGTCTACCAGGGATTTGGGCTGGAGGCAGGTGGGCATCAAGCGCTTGAGGGCAGTCGGTATGAGAATGAAGTTCACTGAGACAGATTCTGCAATGAGCGATGGCCTTTGCTCTACCAGTAAATATCTCATTCCATCGTTGCCCATCCATTTTTTCCCCAGTCTAGGAACTTGATATTTGCTGCCTTCCGACAATAAGAGCTGTCATAGATTATCCACCCATCACCTGCAAATCTCCGGTGTACAAGGATGATAGTTTTTTGGTACATCATAAACTGGCTGAATTTACTTGGATGTGCTGAACACAATACTGAAACCAGAGAGGTGTAACAATCCAGCCAGACAATAATATTAGAGACTGGGGGCCGCCGAATACTCTTAGTGGTGTGACTGCAGCAGGTTGACTAAATCTCATCATGATCGTCATAATGCTCTGACAGTAATTCTGACATGTCAATGTACTCCAGGGCCAGGATCTTCTTGACCAGCTTGGGAAGTATTGCTTGAGGGTATGGGGAGAGAGACTGAAAAGCCGGAGGGAGCAGCATAGTAAAATTGGTGGTGGAGAACTGGCCAGTAGCTGAGCTGGATGGTGTTGTTTCTGTCCTTCCAAATGTAGGGAGAAGATTGAGAGAGGTGGGTGGGATGGGCAATCTCCAGTCTGTGGCACAGGTAAAGAAAATCTCAGTACACGGAGGTTGAATCCTGACGTCAGCATATAATAATGACCATGCAGGCCACAACAGGTAGTGACCACAACCACTGAGCTTAAGCCAGCTTGTGCCATTTGCATGTACTGTACCAGGTACCCCACAGTAGGCTTGGGCCTATTATGGTCAGGGGCGTAGGGAGGGGGGGTTCCGGGGGGTTTAGGAACCCCCCTGTAAAATTTAGACTTCTGCAAGCAGGATCCTAACACACCATTTAGTGTGGCAGGACAAAATGAGTGAGCAATATAGTGTAATGGCGCAGCACAACAATTGATAAAACTTACATTCATCTCTCAGGGAAGGATTTACAGAGGTAACATGAGCCCTCTTCAAAACTTGTTAAAAAGATCGATATACTCTAATAGAGCAGTCAGGTATATACTCTAATAGAGCAGTCAGGTATACTCTAATAGAACATGCATGTAAATATCCATGTCCATATCAAGTTTTTCAGGCATTCCAACATTAAATGCAAAACTTAGCATGACCTTATACTGCTATAGCTTTGGTATGCAGTGTTTAAAGATATAGAGCTCCAGTAATTTATCACTTGTGTTATGCAAAATGAATTCATGCTATGCATATTTGTATAGTTATATTGTTTGATCGTCATTTGTATCAGTGGATTCATGGCTCCTATACCACAGTGAGATATAACCATCACTTACAGATTACTAGCTATATGTGTCTCTATGTGTTATGCTGTCTGCTTCCACTAGGTGACTTTATCTAGTACTACAGTACCTTCATCCCAGGGCCACTTAATGCATCATAATTAATGTACTTTTTGCATAAAATATAGCGACTTGCTGAGTTTTGATTTATTAAAATATTGAAAGTCTCTCAGCGGCTGGGGGCACAGCCCCCAGACCCCTGCTTCTAGTAACTCAATGCTGGTGCTTGAACCCCCCTTCAAAAAATCCTGGCTACGCCCCTGATGGTAATGGAGGGTGGGGGTGTCTCTCACTCCCAGGTAAAAGGCTTAAGTTTCATGCCACAATGAATGGCATTATGTGCCTCCAGTTCTTGGGTACACTCTGCATCCCCCTGATGACCTTGGGCATGCTCCGCATACCCCCCATGGCATGCATTGTGCCCCTGGTGATGACCTTAGGCATACTGTCTGCCACCAGCAATGAACTTGGGCACTATCTTGAGCCACCAGCGATGATCTTGGGCACCCCTCGTTCTACCAGAGATGAACTTGGGCACCCCTCGTGCCGCCAGCGATGACCTTGGGCATCCCTCGTGCTGCCAGCGATGACCTCGAGCACCCCTTATGCTGCCAGTGATGACCTTAAGCACCCTTTGTGCTACCAGCGATGACTTTTTTTTTGTACCCTTCGTGCCACTAGCGATGACCTTAGGCACCCTTCGTTCCATTAGCGATGACCTTGGGTACCCTTTGTGCCACCAGCGATGATCTTGAACCTCTTGAGCTGCCAGCAATGAACTTGGGCACCCCTTGTGCCACCAGAGATGACCTTGTGCACCACTTGTGCCCCTAGTGATGACTTTGGGCATCCCTGTGCTGCAAGCGATGATCTCTGCCAGTGATGACTTTGGGCACCCTTTGTGTTACTAACAATAACTTTTGAGCACCCTTCGTGCCGACAGCGATGACCTTGGGCACACTTCATGCCACCAGCAATGACCTTTGGCACCCTTCGTGCCACCAAGGATGATTCTTTAGGCAACCTTTGTGCCATCAGCGGTGACCTTGGCAACCCTCGTGCCTCCAGCAACAACCTTGGGTACCCTTTCTATCACCAGTGAGGAACTTTGACATGATCACCTAAGTTGTACCACCACTCCGGCAATGATGAACTGTGGACACTTGTCCTAATAGCAATGAGTTTGCATCAACAATGATTTGGTTCCCCTGTGCTGCCATGGTGACTTTCCATTTTTATTTATTTATTTGTTTACAGCATGTGAAGAGCTTTATGTGGCCCTGTGCTTCTTAGAGCTTTGGAAGTGAGTATACTGCTGGTAAAATTCTTGAACATGTAAAGTGAGTTTGAGTAGGCTGGGCCACCTGGGCGTACTCTGAACACCTCTCTACTACCAATACTTCGAGCCACCAAGAACTTGTGCATCTTGTGGGTCAGCCTATATTGTTGAGGGGAGGCTCCCAAGACTAGTGAGCTCTAATTAGAAAGGTAAGGGTGTGACCCGCGGCCAGTCATGATTATGCACTGTGTGCACGTGGCCATCCTCCCTTCGCTACAGACAAGCTAAATGTTATGATATATGATGTGGTAATGTGCGATAATAAGTTTGCAACTATATCGATTAATCACTATAATTGCATCACGGTACGATAGTTATCACAATAGTAAATCCAAATGATAAGATGAGTATTGTAGCACTAATTTTACTTATTTTCATATGAATATGGGTAAAGGCACATCCTGTATACCCAAATGCATATATGTCATGCCAAAATGCAGCAAAGTTCAATTGCAGAAAATAATTAGAATACATAATCGAATAAGCAAATGAATGCTTAATTGTTTGAGTAATTCTGGCGAGGTAAGAATGTCTATTATTGGTGCTCATGATAATCACAAGCTACTATCGTATCACGATAATGAACCACTGCGATACGATTATCACACTCGATATTATTGCACATCACTAATATGATGGGTGGGGGGGATGGGGAAAGGGGCCGGGGGAAACGGTTGGGAGACTGGGGTGAGGGTCACGTGCATGCGGTTTCTTGGTGGAAAACAACTTACCGAGGTTGCCGGGATTATTTGTGGCAATGGACGACCTGGGCGACGCGACGGGTGTTGTGGAAGGCTGTTCCTGGCTCGATGACACACTAGCAGCAGGAGGAGGTGGAAGCGACAGTGGTGGCAGTTGCACTTCAATCAGTTGCCAGATCCATTTTTGCTGGGCCGGTGAGAAAATCTGTTCTGGAGGTTCAAGAGATGTCATATCCTTCGATTCAATTGACTAGTTCACAACAGGCAGCAAACAACAGACAACATGCTACACTACGAGTAATGCGCATGCACGATTAATTCTAATTATGGACCATGGCCAATAGTTCTAATTATAGATTATGCGCAGCTGCCGCTGGTGCCTTCTTCCATTAATTCAATGTTAACCTCCATCTAGACTGTGACTGTTCTATTAGAATATCATGCATGCATGACTGTTGTATTAGAGTGACTGTTGTATTAGAGTTTCTCAAGTCAGACAAGGGGTGTGCTAGAGGTGTACCAATATGGGTTTTTGACATGTACTGATATCCAATATTGATGCCACCAAAAAAAGCTGATAACCGATTGTCGATCTGATATTTGCATTATAGTTAATTGTACTTTTACCTGCACTACAACAAGTGCATTCACTGCTATACTCTGCCTGTGGTGGAATACAGCTTGGGTATCTATTTTGCAATCCAGACAGTTAGTCACACACAAACATTTTTATGTATACTCCCATGAAGCCTTAAATGGATATTTCTGCATTCTAATGGTTTAAAGCTGCTGGTACAGCAAGTTTCCTTAGTTATTCTGTGACTGTGGAAAATGTTGTAGTATTGTAGGCTAATTATGGTAGTATTATGTAATGTAATGTATGAATCACGTGTAATGAGACAACAACAAGAATATTGCCACGTGAGTAACTATTGGGCAGCGTGTGAGGAACGAGTCGCCGAGTCGATGGAATAGTGAGACGAAACTCCTGTAACAAGTGGCGCCCAACGTGGGGCTCGACAGCAAGACGATTCATCGACCTAAACCCGAATTCCTTGGTGCCGGGTTGACAGGCACCTGTAGAGGTACATTAATTAGAATTCACGAGAGCGTTTGTTCACCGTTGGTTTGCCCCCCCCCCCCTGTAGAGTTGTATTTCGAATCGATGTCGCAGAAGAAGGACCTGGAGCGGCTCAGAGCCATTCGCGGAGGCCACCGAGGGATGATCACCAAGCTCACCAAAGAACTAGACAGTCTTCTGGCACTACCAGAACCAGGTGAAAGTGTTGGTAGATTAAATGTTATTCAACAACAATTACAATCAAAATTGTCTGTATTGCAAGCGAGTGATAACGATATTTTGGCGCTATGTGACCTCTCTGAAATAGACCATGAAATCGAGGAATCTGAGCAAACTAATGCTAAGGTGTTAGACTATGATCGCCGAATTAAACTATTCTTAAACCCGACAGTTGCAGTAGCTGCTACCTCTGCTTCGATGACAGGCTCACTTGTGCTTCCTCCTACATTGTCGGCTGCGAAAGCTCGATTACCCAAGTTAGAATTGCACAAATTCAAGGGTAATATAATGCAATGGCCAGCTTTTTTGGGACTCGTTTAAATCTTCAGTGCATGATAACGATGCCTTAACATCAGTTGACAAGTTCAATTATCTTCAGTCTTTACTGGAGGGGTCTGCTAGTAAGGCAATACAAGGTTTACCCCTGACCGAAGGTAATTATAATGATGCGGTGGAACTGCTGAAGGCGAGATTTGGCAATACTCGAGTCATTATTGCAGCTCACATGGACGAGCTTGTTAAGTTGCCTGACTGTTCTCAAGACCGTCACACTTCATTGAGGTCGATTTATGATAAGATAACTATCCATACTCGTGGACGAAGCTCTCTAGGCATAAACTTGAGTGAGTACGGCAGTCTTCTGATACCTATCCTTATGCCTAAGCTGCCAGAGGATATGCGTTTACGTATAGCACGAGCCCACCCTGGGGAAGTATGGAAGATGGAGGACATATTGACTACGATAAGAATCGAGGTAGAAGCCAGAGAAGCCAGTAGTTTGAGTAAGGTAACAGCACCTCGAAACACCAGTTCCAAGCCTGTTAACCCTGCCGCCAGTTCCCTTGTTGCCAACGGACAGTTACCAAAATGTGTTTACTGTCAAGGGGAACATTATTCGGCTTCCTGTACTGTAGTCAAGACAGTGAAGGACCGAAGGTCAACACTTATTCAAGGAGGTAGGTGCTTTATTTGTTTAAGAACACACCATCGAGCCAACGACTGCGATGTTCGTAAGAAATGTCGCCATTGTAATGGTCGACATCATCAATCCCTATGTGAGAAGGCACGACCTGTTGACGAACAACCCCCAGTTGATAAGCCAGCTACTGAGACTACCTCTAATAGCTGCAACAACTCAAAGTGTGATCAGTTGGTTTTGTTACAAACTGCACGAGCACTTGCCTCCAACGAGGGAACTGGAAGAGCCGTAGCAGCTCGTATTCTGTTCGATACTGGCAGTCAACGGTCCTATATCACAGACAATTTGGCTAACCGATTGAGGCTGAAATCCCTAGGCAAGGAACGATTGCATCTGAATACATTTGGGGACCATAACTTTAGACGCAAAACTTGTAATGTTGTTGCTGTTCATTTGCGCAAACTCAACGGAACAGAAGGAGTAACCATACAAGCTCTTAGTTTTCCTACCATTTCTCGACACTCCCCAGTTTGGTAAAATTGGATGACTTTCCTGGCCTTTGTGAATTAGATTTGGATTTAGCCGATCCCCCTTCCAGTGGACCAGAGGCAATTGATATACTGATTGGTTCGGATTGGTACTGGAATATCGTAGGAGGAGAGGTAATACGCACTCAGGGTGGACCCACAGCCGTCTGTAGTAAGTTAGGTTGGCTACTCTCCGGGACTGTATCGTCTGACACATCCTTGCATCATGTTTCTTCAAATCTGGCTTTGTGCCAAGGGGTTACTGTCTTCAGCCCCCCAGAACCAGTGGATCACCTCAGGACTGCACTCGAATCATTCTGGGAAACGGAAACCATAGGCATCAAGGAACCAAGTGATAGTGAATGTGCTGGAGGCTTGTTTCTCCAGGATGTCAAGTTTACTAATAATCGGTACGAAGTGAGCCTTCTGTGGAATCGAGATCGATTGGAAGTCCCTGATCATTTTGACCTATGCAAAAATAGGCTCAAGTATCTGCAAAGAAGACTCAAGTCTCGGCCTACAGTAATGTTGGAGTATCATCGCATAATAAAGGATCAACTGAGAAATGGTATATTAGAACCAGTTCCCAAGGAAAACGAGGCTGATAAGGCCACGGTAGGGTGTGCTCATTACATGCCACATCACCCAGTGATCAGACAGGACAAGAGCACAACCAAGATCCGTATCGTGTATGATGGCTCAGCCACGTCCAAGGATGGTGTCTTGTCACTGAATGACTGCTTGCAGGTTGGGCCTAATTTGATTCCCAAGTTGTTCATTGTCCTCATCCGATTTCGATGTCACCCCATTGCCTTGGTCGGTGATATTGAAAAGGCTTTCCTTATAAGTATTAAGGACCTTGATCGAGACATGCTTCGCTTCCTTTGGCTCAAGGAACCCTTCAACGAACACAGTGATATACAATTACGTTTTACACGCTTAGTCTTTGGTCTTAAGCCATCACCAGCTATATTGGGGGCTGTCCTGGCTCATCATATACAGGAGTTTCAAGTTACTTATCCAAAGACAGTGGATACTATGGGACAATCTCTGTACGTTGATGACTTGGTGGCAGGTGGATCTGACGTTGTAGAGGTGTTTGAACTGTATCAAAACGCTAAGGCCATCTGGCACGAGGAGGATTTAACCTGAGGAAATGGAACTCTAATTCCCGAAGAGTTTTGAAGATGATAGAGGAGGCAGAATCTCATCAATCTCATAGCCTTGATTGCTCAGTTGAGACTCCAGTGAATAGCCAGACGGAAAATGAGAGTTCGCTAAAACTTTTAGGAGTTGACTGGGATAACTGTAGAGATGAACTCACATTCAACTTTCCTGAGCTATCAGAGTCAGCAAGTAGACTGCCACGAACTAAGAGGTCCCTTCTGAAATTTACAGCAAGTTTGTTTGACCCATTAGGGTTCTTAAGTCCATTTGTCATCACCTTGAAGATGCTGTTCCAAAAACTGTGCACTGATAAGGTGAACTGGGATGAACCTTTACCACTTGAAATCCAGGGTAAGTGGGATTCTATTTTACATGGCCTGACATTATTCTCTAGCATAAGAATTCCACGGTGTCTGATTGTGCGTACCATGCCTAGGAGTACATACTTACATGGATTCTGCGACGCATCAGAACGAGCTTATGCTACGGTCTTGTATCTCAGTTCAGTTTATGAGAATGAAGTTGTTGATGTCAAGCTCGTTTGCTCCAAGACTCGAGTGTCGCCAACCAAACCTCAAAGTATACCTCGCCTAGAGTTGTTAGGGGCGGTGATTCTGTCTAGGCTTGTTCATACTGTAACACCTCTATTGCCTCCACTGTCAGGTGTATCTCTTTGGACAGACTCCATGACCGTGCTGCATTGGATAAGAAATCGCAAGAATTGGAAGCAATACGTACAGCACCGTGTTAGTGAGATAAGGAAGTTGACAAACCCGGATAGCTGGAGTCATTGCCCTGGAATACAAAACCCTGCTGATCTTCCCTCTAGGGGTTTGTCTGCCACTGAACTGCTGCAAAGTAACTTGTGGTGGAATGGGCCTCCATTCATAGCGCAAGTCCATGTTGAACCACCTAGCTTCAATGATGCCATTTCAGAGGAAGCCAAGGCTGAGCTGGCAAAGTCACCAACCAATTTAACGCAAGTTTTGACCAATCAGGGGACTGTTATAGAAGATGGGGTGCATCAATTGATTGATAGTACTATGTATAGTTGTCTAGAAAGGCTGTTACGTGTGACCGCCTATGTAGTCCGTTTTGTCAACAGACTTAAAAGGGGCAGAATAAATGGCACGGGGAGTTTGTTGAAGGCAGAGGAAATTGCCCACGCTGAAATACTGTGGATACGAGGCATTCAAAAATTGGCGTTTCCCCAAGAAATCCACTACCTGAGAAAACCTGGAAGTGCTCGCCCGCCACTGATTAGGCAGTTCAATTTGTTTGTTGACACCAAGGGACTGCTTAGATGCCGTGGACGACTCAATCTATCAAACCTTCCCGTATCTGGCAAACAGCCTATCCTTCTACCAACTAACCACCATTTTGTTTCACTGCTAGTACTGCAGGCCCATGATGACTGTAAGCATAGTGGTGTGAATGTTACATTGATTTGCCTACGAGAGCGGTTTTGGATATTGAAGGGGCGTCAAGTGACAAGGAAGATAATTCGAGCCTGTGTAACCTGTAGAAGAATTGAAGGACCACCGTACCAATGCTCTTCAGCACCAGACCTGCCTTTGGAACGAGTATCAGAGGACCCACCGTTCTCCCATATTGGTGTTGACTTCGCCGGCCCACTTCACATTGTGTATAGTTCACAGGGAACAGATATGGAGGAGAAAGTCTATGTTTGTTTGTTAACCTGTGCCTCAACCAGGGCGGTACACTTAGAATTAATCAGGGATTTAAGTGTTGAGACCTTTCTCCTGGCCCTGCATAGGTTTGCTAGTAGACGAGGATTGCCGGCTACGATCATCTCTGACAATGCCAAAACCTTCAAGGCGTCATCCAAGGAAGTGTCAAAAATCATTCGATCAGATGAAGTTCAGAAGTACTTTACCAGAAACCAGATAAGATGGAGGTTTATTGTTGAGAGGGCCCCTTGGTGGGGGGGTTTCTGGGAGCATTTAATTCAAACGGTAAAGAGATGTCTCAGGAAAACCTTGGGCCGGACCACCGTCATGTTTGATGAGCTTGCTACTCTAGTAACTGAGATAGAATCTGTGATCAACTCAAGGCCACTCACCCATGTGCAGGACGATTTAGACGGAATCAGTTATACCCTGTCATCCTCTCATTTGATTTATGGTAGAAGAGTCACAACCAATCCTAATGACAGTTACTTTGAAGTCATCAGTACTAGTGAGACTTTAGCCCGTAGATCCAAGGCTCATCAACACCTGCTAACTCAGTTTTCCTGACAGTGGCGACAGGAGTACCTGTTAAAACTACGAGAGACTCATGCCTGTAAGATTAGGACTCAGGGTGGCTCACAGATTTCTGTGGGTGATATCGTGGTGGTGAAAGACGATCGGACTAAGAGGTTATTCTGGAAATTAGCCAAAGTTGAGGAATTGCTTACTGGGAAGGATGGGAAAATTCAAGCAGCTGTTGTTCGTGTGTCCACCCCCAAGGGAACCACTCAGTTACTCCGGAGAAGTGTAAAGCATCTTTTTCCTATTGAGGTGCCATCTCAGTACAAGGAGAACACCACTGCGGAAGAACAAGTCAATGATCCCAATAACGGGCAGAACAATTGTAACCAGAGTCTGGATGACCACAATCACGATGGACTAAGTCAAGGATTGAGGCGCAGTTCAAGGATTGCTGCAAGGGCTGGAACTGAACACTCTAATTAGTATATGATATTGTGTGGATTTATTGTATGTAATAATTTTAGAACTGTTTGTTGTTCCCACTTCCAAACCCTGGGGAGTGTGGAAAATGTTGTAGTATTGTAGGCTAATTATGGTAGTATTATGTAATGTAATGTATGAATCACGTGTAATGAGACAACAACAAGAATATTGCCACGTGAGTAACTATTGGGCAGCGTGTGAGGAACGAGTCGCCGAGTTGATGGAATAGTGAGACGAAACTCCTGCAACAGTGACCCTTCTTTTTATTACAAAGTACTCTATAGCTGCTTTATTTGTAAAGACTATGATAAGCTTTGCAACGTCAAATACTACAATCACTTGAGCTTCTTGTACAAACTACTGCTGCCGTATAAATATTGGTAGCGATATCAGTCCTCCTGCTGTTCTGTACCAATACCGATATTGGTAAAAATTACCATATTGGTGGCTGATATTTTAGCCGATCTGATTATCGGTACATCTTTAGGGTGTGCAGCTAACTAGACCAATAAGGTCCTGTTTTCTGTTAAGTAAATAGCTAGATTGTGAAGAGGTGTGGTCTCCGTACTCTATCAACCTGGGGGTGTGGTCACAAACATATCGCAAACTAGTTTGGCGGCTTCTGCCCTTTTGCATGGTGCCAGACTAATCACGAACGAGATCCCAATCACGAAGTTGTAGATATTTAGCTAGTATACCTCTTATTAGTAGCACCAGAACTGAGTGCTTCTGAAATCCAGCTCTGAAATAATTCTGTGGCATCTAAATATGCTGCTGAAGAAAAGCGCTGATACGGAAAATTAACGTTAACATCTCAATGGATGAAGAAGAAGACAGATTGGAGATAAAAGAAAGACAAGGCGTAGGGGACCTACACTCGTCGGAACCCCAAAAGGCACATTCCACCAGTGGGTCATTCCATGTCAAATCAACAAGGAATTTAGGGTGATTGTAGTACCTGTGGTGCTTATCACTCATACAAACTTTTAGCTCCATACACCCCGTAGTTTCTGATTTATGACCACAAATATTTTGAATGTTTCATGAAAAATTGGTCCATCTCTAGTTACAAAATTGAGTGTAACTTCACACTGCATAAATATTTTTAAACACAAGTTTCACTGATGGAAGACTGTTGATCGACCTTTCTAGTAATCCCTAAATTATGGGATATCTACTTAATTATGGGATATCTACTTAATTATGGTTCAAAAATACTTCATTGAAAACTTTAATCCTTTATATTTCAAAAGGGCTGCTTGAAATTCTTCAAACTTTTTTGTGAATAATTATTGGTTCATGGTCTACATTTGATAAAATTTTTGTGGTGGGACCACAATGGGCTCAAGAGATAAAATGAATTATGTTGTGGTATACAGTGGAATTTGTAGTCTGTTATTGCTGTATGGGAGTGTACACCTCCAATAACCACTCACAACAAGGCCACTGGCCAGGTTTGTCTTACAAAGTGAAGGTGTCTATAGGTACAATGCAACCTGTATTAGTGACCACCTGTATTGAAAGACCATTTTTGTGCAGTAGTTAATTTATACTTCTTTAATTGGATATCAATGTATAACACCAAAGCATCAACCCTTTCTAGCAAATCCAAAAACGTTCTTTATTGGAAGGTGGACTTTAAATGAGATCACCATGTATCCATAAACATGTGAATGCGGTACCATATCAGAAATAACCTTATTTATTAAGTCTAATCCCGCCATATTGCACTTACATATGTAGCTCCACCCTACACAATTCAAGTTATGTACATGGTTACATAAGTACAATAGACCCCCTCAAAAAGGATACCCGGGCTGTTGATCTCACTTTATAAAAGTACGTACATTTGGACCCAAGAAGTCTGTAAAAAATAAACACATTATCAATGGGCCCAGGGAATAGAAGAGTCACACTGTATGCAGTACAGGGGTTAATCTAGGGGGGGGGGAGGAACAGACCCCCCCTGGATTAGCTATTGCCCCCCCTAGGTTTATACCTAAAAACCTTGAGAAATGGAAAGGTTTAATTGATTCCAAAGTTGTATAATCCAATGGTCAATATTCAATAGCAAATTTCACCAAAATTGAGTTTATTTACACCTAAATTTTCTAAATTTTCCTGAGGGAGCATGCCCCCAGACCCTCCTAGAATCCGAAGCAACTTACTTCACCCCCTCTAGGTTAATATTCTGGGTTAAGCCCTGCAGTACATGCATTACTTGTACCAAGAGTTTTTTTTTATATTATGAACACTTGCTTGCACCTCAATGTGTGATTCTTAGTACTGCAATTACTAAATGGTTTTTCAAAGTATTTTGCATTTACGCTTGAAGATCAGTGCAAGCAAATGTTAAACACACATGAAAATGTAGTCAACGTGTTTACCTATTGTGTGAGCGTGTGCATAAATTTTTGTCTTGATCTTCACAAATATATAAATTAATTTCACATAACCCTTTCCTACCGAAGTTATTTCGTAAAACCGCAGAAAAACCTCAGGAAATGAAATTTTATGGCTTGTGTGATCTTTGCACGATACGTGAGGACCCCACCCATTAATTAACACGGAACGCTATATACCATATGAAAGCCATCTTTCTCTTCTACCCAAACATCTAAAACCCTTACAACAAAACACATAACTCACACACTTTGAAGTGAAGAAAGGCGCATTGTTATTCTTCACCATAACAACGAAAGATGGACGCCGCCATCTTGTTATAATCCCCGGTTACATCATACTGTATAGTTTTAGAATCCTTATCACGTGAGGAGTAGTTTTATTCTTAGTAGAACACACCATGATGCTCAGAGCGAAAGTTATCGAAATTTAAACAGGTACAATTGTTTTTGATGTGTGTTTGTGTGTTTATAAGTATTGATAGTTCTCCATACTTGTTCTTATCGCTTCGCGTTAAACTTTATTAGAAATGCCTGGGCCTACTCAGCAAATTGGTGGTTATTTCAACTTCATAGCCCTTAGGACGAAAGGGTTATGGGTCCATTTATAAAGGGCACCCGTAACATGTATTTTCTGGCAATATATTAGCTATTCGGTAATAAAGGGTTAAGGTACAAGTATTGCATGTATATCGTAAAAATCCTCCATTCCTAGGACCATAATAAAGTTCTCATATTACAGGGCCACAGAAGTACACCTGTATCTTGTTTCACAGGTATGTGCACCACTAGAGTGGGAATATAAACAGACGTCCTAGTTATCAAGGTGTGCAGGTATCCCTTTTGAGGAGTTCTGATATACACTTATTGTTGTAATAGAAAATAGAAAGGTTTTCACAGAGCAACTTTAATGACTGATTTCAAGCGGACTGACAAATTGTACAATATGCTCTTTTATAGACTACAATTCTAGAAGTCTGGAGATAGTTCCAGAATAAGAACAATAAACAACATAATAATTAGCTGTAGTCTAATTCACAATAATTAGTCAATTCAACAGTTAAAAGTCAATTTACTCCACAACACTCCCACTTAAATTGACTTGATACTGGGTAAGATATTCAGTCCCATCTCCAGCTGAAAATGTTCGAATCTGTCACATGAGAGAGATTTTAACACATCTACCACCATTTGTTCTTTTGGACAATAAATCAATTGAGTACATCCATTACTTGGAGCTTCTTTCACAAAGTGAAACTTAACATCAGTATGCGTAGTTCTTCGCTTAACTGCAGTAAGGTGAGCTTCAGTGGAACAGGAGTTAAATTTTGACATAGCTCCCTCTGCTTGGGCAATGTTAGGTCTAGTTGCAGCAGCTGCATATATCAGACTTCCCACCATGGACTGATAAATTACTTGGTCAACAGACTTACTGACTCCATCATCCTTAACTAATTTAACAATAATATCAGCTGGTGTTGTGAATGGTTTGGCTTCACTTAGCCCATACTTATCCAGAAGCGTTAGGATGTACCGCCTTTGGTGCATCCACATGCTAGTCTTCTCCTCATCATACTCTACTGTTCCATTACTACCACACTTAGTCTTAAAGATCCATTTACATGCAACTGGCTCTTCCACTGGACAACTCTACTAGTTTCCATGTGTTGTTTTCTGTCAGCGACTGGAACTCTGAATCAGTTGCCTCTTGCAATGCAGGTGGTCACTAATACCGGTTGCACTGTACCTAGACACCTTCACTCTGTAAGACAAACTTGGTGTGGCCTTATTGTGCATGGTTATTGGAAGTGTACACTCCCATACAGCAATAATAGACTACAAAATTCCACTGCATACTGCAACATAAATCATTATATCTCTTGAGCCCATCATGGTCCCACCACAAAAATTTTATCAAACATAAACCATGACCCAATCATTATTCGCAAAAAAGATTTGAAGAATTTCAAACAGCTTTTTATGAAATATAAAGTATTTTTGAACCAAAATATATCAGAAACTACAGGGTGTATGGAGCTTAAAATTTGCATGAGTGATAAGCACCACAGGAACTACAAACACACCAAGTTTCGTCAAAATCCGAGAGGTGACCCTAAATTCTTTGTTGATTTGATATGGAATGACCCCAGTGAGTCAGTTGTTGTGGCGTAAAATAGTGGTCATGTGCTGCTTTGTTTGGTCTCTAGGCTTGCGACTGTGGCCAGTGAGGCAGACCAAATTTCAAGTTTTGGCAATATTTTTAAAACTCTATATCCGGCAGCCTGAAAGTGCTTTCTTGTTTTTAATGCCATATAGCTGGTTATTTTCGAACCAGAAATTTTGTAGGAACAGTAAAATCTGAATTTTGAAGGTAAGAATACATATTTCGAAGTACAGGTGGATTTCAAGCAAATAGATATTCGTGTCACAAATTATAAAAATATGTAGTCAACGTGTGCTCACCTTACTGTTGGAATGGATAATGGAATAGTCCCCACTTTTGCATACTGGAAAGAAGACTGAGTTATAAGTGGAGTAGTTAGCAGCTGGCGAGGCAATCATCAGCTAGATCATGGTACAGTGCACTCAGAAGACGGCATGGATTCCCAACAATGGGCATTCTGGATAGTCTATTGATGCCTGAGTGTGATACTGTTCAACTGTTGTTAATAATACTGAGCTTAAACTTGTACAGAATAGCTACATGAGCGAATACACATTATTCAATCACGTGAAAGTACGTTATTTTTACTTGTGGGAATTTATTTCTGAAGAGCAACAGGACTTGGGAATTTATTTTCGAAGAGAAGGGCCTCTTCGAAACATCCGAAAATAAAAACCCATCAAAAATAACCAGCTATACAGTACTGTATTTCATGTTAGATGAATTAGTATTATTCCATAAAGGTGGTTTTTGTCTCATAAGATGTCTCAAGGATTATTTTTAAAGGCATCATTTTTGGCGGTGCATGTCACTTTTGATGCAATCCCTATTTAAACAGTACTATGTACCATACTGTTTGATTACAAACACAATAGGCAGCACAAGAAGCCATTGATATGCTATCCACAAATCAGCACTTCCGTGGTAATGGGACACAAAGGTAAGTTAGAAACTGTAGTGACAGGACTGGTCAACTGTTTCTGTCTTCTTTATCAAGCAAGTCCCAAGGAAGAAAAACATAAGCCAGTTACGTAGTATTTCACAAACACAGAAATTTCTGCTATAAAATATAAGCTGTTTTGGCAACTGTTTGTACTATATCACACTATATACATCATGTCAATAATATGATGATGTTCACTAACTGCCATTTACACACTGTTTATGTCACAATTCATCTGTACTGTTGCTATGGAAACTATTGTGTATTTGTGATAGATATGATCACTAATGTGTATTTGTGATAGATATGATCACTAATGTGTATTTGTGATAGATATGATCACTAATGCTTGTAATTATGATGTTAATCTGTTGTTACTTCAGTGGAGGTGATGGTTTAGTAAAGATATGGAGCATCAAGACAACAGAGTGTGTTGCTACGTTAGATGAGCATACTGGAAAAGTACATCAAACATTATGTTAATAAGGATGTTCTTCATCTGTTTGTTATGTTCTTGAGCCAAACTATCATGAATGATGATAGTTTGTTCATAATATGGATCACCGGTGTTTATCCTAGTAGATAATAGAATCAATGCACACCTGAAAACCACCTTGAAAAGCACAGACCAACCATCTGGTTGTTCTTTGCATTGAGCATGCATGCGTAGATTCACTAGTGAGTATATAAAATGAAAAGGAAACATTAAGTGTATTTGTGACAACTGAAAGTTTTGTTCATCTCCATGTTAATCTTCATATTCCTTGAATCTCGATAGAGGGTTATAGGGATTGCATGTACGAGGTATTATCCCTGCCACGTGGAACACAGCAACTCAGAAAAGTTCAACAGTGAAACCATTGTTTGTTTTATTGCTACCCAGCTTTGTATGGTATGTAGGTAGTCACTTGCGCATACACAGGAGATGGCAGTTTTATTTTTTTTTAATGATGACAAATTTTGTTTACATCTACTACATCATAAATGAACACATGTAACATGCATACCATTGGGGCTACAGAAACAAAACAGGTTTTTCGAACTGTCCATGAACAAATAAGGTTACCCATATATAGATTTAATTGATTTGAAACTGCTTTCTCTTGGTGTTAAAACTGGCATATTTTTTCTTTGCAGTATGCATAATTTCACTAATATTTTTTACATTTTGATTTTCTCTAAACGCTTGCTTGTATAAACTAAGTGAGTATGATACGTGTCTTGATTACATAGGTGTGGACAGTGACTGGAGATACTAATGGAGACCTATTGATATCAGGTGGTGCTGATTCACTAATCTGCTTTTGGCAAGACATCACAGAGCGGACTCAACAAGAGGAGATATCAACACAACAACATTTTTTACTAAGGTAGGCCAAAAATCCATTGTGTGATGGCTCACTTTAGGTCATGTGATCAGAGAGCAAGGGTTGAGTAACCTATTACACCACAAAGAGTACAGTAAAGCTGTTGCTATGGCAACTGATCTACGCCAACCAATGAGAGTTTTCAGAATTCTTTCAGGTGAGGTCAAGTAAGTTTGTGACACTAACTTGATTAAATCTTTATAGAGATGTTGGATGATGAAGGAATAAATGGGGAGTTTTCATATGCTATTGCATCATTAACACCAGATCAAAGTGGTATGTTATTCAGCTCATAACTATCTTTAGAGGTTGTCTTTTCTTTCCCTTTAGCTTGCGTAGAATATAAGTAGTCTAGGTAGTGTGTTACTATTTCGTAATACAGTTATTTTTTTTACATCTGAATGAGATAAAAGTTGTAGTGAAACTGTATGACTACTCCCTCAATTATGTTTTGTTATAGATATTAAGCCAACACTTTTTATGGGCAACCTCACCAGGTTCATGTGCATGTTCTATCTCTGATTATCACACATGACAGTGCCTTAATACATTGTGAGGGTGATTGTGACTGGATCTGTGAAACCCAGCATAGTGGTACACTTGTACATTATTCAAATTCTTTATTATTACCTACTAATCCCAGAAATAGGCTGACAACTTTTCAGTTTCATATGCTGGAGTTATAGCTATACAAAGTAGTACAAGACATATTTGCACTGTGATAATAAGAGATTCCACATTTTCTTTTGCAAACATTAAAAGGTTAAACAGTATACTCCTAATCAATGGATATGTAGGCCACATTCTAATGTAATTTACAATTTCTATTGATGTAGAGTCACTTTTAATGTACATTAACCAATGGAACACAAATGGAAAGCTATCCAGAACAGCTCAAGCTAGTATGAACACAACTTTTATATTTCAGCATCCATTCTTTATAATTCTTTGTAGCTTTATCAGTAATCTTAAGGTATCATCCCCCATCAGAGTTGCTGAAGTATACAAACTTGAACTTAACTGTACAAGGATTAATACCTTACACTGGTCAGTGGTTGTCTTTTTAACCTTGAATGTGCTAAGTGTATTGTTTGCTTAGAGAGGCACTTTGAAAGACTATCAAAATTACAACAGGTATGGTTTGTGCTTAAGTTTAGTTTTTACCAAAGCATTTATGATATACCGTATAGCTGGTAATTTTCGAAAGGTTTTTATTTTCGGATATTTCGAAGAGGCCCTTCTCTTCGAAAATAAATTCCCGCATCCGGTTGTTTTTCGAAAATAAATTCCCACAACTGAAAGCAACCGTCCAACTTTCGGTGATTCGTAGTGTATTCCTCGAGTTTTAGCTCAGTATTGCTGATGATAATAGGTAAACTGTATCATTACTGTACCAATAACCAGAAAACAGGCAATCCAGAATGGGAATTGATGCCATCTGCTCTAGAATCTATGGTAGGATAGCTTGCTATGATCGAGCGTGATTGTGCCAGTGAATTCACTCCACCCGAGACTCCCTCAATCTTCTCTCCAGTGCACAAGAGTGGGGATTATTCCATCAGCAAGTCAGTTTTAGGCAAACATTCACGCATCTTCATAATTTGTGACACGAATTTCCGTTTATTTGAAATCCATCCGGACTTCGAAATATGCACTCTTTGAAATTAAAATCTTTCGAAATTCAGATTTTGCTTCTTGTGCGAAAATTTATGTTTCGAAAATAACCCGCTATACGGTATGTGTGCTGTATTGACTTAGTTAAATGTCACATCTTCAATAGTAGCCGCATTTAAGTGGTACAATGATTGATTTTGAATATATGAGCTTCAACACTGTTTTTGAGCATTGAGTGGTGGTCATCAAACTTAAATAGTTGTTGCTTCGAGTTTTAGAACTAAGGTAATAACGCTGCAGCGTTTAACCAAGACTCTCGGTTATCCGACCCTTGTTTATCCGAAATCGGAAATGATTGTTGTATTAGAGTATTTCAACCACAGTGCATGCCACAGTGTTGTCTTTATGTTTTGCATCTGTTTGTTTGTATGTTAATTGTTACTATTTTGTGTTGCAGTTTGTACCACAGTGCCACTGTGTATACCACACCGCCACAAGTGATGCTGCGCATGCCACAGTGTTGTCTCTATGTTTTGCTGCCATCTCTTTTTGTATGCTGTTACTATTTTGTGTTGCATTGTGTACTGTTGTTGCTGCCATTTTGTGTTGTATTCTTGGATTACTGCTGTATGTGCATTTGTATGCTGCTGCTGTCACTGTTGCCATTGCTTATAATTTTGTATGCCACTGTTTTTTTCATTTTCTATTTTCTTTTCTTTACTGTGGACAGTGGCCACAAGTGTCTTTCCTTATACTGCCATTGTTTTGTGCTGCTGCTGCTGCTATACAGTACAAGATTAATAGCATCATCTTACCCTAACAAACATAGAGTCCCCCCATGCAACCCTCTGACACGATCTGGTCTACGCTTATACCAAGTAACATCAAATACTAATCAAGGAATGAACCCATCTAGCTTAACCTAGAGGAAATTTACTACTTGGTAACTGCTTGAAAATACTGTAATGCTGAGAGTCATAACCATTCCTCAGTTGCAGCAAACTAGTAATTGATAACAGAGCCACGCCAGCCTCTCTAAACTGAGAGATTTGCATGCCACATTGGAGTCCTGGGCTTGCCCAATTTTCACCCAAATTAGCCTACTAACTTGTCTGAGATGTTAAATACAAGTTAACTATCCCACCAGGGACTCACATTGGATTGATGGGCTATAGCTAGCTGTCATACATTATTAGGTATATATAGACTAGCTAAGTCATGAACATTGAAAGTTAGCTACTCCCTTGAAGCCATAAACTTTAAAACATCATAGGCCACTACAAAGGATTCTAATTACTATTTCACTGACACATCCTGTCCACAACTTATATAGAACATTTATACAAGTGATTGGTCGAACGTTCTTAGGCTGTGTTGTATCAGATGCTTTTGGAATTAATATGGTTCTTCCAGTTGGAAACCAAGGTGGTATAAGTGATCCATTCCTTAACATGTTGTTAAAATGAGACACAATCACAAATCTCAAAGCTGTAAATCTCTTAATCCAAAACCCTTGAATTTCATCAGGGCCTGGAGCAGCCCAATTGCGTAGCCTAGGCACACAACCATCAAAACAATTCTCATCAATAATAGGTTCCTCCACAATGAATGACTTGTCAGCCAGCTTGCCTTGAAGGTCACTGAGCCAAGAGGAGTCTAAGTTTGCTTTTGCTGGATTATCAAAAATGGTTCTCCAAAATGTTTCCAAGGCAACCAAATCAGGAGATGACTGGACTGTACTTTTACCCTTCAATAACTCCTTCTTCTCATTTTGACGAAACAGTTTGTTTTGCCACTGTCTCATTAATCTAGACTTATACCTCAACCTGGCTGCACAACTTGATATTTTCTGTTTAAGAGTTTCTGCCACTACCAAAGAATCAGACAATGATACAATATGATATTTAGAATGCAGATGTCTTAATTTATGCATTAATTTCTTACTACCAGTAGTAGGGAATCCCCCAACCAGCAAACGAGATAAATCTCCCCTCAAACCTGATATTGTGTCACTACTACTACTACTACTACTACTACTACTACTACTTTTCATTAAAAGAATTACATGTACACACAATTGTACAGAGAAAGAACAGAATCATGTACAAGTACATAAGATAATGTTCATTAAATCACATTTGTACACCGTAAGACATGAACAGTTCCAATTACGGCTGCCTTTTGAATGGTACAAAATAAACTGTTAGAAAAGTCTGGGATACGACGAAGGTGAGTAATACAGTTAGAAGATACAACACCTGTACATCCAACCACCACAGGGATAATTATCACCGGCATTCTGTACATCATGTGATAATCATGTGCCAATGATTGATACTTCTGTAACTTTTCTTGCTCCTTAGAGGGCACATTTACATCAGCTGGACAAGAAACTTCAATGAAGTAGATCTTCTTAAGGTTATAGTCAAATAAAACAATATCTGGACGATTACTCAGGTGGTGACTGGCAGACTGTAAGCTAAAATCCCACAGGATCTTCACTGCCGATGATTCAACCACAGCAGGGGGTCTATGAGTGAACCAACACGAGGAACCAGGTAAAAATCCATGCAGCCTCATCAAATGCCAATGCACCACTCCAGCTACTAAGTTATGACGATATAAATAAGCAGTGGCAGCCAATGATGGACAAGCTGCCAACAAATGAACAACAGATTCTTCATGCTCTCCACACAATCTACACATTATAGAAGGAATGCTCATCTTCATAATCTTAACCTGAAGAACTCTGGTGGTGATGGCCTGATTCTGAATGGCAAGTATTGTAGACTCCGACTCTGAGTGAACATGGCTTTTCAGCCAGCACACACTTCTAGTCTTGTCAATTGAATTCTTGTTTAAAAGTGCATAATACTGACCATGAAGAGGTTTGTCGATGATAGAGGACATTAGCCGGCTAAACTGACAGTCACGAATCAAAGACTTCAGTGAAGAGAACAAGATGTTTTGGAAGTCTGATGTAATAGATAGAGATGCACAGTATTCCCTGGCCCTGAACAACACAGAACTCCGCCTTGGCAAATCACTGTCAATCTCACAGCACAATAAGACCAGAGGGTCAGAAGAAACAGAGAGATGATGAGCAAGTGAGACTAACTTTCTGTTATACAAGTTCTCAATGTTCACCAACCCAACACCTCCAGCAGAGCGAGGCAAATAAATACGCTCAATAGCACTACGAGGATGATGATTGTTAGTGGCTGATAGGATCCTCCTTGTGCTAACATCAAATTGCTGGATCTCTTTCTTAGTCCAGGGAACAATTCCAAAGCCAAAGGACAAGAGTGGGACACAAAATGAGTTTGTAGCTCTTGTATTACGAGGTCCACTGAGCAATGAGCTCCATACTAGCTTCAATCGATGGTTATATAAATCAGTAAGCATCTCCTTACTCTTGACACAATCTAGTCCATCAGATTCATAAAAACCCAGGTACTTGTATGACTCACCAACACCCAATACACGTATAGAGCAAGGGTCTGATAGGGGAACATCATCAGATGAAACCACCTTTCCCCTCACTACAGAGGACTTTGCACACTTGTCAAGCCCAAAGGTGAGACAAACATCATTGGAAAACATATAAACAGTGTGAAGTAGCCTTTCAAGCTGGATATCCGATTTTGCAAACAATTTAATGTCATCCATATACAACAAATGATTTACTCTTCTCGTAGTGGTGGCCTGATACCCACTCAAGGAATCCAACAGCATACTCAATGGTGTAAGAGTAAGTCAAAATAATAGAGGACTAAGTGTGTCTCCCTGGAAAATACCGCGCTTAATAGAGACTGCTGCCAGCATCACTGGGTCACAAGTAGGCATCCGAAGGTACAAAGTAGTACTCCATAGTGAGAGCAATTGTTCAATACACTGTACTATGGTGGTGTCAAATCGAAATAATTTTAAACAACAAACAATCCAGTTATGGGGTACAGAATCATAGGCCTTTTTATAGTCAAGCCATGCAACAGAAAGTGATCGATTCTTAGACTTGACCTGCTTCCAAATATGACTATTCAACAACAAATGATCTGTGCATCCAAGCTCTCCTCTAGCACACCCCTTCTGTGCAGGATGTAAAACATTATTAACAACACAGTGCCTTAGCACTACTTCACTAATACATCCTGTCCACAGCTTGTACAAAATGTTCAGACAGGTTATTGGCCGGAAATTCTTTGGCTGTTCTGTATCAGAAGCTTTGGGAATTAAAATAGTTTTGCCCTTCGGAAACCATGATGGTATAAGAGACCCATCCTTCAACATGTTGTTAAAATGGGAGACAATCACTGACCTCAAAGCTGTGAATCGTTTAATCCAAAAGCCCTGAACGCCATCAGGACCTGGAGCAGCCCAGTTGCGTAACCTAGACACACAACCATTAAAACAAGCCTCATCAATGACAGACTGCTCCACAATAAATGACTTATCTGCAATCTTGCCCTCAAGGTCACTGAGCCAAGAGGTATCCAAGTTTGCTTTTGTTGGATTCTCAAAAATGTTTTTCCAGAAAGATTCCAAGGCAGCCAAATCAGGGGATGGGTGAACTTCATCCCTACCCCTCAACAACTCAGAATAAAATCTCTTTTCATTCTGGCGAAACAATTTGTTTTGCCATTGTCTCAATAATCTTGACTTATACTTCCTTAACCTGGCTGCATAACTTGAAATTTTCTGTTTAAGAGTTTCAACCACTACAGAAAAATCTGACAATGACGTTATACAATGTTTAGAATGTAATTGTCTTAACTTATGCATAAATTTCTTACCACCACTAGGAGGGAAACCTCCAGCCACCAAACGAGACAAATCTCCTCTTAAAATTGATATAGTGTTCTCCAAACGTGACTTCCATGAATTGTGTGATCGTCGAGCTGGGGATCCCGATAACAGCGTATTCACAGTGGCAGCAGCAGCATATAGAAGATGCACACACTGTTGCAATGATGGATCAAAATATTCCAAAACTTTTTCAAGAGAGTCATTTACACTGGTGACAAGATCCAAAACTGGTTTGTTGATGGTAACTCTAGGGAGACTAGGGGCTAGTAACCCCTGGGCAGAAGCCTCAAAAAACTTATGTTCCAAACATTGTGAGACATTATCCTCAGGAAAATGCACCACACACACAACAGATATATCCTCAGACTTTGGACAATTAACCTTCTCAGGTGAATCCGGTAAACTTGATTCAGGATAGACCTTCTCAGGAGAATCTGGTAAACTTGATTCAGAATAGGCAGCTGGCTTAGGATCCACTACATCAGGCTTAGTTGGCTGGGAGGCCACCACATGTGTGATATCCACTGACGATCTGGTACAAGAAGTTGCGATATTAGATAACTCATGTTCAGAGAGCATGTGAGACGATTGAATGTTTCTAGCGTGACAGCAAAGAGTATTCACACTTATCGACGCTTTAGATGAATTTCTAGTATCCCAAATAGCCTTCAGTCGATTCCGGTAACCTACTCCATCACGCTTGGCGAGATAGAAGCAGTGCATCAGTTCGATGTTCTCAGCATAGGACCACTTGCGACGACCATGAGTTGTGTCTGACGGTAGGCATTCAGCTCCCGACAACCCAGCATCGACGCGCTCACCAGGAAAACTTGCAGAGGACTCGTCGCTGGCTTCCACGGACGCACAGCGATGGGAGACTTCAGTATCCAGGTGGGCATTAATTCGGACTACAGGTGTAAGTTCACTACTTGCACTCGGTGACCGGACAGTTCTTGAGCTACGAAGTTTCATAGTTTCACAGGAACGGCTAAGCACACCCAAAAGGAGCTTGGGGGAAGGCTGACCAGCAGCGTTGTTTCACGCCTCACGACTTGATCACGCTACTACTACTACTACTACTACTACTACTACTACTACTACTACTACTACTACTACTACTACTACTACTACTACTACTACTACTACTACTACTACTACTACTACTACTACTACTACTACTACTACTACTACTACTACTACTACTACTACTACTACTACTACTACTACTACTACTACTACTACTACTACTACTACTACTACTACTACTACTACTACTACTACTACTACTACTACTACTACTACTACTACTACTACTACTACTACTACTACTACTACTACTACTACTACTACTACTACTACTACTACTACTACTACTACTACTACTACTACTACTACTACTACTACTACTACTACTACTACTACTACTACTACTACTACTACTACTACTACTACTACTACTACTACTACTACTACTTGCCATTCTTGAATTTTACCATCGAACAAAGGTAATTGCAATTTAGGAAGAGTTACCTTAACTTCTGTCAGACTGTCAAACTTATTATCGATTTTCTTCTCCACTTCTGAACGCTCTACTCCATGGCGCCCATGCTTGAACTACCTTAGTTACCCTTCTCTGTCTTGACTACAAGTGAGAAACAGCTTCATTTGCATCTAGAAATACCTCTATATATCCATCCTTTCCCTCCGTGTAATGCTGAAGTTCCTTCTCCTCTAACCTTTTCTTCACCTTTGAAATCGTTGAGCAAACTTTACCATTCACTATTGCATCACTCTAAGAGGAAAAAAAGTTATTTTATTACGATTTGTTAATTCTTCTGTTCTTATCTAATCTTCTTCATCGTCCCATTCCCCGGATAGCATGGAAGACGCTTCTTCAATGTACGTCTGTAGCCTCGCTTTCGCGGGTCCAAACAACTTTCTGATTGGCCCAGACATAGTGGCTGGTGTATCCTTGTGGCTCAACTCAGAACCCTGCTAGCAGCGCCAACTTCTTCTGTATTGAAGAACTGCTTATCTCGTTTTTATCTCTAGCGAAGCGAAGAGTGAGTAAATGTATTAAATTTTTATTGACTGAATTGTAAAGCATACATTGTGTCTTCTATACATAACAATGATGTAATATGACTTAATAATTATAATGACATAATAATCGTAATTACAAGAATATGTTAATGTTCACAAGTTCATTTCGCTTTCTTCTAGTCTTCTTGACATATCCAACTACTGTATATGTGACTGGATTTTGAAAAAACGATCCAAATTGCACATTAGAAGTTTCGAGATAAACGGTTTAAAAAGAATTCAAGCCAGCATAACTCTCCAAGGATAGCTAGTACGTGTATGAAATTTACACAAAAAATGCATCAATCTATTACCTTTCAGACCACTTCCAGTACTTGTAGCTGCTTGTAGAGTTTCCTGCCAAATAATATAGAAAATCTGAGCAGTTGGACGAGCGAAGTAGTATCACGACTGCTCACAAAGGGGTGGGGGGTGGCAGGGTGGGCAAGGGTTAGACCTCAAAATGGAGGCAGGCCACAATTGGAGTCCAGAGACGAGATTACAGGGCTGTGCTGGCTCCTTAGTAGCTGATATGTAGCAAAATCCACAGAAAAATGTCTGGCCAACATTATCAGGCTGTCTTGAGGCTATCAGGTTATCAGGCTTCATTCTTTTAGTGCTGGATTAAACATGCATTCTTGCATTCTTTGTGGCATGGCTGTATAATGCCATAAACAAGCCAAGATACAAGCTTCAAGACTTGTTGAAGAGACACTGTTACTATTAGATTTGTGTTCAGGTTAATTGCTGCAATTAATTTCGCAGCTGCTTCTCAGTGTAACAGGTGACTGGAGGTTATGAGCAGGCTTTGATTCGATCATGTTTACAGCACTGATAGTGATGACTTTGCCCTTGAGGACTGTTATCACCCAAGTTTATTAAACCCTAGTTTTAAGCACAGGGCTTGTGCACGCTTTAAAATCATGTTCAAAAGCTTTGTAAGACCTTTTTTGTGTGTACTATTGTTTTTAGGATGTTGTGCTCCAGACCCCCTAGTTTCAGCATGCGAACACCATAATGTAATCCATATAAAGAGCCTCAAAAAGGTCCACTTTTCTTTTCTATACTGGTAAATCCACATTTTAGACTTGTTGAGCTGGTCCATTTACTACTCCGTTTTCCCAATCCATTCTACATTTTAGTCATTTCCAGCAAGCTGTGGTCAGCAATAGTATGGCTTCTGATATATATGCACACTTGTGCAGCTGTGTGATCATCTTTGCTAATGGATAGAGCTGGGCGATATGTGATATTTAGATCAAGTCATACCATAACATCTGTTGTTTTTTTTAATACTGCCATACTGTCTTATGGCCTCCCTGTGGGCTTGTTTCTTCCCATATTTAGAAGGTAACCAGACATGTGACAATGTTTGTAGGCAGGTGCTAATGTAGTCAGCTAATCAAACTATGTAAACAAGTTTGTTTATGGTAATTTGTACCTGAGGTTTGCTGAGCTACCATGGGTATTTGGTGCTTTTGTTGAGATAAATGGCAGTTACGTTAATACGGGTAGGTATAAACAGTAGGCCTGGGGACACAGGACTAGGGACCCACGGAAATCCAACTCTGCTTGAAACCTTTAATACTTCACAGTATTCTATATTTGTACTAGGTACCTCTGCAAGTAGTCTTGAATTGCTAATCCACTTTTTTCCCCCTCGCGACGTCTCGCACAATGTTTGCGCCAATTAGAAATTATAAGCGCCTCTGAAAAAGTGTCTGAAGCTGAATGCATTAATTACAAGTCACTCGCTATTTTCCCAGAGTATTTGCACAATGTTTCTAAACTTTAGTAGCTAGGTGACATAATAGACTAGTATGCTCATTTTATAGCAGGCGGACAATTACCAGCTCATTTTTTAGCAGGCGGACAATTACCAGCTAAGACAAACTAAGCAAGTTCCAGCAGCTCTTCATATGTCATGATGCAGTTGCACAAGATTCCTAGTAGCTAGGCAGCATAATAGACTAGTATGCTTATTGTGCAGCAGGCAGTGGCCTATAAATGCAGTCAGCTTCAGAAACTTTTTAGAGGTGCTTATAATTTCTAATTAGTGTAAACATCGTGTGAGACACCACGAGGAGAGAAAAAGTGGATTGACCATGCAAGACTACTTGCAAAGGTAGCTAGTACAAGTATAGAATACTGCTAAGTGCATAAAATTCCAAGCAGAGTTGGATTTCCGTGGGTACACTGGTCCCAGGTCCACTGCTTTTACCTACCCCTTTAATACCAATGGCTTTTACATTATTACTGTGATATTTAGTAATACCATGATACATTTTATGGAAGGTATACAGTTTGCTATTTTTCAATACCACCCAGTACAACTAATGGATTCTTCCAAATTAATTTCTAAAGATTCTTTTGAGGTTGGAAGAGATTTCTAAGCTGGGGTTGAATGTCCTATTAAAAAACAGGGACGACCTACTATCATGGTTCATGATATGTAGGTTAAAGCTGGGCTTTAAGTTGGGATTTAACCTAGGTTAACTGATGGGCAGCTCTGGCTCACAGCTAGCGCATTGGAATGGTGATACAGCTCTTCGGCACAGTGAGAATATAGAAGTCTCTGCATGTGATCCAGAGGGGCAGTTTCAGTTACCTAGCGGTCATGTGATTGTTCTAGCAAATGAGTGCCATAGCTAAGGCCTTAGCAACGGACTAAGCAGTCCCTCCCACCTCCCCAGACCTCTTGCTGGGCTATTATATGATTTGTTCAGTAAAAGCTACTTACTGTGACCTGGTGCTGGGCTCACTGAGGATCTCCATCCTCATATGCCTCACCCAAGTTCGGTCCCGGGAATTATGTGACCAAGAGAATACTGCACTTAAAACACGAAAGGCGGGCTCAGAAAGTGCCACACGGTGTTTCCAGCACTTATGGGCAACACTGTAATAATTATAGTGTATTTTTGGCTAGTGTCAATTGCATCACGTGCACCTACCACATAATTAATTAATATGTATGTAGCCACAACTCATGATCTACTTGGCCATCCCACCTTCAAACGTGCTGTCATGATGGAAGGATCTAATCAAAAAACAGCCAAGCTGTAAAGAAAGGTACAGCCCCCAAAAAGATCATGGTTAAAAAAGATGTGAAATCCAAGGTGGCGGCCAAAAAATGGCTGTGATGGTAGGTTAATGGTAAACATTTTAATAACAACAATTCAGGTGCCGCTCGGTCTTGGTGCCAAATTCTCCTGAATTATCGTTAAATTTTTTACCATTAACCTACCATCACAGCCATTTTTTGGCTGCCACCTTGAATTTCACATCTTTTTTCACCATGACCTTTTTTGGGGGTCACACCATTTTTTACAGCTTGGCTGTTTTTGATTAGATATCACTTCTTTTCGTATTTGTATACTGCAAAGTCGGCCTGTGGCTGGCTTTGGGGCTTTTTAACCCATCTATTTTTTTCTTTACCATAGGAAGAAGAAAAGAACTTAAAGAAGATTTTTAATACTTCAACTATTTTTAAATTTTATTAGTAAATATACATATTATATACATAAATTTATTAAATGCCTATTATTCCCCACAGGATAATTTCTTTGTAGCTGATCTCTCTACTAGGTGACATCGTCTAGCTGATTTCTCTTCAGGGTGACTTGTATCAAGCTGAACCCTCTACAGGGTGATCTCTTAGCCACTGAACTCTCTACAGGGTGACTTGTTTCTCTCTACAGGTGATTTGTTTGCAGCTGAACTCTCTTCATGGTGGTTTCTTTGTAGCTGAACTCTCTACAAGGTGACTTCTTCTAGCTGATCTCTCTATGGAGTGATTTATTTTCAGCTGAACTCTCTATAGGGTGGTTTTTTGTAGCTGAACTCTCTACATATAAAGTAACTTTTTGTAGCTGGTCTCTCTACAGGATGACTTGTTTCTAGCTGATCTCTCTGCAGGGTGACTTGTTTCTAGCAGAACTCTCTATTATTGTTATTATTGTTAGTGTTAATTGCTGTGTAGAACTCAAAGAAAGAGTATATACACACAGATGATCATACATAAAATCAGTCTGTTGGGAATAGGTATAAGGAAAAATCATCTTTAAATTGGTTTAAATCATCCAGTTCAACTAATGAATCAGGTAGAGAATTCTACCAATTGATAGCAGAGAGTAGGAAAGAATTTAAATATGTATCAGTTCTAGCAAAAGGGGTGATGAAACATTGGTTGTGTCCACGGGTAGGTATGCTCTACAGGGTGATCTGTTTGTAGCTGAACTCTCTACATAGTGGTTTCTTTTTAGCTGAACTCTCCACAAGGTGACTTCTACTAGCTGATGTTTGTAACTGTACTCTCTACAGGTGATTTGTTTGTAGCTGAACTCTCTACATGATGGTTTCTTTGTAGCTGAACTCTCTACATACAATTCTTCTAGCTGGTCTCTCTACAGAATGACTTGTTTCTAGCTGATCTCTCTGCAGGGTGACTTGTTTTTAGCTGAACTCTCTACAGGGTGATTTTGTTTGCAGCTGAACTATCTGCAATGTATCTTGAACTCTCTACAGGGTGATTCGTTTGCATCTGAACTATCTGCAGGGTAACTTGAACTCTCTACAGGGTGATTTGCTTGTATGTAGCTGAACTCCCTACGTATACATTGTGTATAATTTCAAGCTGATCTCTCTACAGGATACTATTTTGTTTGTAGCTGAACTCTCTACATGGTGATATTTTTGTAGCTGAACTCTTTACAGGGTGATTTGTTTGCAGCTGAACTCTCTGCAGGGTGTAAATTAGTTCTCTACAGGATGATTTGTTTGTAACTCAACTTTCTACAAGGTGACTTCTTCTAGCTGATCTCTCTACCGGGTGACCTGTTTCTAGCTGATCCCTCTATAGTGTGCTAGCTGAACTCTGTACAGGATGGTTCCTTTGTATCTGAACTCTCTACAGGGTGGTTTATTTGTAGCTGAACTGAGTCTCTCTACAAGGTGACTTCTTCTAGCTGATCTCTGTAACTTGTTTGTAGCAGATCTCTGTAACTTGTTTCTAGCTGATCTCTGTATAGGATGATTTGGTTGTAGCTGAACTCTCTTAGGTTTTGTTGCTGAACTCTCTACATGGTGATTTGTTTGTAGCCAAAAGCCCTGCTCGGTGATTTGTTTATAGCCGAACTCTCTACAGGGTGATTTGTTTGTAGCTGAACTGATTTATTTGTAGCTGAACCCTCTGCAGGGTGTGAATTGTTAGTAGCTGAACTCTTTACAGGGTAGTTTCTTTGTGCCTGAACTCTCTACAAGGTGACTCCTTCTAGCTGATCTCTCTACATGGAGACTTGTTTGTACCTTGGTTCCTCTCCAGGGCGATCTGTTCATACTGTAGCTAAACTCTCCACAAGGTAGTTTTTTGTAGCTGAACTCTACAGATTGACTTCTTCTAGCTGATTTCTCAACAGCATGACTTGTTTCTACTTGAACTCTCTACATGGTGATCTGCTTGTAGCTGAGCTCTCTACAGGGTGGCTTGTTTCTAGCTGAACTCCCTACAAGGTAACTTTCTAGCTTAACTCTCTACTGGTGATTTGTTTGTAGCTAAACTCCCTGCAGGATGATTTGTTTATAGCTGAACTCTCTACAGTGTGACTTGTAATGTTCTTATCTGAATCTCTACAGCGATACATTTGTAGCTGAGCTCTCTACAGGGTGACTTGGCTCGTAGCTGAACTTTCTATACAATTGACTGTTTGCAGCTGAACTCCCTACAGAATAACTTGCAATGTAATAGAAAATTCTATAATGGAGTAAGTCATAAACATAACTGAGTGCTATATAGGGTGACTGTTCTATTAGAGTATTTCGATCTTGCATTTGCTACACGTAGTTGGCTTTCAAATCTTAACAATGGTTTGTAATCCGATGCTTCTGTACTACTGCAAGAACTTTCTACGATTATTATTCCAGCCATATATCAATTTTCAGTTCATTGCTCTAAGCAGTTTGCCTGGTAGGCGTGAAAATTATTGGTAATTTTATTCACGAATCTCGATCGTGCATTTGTTACACACCTTAGGTTTCGTGTCATATCTCCATGATCTTAATTTCGATTATTTTCAAACCACCAATCCAATGGTTGATCTATCCACAAACTGATTTTTAACTTATATCATGAAGCAGTTTATTCTGTAGGCTTGACAACAAATCGATCTTGTTGTGTTTTATAGCAATTTTTTCAAAGTGTGCGAAAAAACTAAGAATAGGAAGAAACAAAAATGAAATAAAAGCGAAATATTGGCCACTCATATCTCGGAAATGGCTAAGGTGATTTTCTTCAAATTTGGTATGTGTGGTGGCCTACCTGGCAGGCACCTCTGCAGGCAAAACTGGTTCCAGTCGGATGAAGGAACACGCAGCTACAAAGGTGTGAAAATCATGTTTCCGTTCTTCCTCTCAATATACTCACGGTGTGGTGCTCCGGCTTCTTGGACCGCATACCGTGTGTCTTGATATTATTAGAATGCTTGAACAAAAAATGAAAGCAATTTACATATCCATCCAAGGAAAAAGTCACATTTTTGTGGTTTGGCCTTTTTCTTTGATTAAATATTATGAGTTGTATATCACTTTAAAGAGAATTTAATAAGGATTCCAAAAATCTAAACAGGAAGTTCTGTGACAATCACATGCAGAGTTATAGCCATTTTATTAAATCTGTATAAGTTGAAGTAATATTTTCTCCAACTTTGAGCAGTCATATCTTAAAGGCAATAGAATGGGCCAAATGGTGATGTGGGAAAGTTTCTTAGTAGAGTCTACTTATCAGCCAATGAAGTACAACGTGGTGCCTTCATCATGGTACCTTCATCATGGTGCAGGTCACCTCCCATCACCTGTTACACTGAGAATCTAGCTGCAAAACTAATTGCAGCAATTAAGCTGAACATAAATCTATTAGTAACAACATCTCTTCAAGTCTTGCAGCTTGTATCTTGGCTTGTTTACAGCATTCTACACTAATATACGGCCACGCCATGAAGAATATGCTTTTAATTCAGCACAAAAAGAATGAAGTTCAAGAGCAGTTTCACTACTTTTTCTTTCTATAACCACTACTTCAAACGTAACATTACTTAATTTTCCTTACATTTGTGTAAGATAATGACTCGTGAACCAGTACATACTTATGGGAAGTGCTTAGTATCGACTTAAGCAAGCTTCGAAATGATGTTCACTAGATTTGTTTACTGTCACTGCAGTGTCTGATATTATTTTGGAGTGGGTACCTGTAATAAATATACGTTTTGGGTAACGAGTCCATTTTCCCAGTCTTTTCCACGTTTTAGTCGACCCTTACAGTTTATGTATGTATGTACCATTATACACTTACCATGGTGCCTCACTTCAGTTGCTTTTAATACAGTATGGCCACAGTATGTAAGTCCATGTGTTGTACAGATTGATATAATGTTGATGAAAGAAATGTATTAAAATTGCTATCTTAGAACATCTTTAATTCCTGAGTGAGAGAGAGGGCATTCTTCCAGTCCTCCTAGTTTGAACATTGCAATACATCAAATATAATGCATTATTGATTTAGATATTGTTTTATTCCTGTCAATTTTTAGTTGTCATCTTTTGTGGAGTATACATGTGAGTGTATGAAGCTACCTACTGTTTCATTATCACCATCAGACAGAGTTTTAGGGAAAAGGTAGTTCATCTAACTGTTATATGTGACCGGATCTGCAAAACCCAGCATTATGCTTCTAATTCTTTATTATTATTATTAAGTATTTATAAATTACTCAGCCAAGTGTGTGCTCTGGTAAACTTTCAGCTTCTTATGGTAATAACTTTTGGAGTTACAGCTCTACAAAGTAGCAACAGCAACAAAATATTGATTTGTGTAGTAACCATAAGGGAAATAAATTACAATGCTTACAAAATACTTGCAACTCACGAATGCAATAATATGCAATGATATACCGAGCTGCAACTTGCACCATTGTGTTCACAATGAATAGGGGAATCCAATGCTGAGTAATTTTTCCTTGAAGCAAATGCAAACAGAGACAAAATCAGTGAAGAAAAATTTATCGCACAAGGTTGCTTTGACATGACATAAACATATATTCTAACAAGTCATGTATCTGTTGGTCTGCTAGAACAAAACGATTTTCAAGCTCCTCATAATATCCAGGTTTTTACCATTAGACTCTTTCTTCACAACAAACAGAGCGTTTAAAAGTATTTGTAGATTTTTTTTTTAAATACGCAATATTTTACCCATTGTAATCAATGTTTTATACTAGGCTTCCACATTGTGTTGAGTTTTGCAGATACAGTCACATGTGGTGTCTGTTTGGTGATCAGTATGTATTGCAGTAGAGCTTTGTCAGCTAGACCAATGGAGTCCAGTGAATTTACCATCACTGCTAAGGGGGAATTATATCCTTCAGATAATAGCAAAGGTAGCTCAGTTATGGGCATGTCAGCAGCATCAACAGACAGCACATCTACAAATTTTCACCAGGTATGATGAAGATGAGTATTTGCTATAGCTAGCTAGTAATTTGAAGTAAAACACACCCATGAGGTTTGTGTCTACTTATAAATGCACCCAAGGGCAGAGTCTTTGCAAACTGAATAGATGTGTTACTAATGTTTTGTGGTAGGAGCTTGCATGGATCAAGCACCCATTTATTTGTAAGTGGAGGGAGAAAGGATTCTAAGGCTATTGAAATTGGCTATTGGTGAGAACTGCCTTGTTACTGTCAATTCATAGTTTCTATTGTCAGTGACTTCCTGTGGTGATGCTATGTGTATTGATTTTTTCACACCTTTGAACCAAGATTGCATCCTAAGAATGGTATTTAGCTGTGTTACAAACTGGTATACAACAAATTTGTAACACTGGTATCAACCTTTGATCTGCCCATGTGCCATATTACAAATGCTTGTTGTCATATATACAACTATCTTATTGATGTTCAATAGGTTAAGTCATGTGGTGAAGAAGATATAATACTTAGCACAAGAAAACCATTCAAACGAAAGAAATTGAGCCATCTTAAAGTGTACAGCGCTACTAGAAAACTGAAGAAGTTGAAACGAACCCCACTTAAAAAGTCTAGTTATAGGTTGTCACTGCAATGAACTTCAATGTTTAGGTTTTGATTCCACCAACATATGCCTTGTGTACGAATTCATAAATATTTATATATGAATGAATGTATGTTGAGAAACAGTTGTACAGTAAATGACTGAAATGTTGAGCACAGTGAAGCCATTGTGTAATTTATTATTCTGAGCATTATACAAATGAACAGTGGAGATATTACATATATTAATGTATTTTGTTCCTTTACGTGTTCTGTTAATGTTATTGAAGTAATTAAAATCTACAGCTTGAACACCCTGGCCAAAATCTCCTTAACATTTGTTGAATTACTCTTTATGCTGCAATTTCCCATATTTGAACATAAAGCTGTCTTGTCCTTTTGAATCACATGCAAAGCAAATCATACCAGAAATGGTTTAAACCAAAATGCAAGAGTATCCCACGCAAGTGACTTATTGCTACTTGCAGAGTTTAGAGATGACTACCTTGTTGAGTATAAACATGCAACACACAACAGCAGTAACATTTATTATTTACATCGGAGGATTAGACTCTAAGGAATTAATAAATATCTCTGATGCATGTGTGTGGAAACTGGCATATTAATCACAATTCAACATTCACCAGATTAGTTGATATGGCCAGAGTCTTGGTAACCCTTTAAGGACCACAGTAATTTACACAGGGTCTACCCCGAAATCCTGTAAATTTTATGAAATTATGCATTCTATTACTTAGCAAGTTTGTAGTGCTAACATAACTCCAGGAAACAGGAAAGGTAAATGCATTATATATAGGGAAACTTGCCTATCAATAACAAACAGAAATATCTAATTTATAAGTGTGTCATTTTGAAGCAACAATGTGTTTTCTCAACTTTGACAATCTGCATCTTTCGTTCTTTCGTTATGCAATCTTTTAAACGCCTTGATTTGTTCTATTTAAAGTGCGTCATCACATGATTTTGTATATTCTTCTCTGAATAGAGAGCACTCGTAAGTTTTATTCCAAGTAAATCGGTTAGTTTTATTGTTGTGTAAACATAATATAAGATTGCAACTTTTCACTAGCATAGTTTATCGAAATATAGCTATCAATTATCCACCGACGTCTGTTAGCCAACACAACGTCTATTATCGTCCTATAGAATCCGGATTACAACACGGAACTCCGGAACACTACAAAGCCTTGTGTTGCTTTGTTTTGTTCTTCTACCAGCTAAAGTCAACTTCTATTACATTGGACTGTTGGTTAATGGCAAGTGGTTTGTGTATAATGTAGTTTTGTTACTCCAGTCTGTTATTCTTGGCATGAAGATGATGTTTGTAGCGTACTGAACTTTATCCGTGTTGTTTCTTTTGTTTCAGTGCACACTGAACTTTACACAAGATGTTCAAGCTAAGAAGGGATAGGCTGAAATCGTTTTAATATCTCTAGTGATTGTCTGTGCCGGATTAATCACGCTTCCCGGTGGAGTAATGTTTGTTTACAATTCGTGTCTTGTGGACTGTTAAAGGTAGTTTTAATCATCATGGATTAGTGACTATATAATGACAGCCGTTATGAATTATTTATGTGGACAAAGAAGACAAAGATTTGTTGTGGTAGTTAAAAGTGATGAGTAATGAAGCTGCCTGGGAAGAAACAGCTCTTAAAGCAAGGTGAAACACAGCAAAGTCCTGTGTAGTCTTGCAGCGCCCGACCCTAAAAAGTGGGTCTGGTGAAACTGTACAAAAAGTTTGAGCTCTGGAATGTTTATTGGATGACGTTTTACCTGTTACGTAAGTGCACTGTTTACGTCACAACATCCATTCAACCAGATCCACTTACAGCATCACCAAACTAATAGCGCTACTTTATTTATTCAACAGTAATACGAACCCAACAGAATTGTATGGCTGTTTTCTCAATGAGTTTAAGCGGCAGAGTAACCGGATGTAATTAACCGTAAGCCGCAAATATTTTGAAATGTACGCATTACATAATTAATTTGAAATGGAGCGATCTGATTGGAGCTTCCAACATTCCGGCAGCGCCAAACTTTTTGTACACAGTTTCACCAGACCCACTTTTAGGGTCGGGCGCCGTGAGACTAAGTCTTGTGAGGCTATCTACATCCTGTAGACAACAGGAGAATTGACTACATAAGCGACCGTAGGCTGGTAGATTGTTTGCAAATGAAATTACACTCACTTTCAGGTATAATCGACTGGCATATACTTTGTATTTAGAGGCTTGTAACCAGCTGTCAAGTGTTGAACATGTTACACTGCACAGGAATGAGTGGATAAAACCAGCACCCATCACAGTGGATAGAAGTTGTCAGTTATCGTTTACACATAAAGAATTTGTACATCATTGGCTACATTGCTAGATAAAAGCTGAGCCCAGTGGCACCAAGGTTATTCTGCTGACCTGTTACATCATTGATGAAGAAAATTTCCTATTAAATTCATTTTGTATTGTGTTTAAAGTGTTAAAATACTTGAGTGTTTTATTAGCAATTGATTCAAGTGTATTTCGAAAATCGCACATAAGACTTACTTGAAATTTTGGTGGAATTACAATTAGTATCGGTAGACTATTTTGTAGTATTGGCAGGATTTAGTTTTGAATTGTGTGGATGCCAAACGAAATACTTCAAATAGGACGATAATTGATGTACGCAAGTTATCGAGTGGCCGATAAATGGCATCTACCGACGATAATTGATGCCTTACACCACTGCCTTTGGCTGGATACTGCTGACGAATGCTACTGCCTTGAACTACAGTACATTGTGTACGCCTATAGTATTAAATTGCCTATCGCTGGGTATAAAACGTTTGTGTATATCGTGTTCTAAACAAGATTACCGAAGGTTGGCACACAACTAGGCTGATAATTGATTTCTTACGCTATTGGCCTTGTATATCAAAAGAATTGCGTACTAATGATGAATAAAATGATATTTGTTCCAAGCACGTAGCTATCTTCAATCGCTGTAGAGTTGCACCTCTTTGTTCAATTTTTTTTTTCACTAGGACGTGTATGTACAACAGCAGCCTTCCACGTAAGGTTATATTTTGGTGTACATGTATGGCGCTGGTCCCTAAAGGGTTAATGGTAGACAGGAAAAACTGAACCCCTGTAATTACAACTCATGATCAGTGCCCAACTTAGCTATATCGCACTGCTATATCTCAGGATGATCAATAACTTTCAGATGATGCTACAACACTCCTCTTATATAAATGGACCCAAGGCATAGGATCTTCCCTTTGGGAAACAGTTTCCCTAAACAAATTTGAAGGACTTGTAGTAGTGTGGCAAACCTCTTGTATGCCATGATGACACACAATTTTAGGGAGACAATAACGTTATGATGCTAGTAAAGTGGTCAACAGATCTATAATATAACCCAATATGACATGCAATTCAGTTCTATTCCCATGTTCATTTGGCTGTATGCCAAAACTTCTACTCTTTGAGTCTATAAAGACAGAACTAAATACTTAAATCCCTGTCGTGCGTACTCTGTTAGATGTGCCTTCTTATTCAATGCTCTGAATGTGGACATAGCCATAATGACATTCTAAAGGCAGCCAACTAGTCCTCGGAGTCAGTACTCTAAACGGACTTGGTCTATATGCACTCATCATACCGCAGCTACAAACCTCACCATAGTGAGACTAAGCCTCTATTTCTATCCCTTTTATGTATTCTAATATCTGTGGGTTAATTAACTAGCAAACAACACCTAGATTGATTACTGTTCTATGCTAAATAACAATAGAAAAACAAATTAAGTAGTACAGCAGAGGATAGCTCAATGAGTGTGTGGGTTGTAACAAATTTGGTTTGTGCAGCTACACTTAACTGGTTCAGTGCCACCTTAAGTAATATGCATTCTGTTCAAAGCATCCTGAAGAATAAAGCTGTTGTATCAAAAGAATGGCTAGCTAGCTTTGTATCTGCAAGCCAGTTGGTGATAATGGTATGATCGCCTTCGCCTTCATTATTAATCTTTAGTTGACCAGGTTGCCAAGTTGAAATGTGATTTCTGGAATGTGTTTCCTGATATTTTGTGCATAATGAATTGTGAAATTCCTGGATTAAAGGAGATATAAATGGAATTGTGTAAAGAATTGTCACTACTTTTCAGTAATTTATGTGCCAAATTCTTATCAGGAAATTGGTGAAAAATTTTTTTGTGATAAACATATTAAAGTTTCATTACAGAAATACCATGGAAACACTTTTTGCACAGTGTATATATAAAGGAGTTTGTAAAGTGCAGAATATAAATTTATTTATGCGGATTGTACAAATAGTCTTGTAAAACTTTGACACCTCAGATCAAAGGAATTCCAGTGGATACATTTGTCATGTATATCTCTTTACAGGGAGGCATCTAATACACCAGTACAAGTGGTTGCACTTCTAAAAGAGCAAGCCATTTTCATCAAAGCAAGCATGGCCTAGATGTGGATGAGATAGTGGTACTGCCCTCTTTTTGTTTAATACAAGATAATCCAAAAGAATTAATTAATTAATGCTCATGTAATGATTACCACACATTGAAGTGTTGCCACAAGAAGCACTCGAAAGAAGGTGTTTCAGTATCCTCAATGTTCTACAAGTTGGGATATGTTACTTAAAGGTGAGAGCTAGTCTTACAGTGCAATCACAAGCGTTTCAGCACATTTTTGAAATGCGGACACGTCCACAGTACTGATAGCACGAGTTAACTACTCTATAACAAAGCTTATCCCTTTAGGTCATTAGTATATGTTGTAATTAGTCTTTAAACAACCCGAAAGCATTAAAACACTTGTAAATTCCCCGAAATTTGCTTCACTCAACTTTTGCATGATATCTATAAGATTATTATAATTGTAGCTACAATGTTACTTGCTGCCTAACCATCTTTCCAGCATGTATATCAAACGAATCCAGAGGTTACACTTGTATTGGCATCAAGGCTAGCAGCCTGAAATGGAAGCGGTACATAATAGCTGTAACATCTGATATGTATATGCCCACACCCTCAGACATACAAATCAGGCAAATCACTCATGCCCATGTTATACCTATAAATATACTCCTTAGCAATTGTACTTTATTTATGTACCTTGTAATAGCTCTGCATGGCACGCCATGGCAATGCATGGCACGCCATGGCAATGGGTAGACAGTAGCTGGACTAGCATTACTGAAATAAGACATGCACACAACCAATCATTCTAGAATGATCTACCTTCACTAAACTACAGGCTTTAGCCTTCTCACAGGTCCCTAGTGGGATAGCATTCACAGATAATTCTATTCTTAAGTCAAACTAGCTGACCTTCACGTGCATCCAACCGAATTTCACACTATTGAGTTATGGAGTCCAGTGGTTTTGTTTGTCTTTAAAAGGACTTAAAAACTCTTAGGTTTGAATCAGGAGTGAAGGTAAGGAAGGTAGATTGTTCTAGGATGATTGATTGTGTGCTTGTCCTATTTAATGTTTGCCCAGCTGCTGTTTATCCATAGCCATGGAATGCCTTGCAGAGCTGTTACAAAGTAAATTACTATAGAGTATATAACTATTTATACAATCTGCAAAAAAATCTTTTGCTTTTTCCATTATTCCGTATTCCGCATTTTACAAACTCCCGTGCATGACAGCAGTATATATGCATCTAATAATAAAGGCAGTTTTGTTAATTGAAAGCCAATTGATGTAATGCTTTAGTAAAAGGAGCCACCTTGACTGCATTTGCAATGTAGTTATCATGATTGTTGTAGAAAGCAAAGTGGTAACATTATAGCTGGTAGTCGATGAGGACAAATGTACAATCTACTACTCTGTGATGGATAGTTTCTGTTAAGCACAATGATATGTCTAAAGTGAGGTGCATAATGGCTGACAAAGACATGACAAAAGAGCTCCCAATTGAGGCTTTATTTTATATGCTAAGAGCGTTTCGTTAGGAGATCAGCACTCAAATTACCAACACCATAGCTATCGTAATAATCTTGGGACGTGTCACACTCACATTCAAGCAGTTATTACAAAAACAAGTATGTTGAAAAAATGTTAACAGGCCCTGTGCAAAACAAGTGTTGAAAATGCAGCCAAAAACCGAAAAACACTAATTCACTGCACTGTTTGTACCTATCCTTGAACTTCACAGATGCATTAGTTTTCCCTATATTATTTTTTATTCCCTGTCATTTTTTATAAATGCATTCTTGCTGCCTACTCTACCAAAACATTCTATTTTGAAGTAAGAATTGTGCACATTTATGCATGATGATACAAAACCAATGTGCATAATTATGTACAAGGTAGTGGTACAACCCACTTGTGTAGTATTACAGTGGTTGATACGTATAATATGTCATTTCAACATCTAGTCCCCTATAAATTTTTACAGTCTTTGTGCTAAACTATCAGTTTATCCAGAGTCTCTCTTCAATACTGCTTACATTTCAGATCAAGCATGGGAATTAAAACATTTTACTACAGTATTAATTTTCTCATTCAACTTTGAAGTTATATGCAAGTAGTCTGTAATAGGAGGCTCTGGATAGCAGCAAACAAAGAATTTTCCACAACAGCAGTTGGAATGTGATCCCAGTAATTACACGACACAGATTGATTAAACCATTTCCAATGGACAGTACTTACAACTCTGTCATTCCTCTGTTTGTGTATAGTAGCCGTTACTGGAGTACATCTACTCAGTAAATGGTCCACATACTCAGGCACCATTCCTCACACCCTATAGTTCAAGATCCGATAAATACAATTCTGTGCTGCCCTTACTGCTAAAGCCTGATCCTGTGCTGCTACCACCTGAGCTTCAGTCAATCTGAGCTTCAACCATACATAAACTGTTGAAACTTGAGAGTGAACTCACCTCCACTATTATATGTACAGTTGAGCTGAATCTTATAACAGCTAAAAATGAAAAATGGATTTTTCTGATATTTCAGCCAACTAGATGATTAGTAAATTGGCTCCACTACAAGTTCACAAAAAGGTTGTATTAAATATTGCACTTTAATGGCTTTTCATAGGAATTGTATGGTGGAAATGTGATTGACTAAATAACGTGTCAGGTATTTCAACGTAAAGATTTTAAAATATATTAGCAGCTCAAACACTGCTACAAATGAGCCATATTTTAAGATCACATGTAATTGCAACCATGGGTTAATGTTTTTGAGGATCCAGCTCAATGAATAGGTACATACTATATCCACCTTCTTCAAGAATTCATCATGTAAAGCTTCTTGAAGAAGGAAGGTAATTAGTACAATGTAGACTATAATAGTACAGACAGTACATTGCGATAAGTACACTTCCCAAAGGTATATAAGTGTGATTCTCTCCTTCTTCCCTCTTCTTAACATGTTAATACCCCACACCAATAATTATAAATTGTTCAACATCAGGAAGTATTTTATCTACCCATATAGTGCTATGCAGGCTATTCTATAAAGCAGTACGTTGCAATAGGAAGTTACCAAAGGTGTACAAGCGTGATTGCTTAATTCATAACCCTTCTGAACATGTTGATAGTCCACATCTATAATTATAATTATTTAGTATTTTAAAATTTATCTACCCCTTTAGCTAATATAATAATTCTATGTTTATGTGGTTTTTTATACGAGAGTATTTTCACGGCATTCAAAGCCATTGTAGTTCTATATATGTGGTGGGCTATCCTGACATGGAAGTGATTAAATGCATACATAGGACAGAAATACACTAATACTTTTCCATTAAAATTGTGGACCAGATTGCTCAATGGGTACTGCATTAGGCTGCTCACCTGGAGGTCCAGGGCAAGGTTCCTCAGTGGGGAACATTTTTTTTTTTCATTCCACTTCAGGTGTGATGTATTTAAATAGCACAAAAAATACTCCATCAGTGCCTAACTGATGGACCAGAGTGGTTGAAGGACTCCATCAGTGCCTAACTGGTGGCTGAAGGAGACCACTTGGGAAACCCTGCTGGTGGTGCTGGCATGGGCTCAATCCTAGCAGATTTCTTCTGGTAGGTTGGCTAGGTCAAGTCACTAACAAAGCTTATGACCAAGTCCACATGTAAGCCATGTGGTGCCCCACCGGCTGTCCTCTGTATCTATGACCAAGTCCGTGTGTAGCTGCGGGGCAATCAAAATTGGTTCAACTTCCCAAGCTGTAATGGCACCCATTAGTGTCATTTATTTAAATTATCAGGACCTTTTGGTACCACCTTTTCCTTTACCCCAAAAATATAACAGTGATTGATACGTTTGTGTGCATAAAATTTGGTAGTGAATATTTTTTTTTAATAAAACTGAATTATCCCTGCATACAGTACCACACATGTATAGACTATACTATAATAGTACAGACAGTACATTGGTGTCTTACTTTCCTAGAAAATCGGCTGCGTTGCACCTATGGTGTCTTGGATACTGTCCTAGAAAATTGGCTGCGTTACAGTGCGGTACAACAAGCCAGCACTAATTTTGCTAGCTGTCTTTCTCCACTTTCACTTCGTTTACATGAGGTACGGTGATGCCAATCCATTGATTCACCCTCGTGGTAAACTTGCCTTGAATAGTTGCGAGGATACTGCTACGTCTAGTCAAGTGTCTGGTAGCTACACCAATCACAATACAACCTTTAAACAGCTACTGTTGCTTATTTTCACAGATTTCTGTTACTTAAACTGATGCAATTCTTGTTGATAGCAGTATTTATCACCAATAAAAGTACTGTTTCGGCACCTAAGCCTTGAGAGAAAAGTATATTTGTCTTCCCATGCAGCCTTGTGCGTCACACCATCACTAGCAATGGCACAAGGCATAGCTACCATGTCCTTTTCATTGCTGGCAGACCATCTAAAACAGTAAGACACTCCAAATAAGAGAATAAGACACTAGCACCTTCGAAGTATAAGCATCCTCAGAGTCGGTGTTAGAATGACGCAATAAAAACCCTGGCTCCGCCTCGGTTTTCATTGCATCATTCTAACACCTCCTCAGACGTTTATACTTTGAAGATGCTAGTTTGGAGTGTCTTACTCTAACTAGCACAGACGGTAGTACATTGTGATAAGTACACTTCCCAAAGGTATAGAATTAGGTCTAAGTCCTTGAAATTAGGTTAGGTAATTCTAAGGCTGCAGCACATGTTGCTGTCAGACTTCAGTGCTGGTCACTATAAAGTGCTAATAATAATAGAAGTGTGATCTCTCCTTCCTCTTCTTGACATGTTGATGCTCCACACCATTATAATTGTTCAGCATCAGGAAGTATTTTAAATAATCACATAGAGTACAATGTAGACTATACTGTACTAGTACATACAGTCAGTTGAAAACATTTTAAAGCCATTCTACTGCATCAGTCATTCATTACTACTCGTTAGAAAAGCTATAGTAGATTACAACATTTGAAACATTCATGCCTGTGTTAACAACAAAGAATGTAGCTAAGTGTTCCAAATTACAGTGAAACTTCTCTTAGTGGCCACCTGTAACAAAAGGCCACATTTCTGTTACGGGCCAACTTTAAATTGTTCTAGTAAGACATTTATACACATCGAACTATATAAATAGCCACCTGCATATTAAGGCCAAAAAAAATATTGGCCCTGACTGGCTAATACAGTTTCCACTGTAACTACATTCTGAGAAAACCGGTCTTATCACCCATGTCAGTAGATTCGATTTTTCACCCAGGACACACAGCTACATGAATAAACTATCCAATTCCACATTTAAAATCAGCTAGACTTGAGTGGTCTGGTTTTGCTAGCTGCCTTTCCCAAACCCAGTGGTGATCCATACACGTGGCGTGGGGCCTTAATGGAGCTCTGGTCAGCCTGGAAATGACTGTATGTGGCTGTACAGCTCTGTGGTGTTGAATAATTACCTCTGCTGTGAATTTCCTTTCATTTCAGTCAGTTTTGAGACCTCAATGGCTCAAAACTTGGCTTAATTCATCCCTTGGCCTTCCTTTTCAATTTTTGAACACCATCTTTCCTGCCTTCCAGGCCCCCCCCTCCCGCCCAATTTGCAGCTCGCCTGATAGTCAACCTCAGTTTAAAAACTATCTAAAATGGCGGAAAATTTAGTTGTTGGCTACTTGCACAGTGGATGCTCTGGAAGGTAAGGAATTGGTGTAAAACGTGTGAAAATTTGGTACACATAGCTTTAACCATTGGCGAGCTACAACACACCAAATACTTAAAACAGGCATTTCTCAATACCTTTAAATAGGCGATAAGCCCGGTTTTGTCAGACTGGGTCTCATTTAAGTATAAGCTTTCACTGGGTTTTCTTACAAAACAAATAAATTAACCTTACTCACATACCAACAATGTATAAAATGATTGTGGCATTAGTATTGGTCCCAATATTAAAACTCACAGTGATGAATGATGGGTATTAGAGCAACATGTAAACCAAAAATAAAATTAATTAAAGAATATATAATTTTAGAATTAAGATCAAAGGAAAAAGCTAAACCAGAAATGTCTACATCAATCACAGGCAAAGTTGTGGCCATTTTATTGAAGGCATGTAAGCAAAATGAAATTCTAAACAGAAACTTTGCACAGTCATAACTTAAAGGGAGACCAATGAAATGAGCCAAACTTTGGTGTGAGAAAGTTTCTTGATAGGGTCCACATTTGTGTCAAATTTCATAAAAATCGAAAGGATACCGGATTTTTTTGGTTGATTTAGTATGGAATGACCCTTACTTCGATTGTGGCTGTAAGTGCATCAACACTAGAACAAAGTAATCCATGTCTGATTTAAGAGTTGTTCACCCTTTAAATAGCTACCGGCTGGTCAAGCACTGTATGCTCTATTAGGAAGGACATGTAGACTTAAATTTTGAAATATACTTCCAGATTGTGAACAACTCCGATTGTTGCTGTAAGTGCATCAACAAATAGGACAAAGTAATCCATGTATGATTTCAGAGTTGTACACCCTTTAGAAAGTTGCTTAGTGGTCATGCGCTATTTGCTTTATTAGAGATGACATGTAGAGTCATTTTTTAAAAATCCTTCCAGATGGTGAACAACTCTGATTCTTGTTGTAAATGCATCAACAGATAGAACAAAGTATTCTATGAATGATTTCAGAGTCGTTCACCCTTTAGCAAGCTGCTTAGTGGTCATGCACTGTATGCTCTATTAGAGGTGACATGTAGTCAAACTTTTAAACCGAGTACTTGCCCACAGCCGTCCAAAGCCCAGCTGTGGGTGCACACCTGGTTCACTGAAATTATTTTCGTAAAAGTGTTTGTGTGTACCTATCTACCTATGTTTGTTCATACGAACCCATGTGAGTAAAATCATTAAACAATGGTAAAAGCAGCTTTTACATAAGAAGTATACATATACCAGCTAAAGTTTGATGGCACTTCTGACACTCATGTTGCTTATGCTTCTTGTGCTCACGTAATGGTTGTTCTAATCCAGCAGCAGCAGCTTCCTTTTCCGATAACACTTGACTGAACGACTTACTGTTCCTATAAGCATAATGTACATACACTAAATAGCCATAAAAAAGTGTGATGCAAAAGCATACTAGGTGGTGTTGTCTTCAATTCTTGCTCTTGCAATTGCTGTGAAATGCACAAAAGGTACCAAATAATAACTACCAATTAAGAATTACCAGTCTGCCACTCGAGTGAAGTACAGATACAGATGGTAATGAAGCAACCTTATGAGGATGTATGACTGTGCACAGTACTCGAGGACCCACATGAGTGCCAGTGCACACAGCAGCTCTGATCTCTTCCTGTACAGTGGTGTTTGCCGCCTCAGGAAACTGATGCAATGGTTTTGGAGGGGTAGGAGGGGAAAGTGGCAGGTCAAGAGATGAAGGAAGGTCCTCTTGAGCACAGAGAGGAGGAGCAAACAGCTTTAAACCCTGCATGCGTGCCAGGATCTCCTTCCTCCTCTCTTCATTCTTGTGCCACTTTCGCTATTAACAACAGAATCAATAATTTCAGCCTTATAAAATACAGTGACTAACCAAAGTAGTTGTATTAATAGTGTATAAGGCAAGGTTTTTCCCCTCCAGCAGATCGAGTGAGTTGTACAAGCGAGCACGGAGGGCAAAATAATCTTGCAGTACCAAGTCCCACCTGGACACATATCTTCTCTTGCCGTCTAACATAAAGGTCAATATCAACAAGCATAAGAGATTAGCCATCATACTGGCATCAGTGGTCCTCTTTGATTGGCCATGTCTTGTAGTAAGCAATATGCACAGTGCCTCTACAATGCAGCTCTTTAATGGAGACAATGGAACAGAGACTCCAGATAGCAGGCACCTTTGGTAAATGTAATTACCACTTTTAATTTATGAAAATAATATACCTCTTCATTTGCTCCGTAGTTGTGTGTCCTGTCTTCTTTTGGCTACAAAAGTGACCCCTTAATTGCACCTGGGATTTAAGTATTATTTCTGTAGCCTTCTTGTCAAAAGGATCCAGGGCATTCCACAAGGCCTTAATATTCTGTACTTTATAATTGGGTAAAGAAAAACCCTTCAATTCTAATAGTACTTCAGCTAACTGTGCCACCTTCTCCCAACCTGGTATTCATCTGGAGTCTACTGCAGTAGTACTAGTGCCAGCTGATGCGGTGGTAGTAGTGACACTATCATCATCATTCTAAGGTGTGTAAATAATAATGAAATGTACTACAAATAAACTAATAGTTCTTAGCTTGGATACACATACTGCTTCTATTTCATCTTCTATTTCTTCCTCCTCCTCTACTTATTCCTCCTCTAATCCAACTGTCCCCAGGTCTTCTGAAAAAATGATGGTGTCAACCTCATCTATGAAGCCTTCATCAATTATATTTTCATCTCCTTTCTCCTTAGATTCTAAATTCTCTTCAGAAAGTTCAAACTCCCTGCCTGCTTGTCGATATAGATAAGCTACTCCAAACATCTCTCCCTCATTATAGCAGGTTGGAGTGTGGTGGAATGGAAGCAGCTTCCTGCCAGAGATGGACTCGCTGGACTTGTTGGCCTGGAACAATTGAGTAAGCATAATAATGCAAAAAAATCAACTTGCTACCAACTTTGTTGGCAAGTTCCAAATTAAACACTCGCATGCCAGACTGTTGCTGAGCTGCTGCCAGTGCTCGGCTCTGATTCCACCTGGCTAATCCCTCCAGTAGATATGCCTGAAATTGTACATCACTTGCAGATGATCCAGGAATGAATCTAATAGAATATTGTACCAAGTATGTACTTGAATACTTTCAACAGTTTCACCTGGCTAAGTGGAGATGGAATGATTCTAGGGATGTTGTACTTCTTGCGCATCGATACACTAGTAGCTGCACACCACCCTTCTGAATGTACCCTGTAATGGTATACAAATAGTCCACGCCTTGAGGATCCTGAATACATTTGACATGTTTCTTTTCCTCTTTCCAGATTGCTCCCATCTTTTCACTAAACAATTAACATAGAGTAAATCTAGGTAGTATAATAGGAACGTACTGATTACCTGTTCACCTAATGAATCTGTTGCAGGTGTAAATTGTAAAATCAAATATTCAATTGCCCTTGTGGTCTCCTCAGTTCCACGAGTCCTTCTCCGGCAGTGTTTTGTAAGCTCACTAGTTGTAATTGCCTTGTGTATGGCATTGATGGAAGGATTGCTTACTCCCTGTTGCCGCAGCACACCTCTTTTAGCATCACACAAACGACTATATAGTGATAATGAAATAACTATGAATGAACAATGCAGATATACTTATAATCAGTCTGATCCCACTCAAAAATTGCCTGTGAAAGACGAGCCATTATGCCATAGACGGGATGTGACTCAGGAGTGCAGCCACGTCCAATCCTCATAAAATGCCATATATCTAATCGAACCTATATATATTAAGACTAGATAAACAGAGGTATAATAATAATAATGACTTAGTACTTACTTGCAGGTTTTTCCATTCTTCAAAAGGCATGCAGTCTTACAAGACTGTCCACTGACAGAGCAACAGTCTCTGTCAGTGTAGACCAGCTGTGGAGGATCCTGCCTGGCCTTATGATACCTACAAATTATAGACTGTACAATGTGCTGTAAATTTTATATACCAACCTCTCAATCAGGCTCTTTGCCATTGAACAAAGTCGTTCACTCTTTAGAAAGCTTTTGGCTGGTGATTCACTGTATGCTCTATTAGAAATGATATGTAGAGTGAAACTTTATATAATACTTCCAGGTGGTGAATAACTTGGATTATTGCTATATATAATTAAACACATAGAACAAAGTAATCCACTTCAGCATTGTTTACCTTTTAGAAAACTTTAGACTGGTGGTTCACTGTATGCTCTAATAGAAATGACATGTAGAGTTAAACTTTTTAAAATACTTCCAGATGGTGAACAAATTAGATTGTTGCTGTATACAATTAAACACAAAGAACAAAATCATCCACAAATGATTTCAGAGTTGTTCACCTTTTAGAAAGCTAGTGACTGGTGATTGAATGTATGCTCTATTAGAAATGATATGTAGTTAAACATTTCCAGATGGTGAACTAGTTAGATTGTTGCTGTATACTAAAGACAAAGAACAAAATCATCCACAAATGATTTCAGAGTTGTTCACCCTTTAGAAATCTTCTGACTGGTGATTCACTGTATACTGTAATACACATGCCCATCTTCATATGGGCATCAATATAGGATTTAAAACATGTTGCGCATCACTAATCTATGCATGGTATAGCTAGACTTGCAGTAAATGTGTGCACGAGTCTTATTTCACCAGATAAATGTACTTACCCGGAAGTCACTGTGTTGAAACAGTTACTCTTTTATTGCTGTGAAGTCGTAACACATGACCGGACTATGGAACGTTCTTGATATAAGCCACTAGGTGCTTATAACATCACGTGATGAATTAGAGATGTGTCAATTTCATCCTTGAGGCTGAAAGCAAATAAAATACTCCAAACACATAGAACATACCATTTGTATAGGCTACAAACCCAGGAAAGCAGGTGCTCTTGTGTGGGGTCTCTCAGTTGCGTGACGTGCAAACCAAGCGCTTCAGAGTTGGTATTCTGATCAGAGCTCTGACCGCTTACAATCAAGTCCAGATCTTGCTCCAAATACTCTCCAATGCATTGGTATTAAATAGAAGGCCGAAGGCGAATCCACACCACAATGCCCGCATTTATAATCACGTGATCTTGCTTAGTTGTCCCACAATTATGTACCTACGGAAATCCCCTGAGAACTTAAAAAGGCCAGGTAAAGGGCATTCTGAGAGCTTTGAGTCTGGCCTGAACTTGAAAGAAATTGTGAGTTTTACGGTGATGATCCGTGAGAATTGGTAGGCTGAACTAAAAATCCGTGAGTTTAGGGCTACTGCTTGTGAGACCTTGAGCTTGGTAATGAAATTGTGAGTCTCACGGTAAATCCGTGAGGGTTGGCAAGCCTGTAACCAAATGGTTAGAACAGTGGCTTGGTATGTCCCATGATGCTGGCCGGTTCATGCTGTTGTAGTTGCCATGACTATAACTGATTATTATGGAACTTTGAGCTCCACGGCTTCTATCCCATGTTAACCTCCTGGAAGTTACTAGTCTTGTTCAAGGTGGATTTTCTTGCACATACTCATGTGCTTAGGATGCTTTCCTCAGCAGATTCAAGCCTAATAGAGTTAACATAATGCTGCTTAAATGTTCATTTGATATCCAGCTTTTATTTCTCTTGTAATGCTGTGTACCCCTGGACACTACTCAATACTACGGGACCAGCCACAATTGACGCAATAAAATACTAAATAGCTTTTTTCATTGTACCAGTGATAACATGATGTCATGCACTCATCCAGAATTTTCTATAAACACAAACTGAGTACGTATGCAACAAAATTTAATATTTTATCTTCAAATGTTTAGTAAAACACTTCTTCGTATTCTCCTTATTGTGTTGTGCGTATTGTCAATCTTTATTGTCAATCTTATATCAATTGCTTTAATTTGCAGATTATTAAAACAAGAACTTGCCAGCTTGAGCAATCCTAATGTAAGTTTCTGATTTTACAATAGACCATATGCAATCTTGGGAGCATGGTTTTGTAGTATTGATGCAAGAATATTATAGGGATGGGCAATTATCCAATTTTCATAATATTTAGTTGGCAGTGGTTGACAGTGCCTTTTCATTAACTAATGATAATTAAAATCAGAATCCTAGGGGGAAGGTCTGAAAGCTACTGTACAGTAGATAACTTTGGCAGTGTTAAACATAGGTGAATTTGGCAAATAGTCCTTTAATTGTCTAAGTATTTTTTCTGCCTACAGCCATTGTTAGCTATGTCACTGTGTAGAAATATGCAACAAAACACAGCCAGGGTATAGCTAGTTTTCTGAATTACCCGTGCACAAAGTCTGGCTGTCCTCATGCAAACCATTTAACAAGCAAAGCAAGCCCATCTCTGAGGACTCTAGCACATTTGCTTTAAAAGAAATTATGCCTAGCTAGTTACTACACTGCTGTTTGTACAGCTTATTAGACTAAGATACTACTGAATGAATAGTACAGAAGCTAACTTAGCCTCCAGCCCCAATATCGTATTCCGTTTTCACTCTTCAGTCTTTTCTACGTACTTGCACATACTGAGCGTTTTAGCATACTTCATAACCAACATTGAGAAATTTAGTAAACAATGATCTTCCTTAATATTCGTGCCTTCCGGCTTTATAAGATGGGCACTATGGCCTATAGTGGAATTGATTTGTCTTTCATCAGTCTACCATTAAACATCTAATAAAACAATTACTTTACACGTCCAGTACTGAGCAGTTTCACCAAATTACAGCACATGTTTTGACTCTCAACCACACAAATTCAGTCAAATATAGAATCGGGTATAGCTACGCCCCTGAAACATAGTGATTCATCAAACAGATATTTTACACTGGCAGAGTTCCCACTATATATAGTATGTTCACGTTGAGCTGAATCCTGAAAAATAGCTAAAAATTAAAAGTGGATTTTTTCTCAACAGAGTTAACATTTCAGCCAACCAGATGATTATTGGTAACAGCAAAGGTGTCAATAACAGACACATACAGTTTGGCTCCATTACAAGCTCGGGAAAGGGCTGTAATGGACACTGTACTTATATGGCTTCCCCATAGGAAATGTATTGTGAAAATTTTGATTGGCCATAAATATTATGTCAAACATTTGAACAAAAAGATTTTGAAACATTTTTAGCGGGTCAAGCAGTACTACAATGAGCCAAATTTCAAGATCGTGTGTAATTGCATCCATGAGTTATTAAATGTTTTTGAGGGTTCAGCTCAACGTGAACATACTATAATATAATAATAGTGAGGAACATGCATTTATTACATTTATTTGGTGCAGTCATTAGTGGAGCTACTTGTTATAACCTTGGTTGTGAATTGTCAAGTATTTTTGTTCTACGTAGCAGCATAGTATCTACTACAAGGTATATTAACGTAGGTAGATACATTTATCCATTCACAATGTACAACAAATAATAATTTGTTACTATTGTCTACTATATTAAACATGGTAGGATATCCATTGCAATAAAATGTTCAGATTTCCTTAGGAAGGGACTATAATATACGGTGTGTGTACCATCAATCATTAAAAGGTGTCCCATATTTATTAAAGTTTCCAACAACGGACACGTTATTTACTGTTCACAAATCACCCTCGTATTGTGTTGATTTTCAGTTAAGACCAGCAACTGCTGTCACAAATGGTGAATGTTCCTCTTTATATTAGATGCTAGTAGCAGACAGATGTTGATTCATTGGGGTTATGTGGATACTGCTGAGGTAAGTCTATTGTCAGCTATGTGACGTGTGTACTGCACCATATGGATCATCAAATCATCAATTGAGCATTGTCATTTGCTCAGTAACGATGATGTACCTGTAGATTGTCGCTTTTCTGCCTTACAATGTCAATGGAAAATTAGCGTGGTTTCAGAGTGACCCAAAATGCTTCTGGGAAGTTATTAAATTTTAACTTTTAAAGAATTTGTGTTGACTAACTTGCTAAGATGTGCCTTTTCACCAACCACAACAGCTGCAATACAATGCATCATTGACTTAACTTTGTGTCCAATGCCTTTCTTACTCCACTACTGCAATAGTGTTGATTATTTGCTGATTTAATTATCCAATTTCTGTAAGGTGTTTAGTGGTCTTTTATTTCTAGCAATTGTTGGTGTTCTGGAGATTATGGGAATACACCACACACAATGCAATTGGTTTATAATAGTGTGTATTCTAACTTATTCTGTAACTAATTTATGGTTTGTTTGTCATATTGATTAATTATAAGTTGTGTATATTTTTATCACTTGTTCAGACCTGTTACATATTACAAGTTTAATCGAAGGTTAAGTGGCCATAACAACATCAGTTGATGGGAACTAGCATTGAACACTATGCACTATTCAGTAAATAACTAAACAATTGGGTTAGCTTGATCACTATGCATGGTGGTATTCATTAGAGAGTATCAACAACAGGTTTGGGGTAGTACCATATGTAGCAGCCTGCCTGTTTTAGATTATTCTATGCTATAACAGGGTAACAAAGGAGCAGCAGTGTCACTAATTGTTTGCAGTGCTGGAAAGATTTTATCCCACCAAAGGTCAGTCCCTCCCCATCTCTTTCTTTCGACTCATAGTACCAAACTACAGCTGGTTAGTGGGACATTGGCTGCGCTGTAGCATATCAGTTAGGAGGGATCATTATAGGGCATCTGGTGTAGGGTAAATAGGCATACCACCAAATATACCAGCCTGAGCTTTATCATAGATGTTGAGGTACACATTTACCATGACCCAATCTTTGAGGGTTATGTGATCTCATGTGACAGATTAAGGGTCAGGTTACAAGGCTACAGTGCTCCAGCCCATTCTCCCAATCTCGATGTCTTGTTGCATCATGGTCATTGCCACACACTGGTATACAGAATGCTTGTTTGTTTCAGCTCTATAGTCAACATCATCTTCATAACACTCGATGCTGTGGTGCAATGATTCTTTCAAAATGCAATAATCAAGGCTTGTAACACAGTAAACATAATAGTGGTGAGAAAAGTTCATCAAATGTACTATCAGTACATGTACATCAACCAGACATTTAAGCTTCATACTTGGAGCACAAAACTTCTGACTGCGTAAATATTACTGCAACATTCAAGTGTGTGTTGCAAACTATGACGCAAGTCCCTAGTCTGCTCCACAAATACCTCTGTACAGTACAAGTTAAGAATAATACCAACATATAAATGGACACTTCATTTTGTTTTTCATTCCTTACATTGTATCATTACAGTACATTATACATAAACACATGTAATATACACTTAGATATGCTACAAAGGAATTGTCGGTAACATGTCGAAATTGGCTAATTTACAATTAAGTCACCAATTGCTGCAGATTGATTGCTGCCTTAAGCTTCTTGGTATAAGGACATCTACAGATCATCTAAGGCTCTTCACCATAATATAGGCAGGAGGCTTATCAGTGCTGAAGCAAGCAGACTGACTAATAGGCCATCATCATCTATCACATAGACTATTCACTTCCTGGAATATAAATGCTAACAATAAATAATTATTATTGTGATACGTAATGTGTAAATAATATAAGGTGGTATAAGCAGTGGACCTGGAAATGGAGAACTCGATTGGTACTTCACAATATTCATGCCTGTTACCCCTACAAGTCACAGCATCCTGCCTTGCATGACCACATCATTTACTCTATATATATCATAGTGCCTCACACAATCCATGCCTACTCTGAAAGAGGGTTTGGACTGCTTAGCATAGACCATTCTGATAGGTGCTCATTTTCTCACCTCCAGCTACGCACCAATATTAATAAATACTAGAAGGTTTAAGTTCTTGTGCACCACATGAAGCACATAAGGCTATTTGTCAAACTGCTTGTGTAACCAGCAGCTCCTACCAGCAGTCACCCTTTCATGGAAAATGTTTCCTGGAAAAATTGTCGCACAAAATTTCTCCAGTTACACAATACTAGTGTACTTGTCATACAGAAAGCCAGCTGTAACCAGTGAGCAGCCAGTTCAGACCCCTGACAATAGACGTCATGTGAGGTACTTTGATGCTGCAGAAGTGTTATGACTATGTAAGGTGACTCGCAGAGACATCTAATACAATTATAGAATGCATAAACACTTGGAAATATATAAAATTTCTGGATCCCTGCAGGTCCTTGGTCCTTGGTTTATTACTTCCTGGGGTAGGGAATTATATTAGTACCGACTTGTGTACAATAATCTGTATTTGTAGCTATAAATACCTAAGGGAATGTTCGAGAAGTTAGACTATAGTATTCTAAGAATGGGGATACAAACATTTCTGTTGTACAACTATTGTCATGAGCAATTATCACGATTGTTGTACACTTAACCACTGTAACAAAATATTCAACTAAATATTTTAAGATGAATTTACCTATTTGATTATTATGTGATAATTGCCGATTTTAATTATCACTAGTTAATGAAAAGATAATGTCAACTATTGCCAACTAAATATTATGATAATTGGATAATTGCCCATCCCTATAATATTCTTGCATCAATACTACAAAACCATGCCCCCAAGATTGCATATGGTCTATTGTAAAATCAGAAACAAAATACACTTATATTAGGATTGCTCAAGCTGGCAAGTTCTGTGGTGTCTTGTTTTAATACTCTGCAAAATAAAGCAATTAATATAAGATTGACAATACGCACAACACAATAGGGAGAATACGAAGAAGTGTTTTACTAAACATTTGAAGATAAAATATTAAATTTTGTTGCATACATACTCAGTTTGTGTTTATAGAAAATTCTGGATGAGTACATGACATCATGTTTATCACTGGTACAATGAAAAAAGCTATTTAGTATTTTATTGCGTCAATTGTGGCCGGTCCCGTAGTCTTGATTAGTGTCCAGGGGTACACAGCATTACAAGAGAAATAAAAGCTGGATATCAAATGAACATTTAAGCAGCATTATGTTAACTCTATTAGGCTTGAATCTGCTGAGGAAAGCATCCTAAGCACTTGAGTATGTGCATGAAAATCCTGAACAAGACTAGTAACTTCCAGGAGGTTAACATGGATAGAAGCCGTGGAGCTCAAAGTTCCATAATAATCAGTTATAGTCATGGCAACTGCAGCAGCATGAACCGGCCAGCATCATGGGACATACCAAGCCACTGTTCTAACCATTTGGTTACAGGCTTGCCAACCCTCACGGATTTACCGTGAGACTCACAATTTCACTACCAAGCTCAAGGTCCCACAAGCAGTAGCCCTAAACCCCTAAACTCACGGATTTTTAGTTCAGCCTACCAATTCTCATGGATTATCACTGTAAAACTCATGATTTCTTTCACTTTCAAGTTTCAAGTTCAGGCCAGACTCAAGGCTCTCAGAATGCCCTTTACCTGGCCTTTTCAAGTTCTCAGGGGATTTCCGTAGGTACATAATTGTGGGGCAACTAAGCAAGATCACGTGATTATAAATGCGGGCATTGTGGTGTGGATTCGCCTTCGGCCTTCTATTTAATACCAATGCATTGGAGAGTATTTGGAGCAAGATCTGGACTTGATTGTAAGCGGTCAGAGCTCTGATCAGAATACCAACTCTGAAGCGCTTGGTTTGCACGTCACGCAACTGAGAGACCCCACACAAGAGCACCTGCTTTCCTGGGTTTGTAGCCTATACAAATGGTATGTTCTATGTGTTTGGAGTATTTTATTTGCTTTCAGCCTCAAGGATGAAATTGACACATCTCTAATTCATCACGTGATATTATAAGCACCTAGTGGCTTATATCAAGAATGTTCCATAGTCCAGTCATGTGTTACGACTTCACAGCAATAAAAGAGTAACTGTTTCAACACAGTGACTTCCGAGTAAGTACATTTATCTGGTGAAATAAGACTCGTGCACACATTTACTGCAAGTCTAGCTATACCATGCATAGATTAGTGATGCGCAACATGTTTTAAATCCTATATTGATGCCCATATGAAGATGGGCATGTGTATATGTGTTGCATGGTAAAGGTGGCCTACCTGCCCATTGTATGGGTATGGGGGCTGTTGCAACTTGCTGTGTCTGCCTATAATAATGTGCAGATACAGCAGTCAATTCGGGATGTCAAGACTGAGTCTCAAGGTTTTTCTGTTTCCTAGGTTGGCAGGCCTGTGGTTATGTTGTTTCACCTGTAAGAATTTACGGTGAAAGCAAGCAACAGCACAAAGCAGAGATTCAGTAGTACTGCATCATAGTTAAAATTCAACCTTGTTCTTGACCTTGCTCCATGTGTACATAACCAGTGAGCTTACAGTGTAAATATGCATGACATTGTCAGGCACATTGGTAACCACCTGGTAGCAATAATGCCACACATTATGTTCAGTATATTAAAGTTACAAGATCGAGGCAAAATAGTGATTCACTTGCGTGTTCACTTGCTCATACTATGAATGTGTGCGTACACAAGTCACTGCAAATTTAGTTTAACACAGGGGTGAGTTACTGTACCTTCCATCAAGGCGCCTTCCGTATCCATAACATAGTCACCAGTTTATCTCCTTTATAAAGGTCACTCACTCGTCATTGTTACGCAGAAAACGTAGTTGACCACAACTCTGTGCGGTGATCACGTGATCAATCAGTTTCCTGTACCACTCAGTGTACGCATAGATTATATATTATGTGTACACTGAGTGTGGCTTATTCGTAGTAATGCTTGACCTGCTAAAACACCCTGAAGCTTTTATTTCAAATGTCCTATGTGGTCTGACAATTTATATGTACTAGGAAACACACCATTTGGTCTTCTTTTCTGAATTTGGAACCAAACCATTATTTCTTTATTTATTTATTATACTGGACAGTCTGTAATTATTGATGCATCCATTGGGGGGAGGGGAATGCATAATCAATAGAGACACTAACAATAATGTTCATGTAAGTTTAGACAGTTCAACAGTGTCATTATCTACAACTTCATAATTATCATTTGTACACTCAGTCAGATTGTTATCACCAGGAACTTGTCGCTTCTCCAACAGAGGGGACATTACTTGTTCTAAGTATGATTTCACCATTAAGTATTATTCACAACCTTTCCGTAGTTGACTCTCCAACAAACCCCATACATATTCACTGTACACAGAATCACAACTGCACTTTACCTTTTGATTTAAACCCCTGGGTTACCATACATGAATTGGATCACTTCATCTGAAGCCTATATGTACTTAATGTCCCTAGCAGTGCAAAACACGCTGTGCTGTACATGATACGAAAGCAATGGATTTTTGAACAACATTTCAGTGTAATAAATACAGTAGTTACAGTTGTACAGGAGCAACTTTACATAGTAATAGAATGTTTCAAGCCTTAGTGAAGGGGGAAAGGGTCCTGGTGTAGGGAAAGAGAATAGTGCACGTGCTGAATTGTCACTGTTCAATATAGTGCAGACCAGCTAAATATATTACTTCACACTTGGACACGCTGACATGGTCCACATTCTGTGGGTATGCCTTACAATGACAGTGTACAGGACAAAGTTCTTGTAAACAATTTCAATTTAGTACATACTGTAACAGTATAGTTGGTATTTTGAAGGCACACACATGTTGCTGTACCTTAATTTGTTTGCTACTGATTATAGAGGATGATTTGATGCCTACCAACTGAGGCGATTCACTTGGTTTGTCTTTTAACTCAAACTCTACTGATTGTACATGTGTGCAGTGTAACACCATTTAGCAGTAAATGTACTTGAAATTTAACTGTTAGACTGGAGTGATTTAATTATATCTAATCACGAGCAAGAGTTGAACTTGCACACGCTGGATGACAAATGGCAGAAATGATAACCCTCTTGAGTTTACTTAATATTGGGACAGTCTGTATATATTGCAGGTCCCTATGGTGAATGGGTGAATCCCCAATTCCCTGTATCCCACCAGTCCAATGTGTTTATGTTACGAAGTAACAGCTGCTCGTGCCTAATTGTATAAAATAACAAAGGTTATCTGCACACACAACATGGGGCAGGATACAAAACCTTGCACGAGATTGTACTATCATAGGATACAAAACCTTGCACGAGACTGTACTATCAGCAAAGATTGCAAATGCAATTTAATGCCAATATTTCTGTATTAACTAATTCAATGAAATATTAAAAATTAATTTAAGGTGTTTAATCAAGCAATACAGCTTTCAACCTATACAGCACTGTGCATGACAATAAATTGATTTCAGTGGCTGCTTTGAGCTTCAGTAATGGTAGAGTAATATATAACATACACATGTACCATGAAACCACCTAACTTCAAAGGCAAATTCCAGGGTACATATCTCATAAACCCTGGCTGGCCATGGTACATTTAAGTTAAACCATGGCTGGCTATGGTACATTTAAAATAAACCATGGCTGGCCATGATACATTTAAATTAAATGTATCATGGCCAAGGAATAATTCAAGTTTACACTGATTTTCTTATATAGGATTACTTGCAACAATTACTTGTGGGTTTCAATTACATCATGATGAACATTTACCACCAAGCAGCAGCACTTGTACAATAAAGAAAAGGTAAAAGCACAATAAAAAAAGCCTAAAACATAGCACTTGGAAGTCTTATAATAGCGCCTAACAGCATACCTACATTAGCACAAATAAAATGTTCAATCATCAAGAATTTGTTCCAGGGTAACTCCCTCTAAGTGGTTCTCTCCATCTTTATAATTCTGGATAGCATCTCTTCCTGGAACCACTACTGAGCAACCAGAGAATGTACATCCACTAAACATGATGTTGGGAATGGTACCAACAGTGGGGATAGAATTATTCTTTACCACTTGATTTGATACTGATACAACAGCTACAGAACTATCACCGTTGTCATTATTAGACATAATGTTAGAAACATCTAACAATTGCTTTTCAGAAGGACGCTCGTACTGATGGAGGGCCTCCAATGACTTGTGCCCAGTGCACTGTTGTACTAACTATTGTGAAACACCAGCACGGAACATAGTAGTAGTCCCATAAGCTCGTAAACTGTGGTTTGTATAGGTTTGAGATATACCAGCTTCTTGACACATAGTCTTCAACATACAATCTAACCTATTCTTTCCTACAGGCACAATGGTGAACCAAGGTATTGATGGATCACTACGCAATTTCTCAACTGGTCTCAGTTAAAAAGCACTATCACTTTCTTTTGCTTCTTGTGGAACAACTTGGAAATACTTATCAAGAATCTTTACATGACATTTGTTGTTTTCAGGGGTACTTTCATACTGATAGACAACTTTGTTATCTAAATTTAGTGAGTTGAACCCACCTTGGCGATTCTTGGAGCCAAATTCACTGAACACATAACATATCCGCTCCATACCATCAACATTTCTCTGTTCCCTCTTAAGTTGTGAGAACTTTAAACCCCGTTGCTCCTTTCCACCCCTTAAACAAAAGATTTTCCCATTGTAAAAGAAGACCGCTCGTAACAGGCCCCAGGGATTTTCAATGTTCACCACTCCAGCTTTCCACAACTGATCCTCGTCCTCAACAGATAGAGATGGGGTTTCTTTCTTTTCTGCACCAATTCCCTAGGCATGTAACCTCTTAAATAGTGAGTCACAACAATTTTTTAAGGGCTTAAATTCAGGATCTTGAAATAAGTTGACCACATTTCCTGAATTCCTCATGTATCTTTGTAGTCCACATAGCAAGAGATATAAACTGCAGGGGGTATAATGCTCACCATTTGTTTTCCGGGTTTCAACTACAAACTTGCATAACCAATTACAAGTGGTGTTCTTGTCAGCAGAAATAAGAATGTCGTCATGGCACTTCTCTCCAGATCAAGATTTTCTTATTATTTGCTGTTCGCCAAGATTTAAAGTTGCGATAAGACCACTCCGTGTTCTTCGCTGTGCTCTCAGGCACTTCACCTTCTTTATATTGTTCCAATACATTACCTTCTATTTCAAATGAAAAACGGCTCTCTGCTGTCACTTCGCCAAGTTCACCTTTTCCAGCACTGGAACCTTGTTTATCCAATTCTTTAGACAATAGTACACCTTATTTATCCAACAGTTTTGCTGTAGACGATGAGACAGTGTTCGCTCCTCGCTTGCGCTTTAAACTAAGCCGACGCTTCGCTTCATCCATCACTGGCGGTGAACATGAATGACAAGGGCACCACTCTGGCAATTGTAAACAAAATCTAGGGTTTGGCTCTTTACATTGAGCGACCTTTAGTTTTAAAGTTTTCAACAACGTTTCGCTCACAGCAGCTTTCTTCTCACACATGGCATTCCGTACACTAATAATGGATTTTTACGTGTCATGTAGACAACGTTATTTCAACGTCAATAATTGCTGACCATAATCGAATTCATCAGTCACACTTATAAATTGAATCAGGAAGTAGATTACGTGTTGGCTAGGGTAATTTATTACCCAGCAGGCTATTAGCCTGCATTAAGGGCGTGGTCTATGTATACCAAATAGACCGCATGCATATAAGTTGTATCACGTGCCCTCGTGATTTGCCTGATATGTACACCCACGCTCTCAGGCCTAACGGCCCTCAAGCTTGGGTGTATATCAAGCTTGGGTGTACATATCAGGCAAATCACTCGGGTACATGATACAACTATTACTTGTAGAATGGCATGACCCACACACTATAGCTAACTGTCACAAATGAAAGGCAGACAGCGCTGCACAGATGATTAGGTATGCAGATATTTAACAAAGTTTTACAGATACAATAGGAAGTACTGACGAAAGAAAAATTTGAAGAATTCACAATATTATTAATCAGCTTTGACGAAATAAAATTTGACGAAAAGCAAAAAATAACAGGTCTAAACACTGACTGTTGAGGTGCTTATTGGACAAATTAAGCAATTTGTCAAATTTTACTTTTGTAAAAATTTTCCTGTTGTAAATTTACAGTTATTATTGTTTCAGAAATTGTACTATAGTATTAGGCCACACCAAGTCAAACCTTAGTTTCTGGTCACCCGCCCGCATGGTAAACCTGAAACCCTAGTTTATGAGGACTATTATTAATATTACAGGTGCTTAAGTGCACGTGACCCAGCAAGACACTTATTTTTTACTGCAAAAGATCGATATACTCTAATAGAGCATTCAGGGATTCCAATAGAGCAGTCACACTACTCTTAACTCTAATATTAGGTATATATTAGGTATATATGCCACACTAATAAAATGTTTCTAACTATAGCTAGTTTTGTCCTTGATTATATAGCTGTTCAGATTATAACTGTTACTAAAGCTTCTGTAACCAAAGTAATTTCAGTAGCATTAACTACTAGTCCATGCAGATGGGCCATAGCTTTAACTTTATAATTCAAATGTAGTCCTCTAATGATTAGTCTAATTCCTTATCACTGAACACTACAGGGGTATGGAAAGCCGGCAACATTCGGTGAGCTTAAACTTAAACTTTTCCATAACTAAAATTAGATTGGCAAGTAGAAACCCTTATAGTTTAAACATTCCCAGATGATCACTAAAAAACAGTAGTCTGGAGCACTCAATGACTCAAAACTTTGACAGTTACTTTTCTCAAGGTTACTGAATAGAAGGCTGGAAACACATAGCTAGTGGGCTAAGACTTTACATTTGAATGAAGAATTTCTGATGTGAAAATAGAAGTTAAATTTCATTGTGTATCATGATCATTTGAACAACTTAGCTATAAGTCATAGTAATACTTTCCTGACATAGCTAATGAGACATTTATTTCACTTGGAAAGCATAAGTAGCTACATGAGCAAAACATTTCCTATAGTATATTCTAAATAAATAAATAAATATATACTTAAATGCTATACATCAGTGTATAGCTAGCCATGATCCATCAACAACTTTCCTAGTGCATTTTTTGCCGAAGCACAACTACTTATGTTGTTGGTTAAGTATAAAATCAACATGAATTTGCTAAATTGAGCAAATAATAATACCATACAGTATATTGTCACAGTAGAGTCTATAGTCCTGAAGTCCTGATCATCCGCCCGCCCGCATCCATTTGTAGGCTTGGGAGTGACCAGAAACTAAGGTATGACTTGGAGTGGCCTTATCCATTAGCTACGTAGTTATGCTCACAGGCAATTCTAAGGGGGAGGGGGGGTGATTCTGTAGGTCTAGTTCAACTACCAACACTGCAAAACCATCAACACCACTGCAACTGCATAGTCTCGCGTGGCCAGACCCTTTTCGCGCAGCCGCTTATCGATTGGAAATTATAAGCGCCGTGCTACAAGGGTCTGGAATAGTTCATGAACATGAATTTTTTCGACACGTTATTGGTGACAATTGAATGATTGGGTAACACCTAAGATACAAAGGTACAAAATGCAACGTGTGTTCCCTTGAATCTTTAGTCTGTTTTGATCGACAGATCCGCTTAAAACCTTTCGCCTACTTTCCTTGTAACTCGAGATGAACTGAGCTTGTTTGTCTTTATTCAGCCGTACTTGTTGAAGATTCAGTAGTAGGTAGAAGGAAAAACCTACACGGGTCGATATTCGTCATCCCCAGAGGCCTTCTTCAGCTCATTCTTCAGTAATCAGATCACTTTGTCGATTAAGGGATCGCGTGAGCCAATTTACACTCCCCAACCACTGGGGATTGTAGATTTTTTTAAGTCCGTGAACTATTCCAGACCCTTGTAGCGCGGCGCTTATAATTTCCAATCAATAAGCGGCTGCGCGGAAAGGGTCTGGCCACGCGAGACTAGCAACTGCATGGGACAATCTAAGCCTCTGCCCCTCTACTATAATTGACCAAGGCAAGTTGAAATATATCTGGACTAAAGGAATTATCACCATGTCTATGTTAAGAATTCTGTTCATCAGCATTGTAGCATAAAACATTACAACCAGGCAAACAGTGGTGATCTTGGTGGTGATGTGATACATACTCATGCATACATAACTCACTTCTGTTATCCTGGCAGACCCCTTAGTAGCACGTCATCACAGGCCACTGGCTGCTGTCACCTCTCCCCAGAATCGAGGTTTGATAAAACGTGTCAGTGTGCTTAATCGAGTAGCGCAGTGTTGTTACGTAATTTTACGTAGGGCATCAAACGATGTGAAAGTAACGAAACCGAGAACGAAACCCTATTATTTATGGTGTACGTAACTTTGTGGCTGAGCAAGTCTGTACATAACGAGATTGATTAGCACGTGACCGTGCGAATAGCCACTCCGTAGAAGTATAGATAATAGACACCCCTCTATGGTAGAAGCATAGATAATAGTCTATTTGTGTATCTATGGTAGAAGGATTGCGAATTCTTTTCAATAGCGCTTAATTCGAGTCGTACCTCCTCTGCCAACCGACGTTATCTTGTTTGACCGTGGATAAAAGTACTGTCTATGCTTGTAGTAATATGCTCCTAGAAAAATCCGCAGGTTAGCGAAGAAAATTTCATAGAGCATGGTAAACGTTAGATGGATGTATACTTTTACTTACATCACAGTGGTTGAACAAAAGAAGCTATTAGCAGCACTCAGCGTTGGAGTTTTAGCCGTATTTGTCGTGCTGCCGTTATGGTGGAAGACCACAGAAGTTTATCGCGCGACCCTTCCCTATAAGGAGATAGAGCAGTTATCCAACCGTGAAGTATGTGTTAAGACACAATGACAGGCTTTCACTGTTGGTAGATCTGCGACCTCAAAGGGGTGTCACGTAGGTACACATTGTAGGTAGATCTGCGACCGCGGTCAAGTCTTGACCCACCAAAATTCCACACTGACCTTTGACTAAGAGCCTTTTCAATCTATTACCTGTGACTTAGTGATGATATTTGGAAATTTTAGCCGTTGGCGTGGTATGAACTTGGTGATCTTGATCCTTGTCTTAGAGTTTGACCGCGGTCACAGATCTACCTACAGCGAGTGTCTGTCACTTCCTTGGACCGTGATTTAACTCCAATAAACAGTCAAAGCAGATAAATCATGCCAAGTCAACAGTCAAGGAAATATGTGTAAAATCCACAATGGAAAGTATAAATGTTATTTACCAAATCACAGGTTACACACTGGTGAAGGCTCTAAGTCACATTACAGCAAAATTTTGGCTAGTCAAGACTTTGATTGCAGTCGTAGATCTACCTACACTGCATGCCTATGTACTTACACATGTACAAGATGTATGTACTGTACATTAAGGATCATGAAGGTTTGGGCTTTTCAAAAACCAGCCTCACAATACCGTTATGGTGCCAGTGATGTAGCCAGATCAGGGCACTGCCTTCCCATAGTAATTAAAAATGTGGGCTGGATTCACTGAAACTATTGTACAAGAATAAGAAGCACAACTTATACAATACTCACCATACAATGCTTTTCTTTCTGGCTATGGGGTTATCTAGGATCATGTGATTACAATAAATTTTGACAAGGAGTGAAGGACAAAGGTGGACAGTCACCTATCGAAGTGCCGAGTCAGGATCAGAGAATGGAGGCAAGGCAGCCTAGAGACATTAACACTCGTCTATATAGCCATTCCTTAGTTCAAGTGGAGTGCTTGTTCAGTCAGCAATTATTTTCTTTTTTTTTATTTCCACTTTCTTGGCTAACAACTCTAGTGGCAGGGCATAGTCATCACACATGATTATTATAGTATGTATGCATTGAGCTAGACATTTAATAACTTATGGATGCAATTACACGTGAGTTTGGCTCATTTACATTTTTGACCCATAGCCACTAACAAAAGGTAGAGGCTATTCGTATGGTTCCAGACGCCGATTTTACCAAGCTATTCATCCGGCCATATGGCCCGGCTCAGTACACGTGATCCGGTTCATGTGTATAAAAACTTAAACCAAAAAGGGTCCTAAAACGAACGAAACATCATGGTCTGTTGGGGAATCGAACCCATGACCTCCAACCCATGACCTCCACCAGTGTGCGAGGCAAGGATCGTAACCACTGTGCTACGTGGCTACCAGCTAACCAGCTCTTTTAGTTTCTACCTTATATACGTCATTCAAGAAGAAACCTATATGAGAAGAACACCCAGTGAAGAAGAAACCAAAGCTGAACCCGTCCTCAACCCTAATGCTAACGTGACGTTTGCCTGTTAAGCACAATGATGAATTTCACTGTCTGTATGAAGGTAAGTTTTTGGGTGAGTTCGAGGTGAACTAGGGTTGGCCCGGCTTCGCTGGGATGCTTGCTTCGCTCACTCCAACCCTAGCTCATCTCGAACTCATCCAAACACTTACCTTCATACAACTAGTGTGTTTGATACTCGAGTTATGGGTGACACTGTTGGACGAATAGTACCGGACGAACAGGACCGCGCGATCCGAACCGGACGAATAGCCTGGTGATATCGGTGTCCGGAACTGGACAAATGGCCACATGCTAACAAAATCTTTTTGTTCAAATGCCTGACAAAATATTTATGGTCATGTTTTTTTACCATACGTTATGTAAACTAAAGCGCGTAGCTAGGCCATAACATAAAGTGCATTGTCTATTATCCTCCTGATCTTGCAATGAAGCCAAACGACACCTGTCACTACCTTTACTGTAATCATCATTCTCTTGAGAAGAAAATCCACTTTTCATTTTTGTCATCTTTCATACAGTAGTGCAATAAAGTATTATATATAGTGATGTATAGTGTATTGATGTTCATATGGAGATGTGTACACGTTTGGTGCATGGTTGAATGGCTTGCCTGCCAAGTGTCTCCTAGGGAGAAATGATGTGCAAGACTTGCAAGTTTGCAAGCAAGATTCTTGCACTGAAATGTCACTTTTCTTGCAAGTTACTCGCAGTATTTAAAGAATCTCGCATTTCATTTCTCCCTGGGCTGCATTCTGTGCTTTGCCTTTCTTAATTTTGACGTCTTCTTCATCCATACCGAGGCATTAATTTTTTGCACTGAGCACAATTAAAAGCCACAAAACTACATTATTTGAAACACTTGAGCGACTAGAAGTAGGAGTAGATACATCTAAAGTAATCATATGGATCAACCACACTCCGTATAATGCTGCTTTTAGTGATCTAGCTGCAATAAGCTGCGGTGGTTTGCTGTCAATTATGTCAAAAAGATGAGTAAAACATTATGTAATTTCTTGGCTGAGAGTCAAAATAGGGATTTGTCGTTTACATTACCACCTAGTGATCTCTTGATTCATGGCTTTATTCAGTGATCCCTATTCCCCTTTTAAAATGTGCATATATATATTTGCATATGCTACATGTCAATCTTTTACATTCATGTTCTTTGCTAGAATGTCATCACTATTACAAGACAGATTGTAGTAGCTATGCTATTGGAGGATGATGCTAAACGAGATGACTTGTTCCTAGCCAAGATACAGGAGTATTTGAGAATTACTGAACAAGGTAATGCATTGCATAAGAAATATTGATATTGTTCATGAAATTGTTAATATTCCACTACTTGTTTACATAGTCAACCATCAATATCTTCGAAGGGAAACCATTTTAAATACACACAGCGAGCAGTCTATGTACAGCTTTAGATTCTTACAAATTTAGCTTCTACCCTTCCACAATCAAGCTTTGGAACAATTTACCATCACATATTATTGGTTGCAGCTCATTAGATGATTTTAAGGATAAGATTAGAATGCACTTTAATTGATATTGACCTTCACTTTAATTGATAATGACCTTATTTCCTTCCTTTCCCCAATTGTAATATACTCATTAATCTGAGGTCATACGATTATGATTACAGTGGAATCTCAGTTATCCGGACCCCACTTAACCAGATTCTTGGTTAACCGAACTACGGAAATGACTGTTCTATTAGAGTAGTGACTGTTTTATTAGGGTATTTGATAATACTGATATTTTAACAAATATTTCTTTATGCTATTTTAAGGTTACAGTTTCTGAGACACAGACTTTTCGACTTATGGACTACCCCTGGTCCCAAGGGGTTCAGATAACCGAGGTTCCACTGTATATATATATATATATATATTATAAGCCAGCCTGGAACACTTAGTGTTGTGGTAAGATGCTAACTCTCAAAGTAACAGGTCGGTATTTCGAGTACCACTGTAGGTAACAATTTTTATTTGGGTTTTATACTTATAGGAACATGTTTGTTGCATGAAGTGCTTTGACTGCCTATTAGGGTATTTGAGCATTCTATTATAGTATATTGATCTTTTTCACACTTTTCAGTTTGGCTAGATATTATTCTGAGGTGAAGGGGGACGGCCAAGCCACCCCCTCCCCAATCCCAGCTGAGCGCCCAGCTCCAAAACAATCACCCATGCCTCCGACCAAGTATAACTCGACAATGGATAAGGCTACAGGCTTGATTTCTTCACTGTTTGACATTCCTTCGTCCACAGACATCCCTTTTTGGTACATATAAAATACACGCATCATGGACTTTCCTTTGTTGTCCTTTGTATTCCAGTTATTTTTGCTAACAAAAATAACTGGAATAGCTAAAAAGTAGTGAAACAAGAGAAATTATCTATACCATTGCTGACAGAGCACTTCTCTTGCATATTGTTCTTCATTTGTAACATTGTGTAACATTAGCTGAAAACAAAGGTAAAAAAGTAAACAAACAAGTAGAAGAAAAATTAGGAATTTTATTTTAGATTAAAGAAAAGAGAGTAGTAAATAAAGCAAGGGAATAGTTGAAAAGTAGTAAAAAAGAGGTTGTCTATGCCTAATAATTCCTAATTCAGTAATGGTTATAGACTGGTTAGTATATCTGCAGGTATAGATTGTTTCACTGCTTTTTAGCTATTCACCTATTTCACTACTTTTTTTTAAACCAGGCGTGTGCCCACAGCTGGCAAAAGGCTGGCTGTGGGCGTGCACCTGGTTTACTGAAACTTTTTTCCGAAAATTGTATGTATGTATGTATATTTGTTTGTCTTTTCGCACCCACGTGAGCAAAACTTTGTTCACTAAAAACAGCCTTTACATGAAAATAAACCCATATAGAGCCTGTATTAAACTTCTGGGCAGGTAAGCTTGGGTTTAAGAGTGCCGATTTGAAATACGGGTGAAACGGGTTTAGAAGGACACAGTAAAGGCCTTTTCAAATGGGCTCTACGGACGTCAAACAGCAACACAGTCGGCCTCCTAGGCTACCGGAGTTAAAAAGGGGGATGCCTGTACATATGTGAACAAAAATGAAGAGCAGCTTTGCCTGAAGAATTTGCGTAAGGAAATGTTATAGATTAACTGTGTAGTAGGCATGGCCCACGAAATGAAATCACCTAAAAACCATCCTCAGTTTCCCTGACTACAATGACACAGTATTGGTGAGGTAAAACTAAGCCCAAACAAGCTTTCAGATCGATCCGAAACGCTTTCAACAAGTTGCTACGGAATTTTAAAAAATATTTATTTAACAGAATTTTCTACTGACTGACTGCCTGACTTACTGCTTGACTGACTGACTGAATGATGCCTTCAGACAAGCGTAACTCTATAACGGCTAAGGCTACGGGCTTGATTTTTTCACTGTTCAACGTCACTTCAGTCCGAAAGGTGCCTTTTGGCATACCGCAGTACATACAATGCATTCTTCATGGACTTACAGTAGCACTGTCCTTCTTTGTGTTCCATTCATCTTTGCTGACAGTGAAAAGTGTCGATTTGACGGTAGCACGTGATGGCTTCCCTTCATAATGAAATCGTCCGTATTTTCATAGTGGCTATTTTGATTGCTTTTGAACAGTTCTTGATTTGTACTGCTGTGTAATTCGTACTGCTGTGTAAAGGGTTGAACATAGCTGACAATGAAGCGTAATGGATACTTCACTTCTCAAATGATAATTGATATAACTGGGGGGCGCGACACTTTCTTTCTTTTGGTTTGCATGGATTGCAGAGGTGTTTTTGAACTGTTCTTGATCCGAATGCTGTGTAACGGGTTAAACATAGCCGACAATGAAGCGTAATGGATACTTCACTTTTCAGACGATAATTGATATATAGCTGGGGCGCGTAGTGTCGTTTCAGATGCGGTGTGCGTGGGTTCACCAGTCATAATAATTATTTGCAAAAAATGTTAACAAACAAGTACACAGAAAAATTAGGAATTTTCAACTAGCGTGGGGACATAGCACATTGATAAAAAGTACTGAAGCAAGCTGGAGTAGTGCATGATATTAAATCACAGTAAAACAGTAAGAAGTGTTATATCCCTACTGTGCTCAAGATACCATAATGGTCGTAATTTATGAAATATTTTGTAATTCTGTAATTACATTAACTGCTAAGGAGGCGTATCTCGAACAAAACGTTTTAACCCACTAATAATGCACAAAAGTATCTTTTTAACTGTTTTACAAGTACATAGAAACATATGGAATTTTCAACTAGAGTAGGGACAATAGCACATCGATAAAAGTACTGAAACAAGCTGGAGTAGTGCACGGTATTATAAATCACAGTAAAACAATAAGAAGTATCAGTAGCGGATCTAGATGGGTTTCTGGGGTTTCAACAGAAACCCCCTTATAAATTTAGCTCAGTGGAAGTCTAAATACATAAACATTGTTGTACTGACAATTTGTCATATCAATCAACTATATACCTCTGTATTTCAGCAGCATGCATGTAGCTGCACTTAACTGACATCATTTATAGCTATTAAATTCTCAGCAACACTTCACTTTTCACCTCTCACTGGATTAAAAACGATCAAGATACTCTAATAGAGCAGTCAAGTAACTACTCTAATAGAGCAGTCAAGTAACTACTCTAATAGAGCAATAAAGCTACAGCTTACAGTCACCATATTTGCCCTATAGTTAGCTATAGTATTTACAGTTTAAAGCATTGGATTTATTGTAATTGCTAACTAAAAGTAGCCTGAAATCCAATCTCAGAGTTTCTAAAATCTCAAAAACTTCTGGAGAAATGTCATCAGATGCCTTATCCAGCTATACCAACTTTTAGAAACCCCCTTTTAAAAATCCTATATCCGCCACTGAATATTATATCCCTACTGCACATTTCCATTATGGTATCTTGAGCATAGTAGGGATATAACACTTCTTATTGTTTTACTCTGATTTAATATCTTGCACTACTCTAGCTTGTTTCAGTACTTTTATTGATGTGATATATAGTCCCTACTCTAGTAGTTGAAAATTCCAAATTTTTCTATATACTTGTAGAACAGTTAAGAAGATACATTTGTGTGGATTAAAGCATTTTTTTTTCTTTGAGTTACTCCTCCTTAGCAGTGTTTAGAAATGTAATTACAGAATTATGAAATATTTCATCAAATATAAAATACAAATTACTATGATTCAATTGTGTATGTAGCAATAAAGCAAAATCCAAATTTTAGTTTAGTACACTGTTAATTAATTCAGTTAGGTTTGTTTGCTGTATGGCACCTGGTTTTTAGAAGTAGCATAACCAGGAGCGGATCTAGGTTTCAGAAGGGGGTGCTAACATTGGTTGGTTGGCTAAGAAAAGTAACAACTGGTTAATACAACTAGCTATAGTGTGCAAAGCACACTCAGCATGTGGAGCATGCTCTATCTAGAAGGGTTTGGGGGCATGCCCCCTACAGAAAAATTTTGCAAATTTAGCCTATTCAGTATTAAAATTTGGCAATATTTTTGACTGAAAAATGATGTAACTTTGTTTAAGTGATTCATAATGCTTTCACAATGTGAGTCACCTAAGTGTAATAATGATGAAATGACACCATCATATATTCCAGAACAATTGTAATACTAGCTGTAATATAAGGGCACAGCCAGTAACTAAAAATATCAAGACACACGATAGTGTGTCGTGCGGCCCAAGAAGCCGGCGCGCCACACCGTGATTATATTAACAGGAAGAAAGAAAATGCAATTTTCACATCTATGTAGCTCTGTGATCCCTTATCCGATTGGAACCAAATTTGCTAGAGACGTGCCGCCCAGTTAGGGGAGTCTACATACCAAATTTGAAGAAAATCGCTCCAGCCATTTCCGAGATACAAGCGAACAAAATTTTGTTTTAATTTCTTCGTTTTTTTCTTCTTCATCTTCATTTTGCACACTTCGCAAAATTCGCCATAAAACACGAATGCGTGCTTGGATTGGGCTGAAATTTGGCACACTTAAAGGGCTCATTAAGGCGAATCTCCATACCACCTTTGGTAGGAATCCGATGAACATTCACGGAGTTATGACCGATTATTTGCGTAAAATAAGGTCGAAGGTCTGTCACGCCTACAGGGTAAACCCCTTGGAGGAATCAGTTGAAAATTGATATGTAGATGGAGCAACCATCGTAGGAGTGCTTTTTTGTGGTTTGAAAGGAATCGAGATAAAGACCATGGAGATATGACACAAAACCCAACCTGTGTTAAAATTATGCGATCGATTTTTATGAATAAAAAAACTATTAGTTTTCGTGTCTACCAGGCAAACCGCTTAGAGCAACAAGCTGAAAATCAGTATGTAGCTGGAATAATCATCATAGAAAGTTCTTGCAGTAGTACAGAAGAATCAGATTACAAATCACTGAGTTATGATTCGAAAGGCAACTACGTGCAGCAAATGCGAGATCGAGATACTCTAATAGAACAGTCACCCTAATAAAGCATTCAGCTGCATGCATACATTGCAAGTTATTCTGTAGGGAATTCAGCTACAAACATGTCACCCTGTAGTCAGATCAGCTAGAAGAAGGTGCCTGATAGAGAGTTCAGCTACAAAGAAGCCATCATGTAGAGAGTTCAGCTCAAATAAATCACTCTGTAGAAAATTCAGCTACAAACAAATTGCCCTGTAGAGAGATCAGCTAGAAGAAGTTACCTTGTAGAGAGTTCAGTTACAAAGAAACAATCACGCAAAGAGTTTAGCTGTAAACAAATCACCCAGTAGAAAGTTCCGCTATGAACAGATCACACTATAGAGAGTTCAGTTAGAAACAAGTCATCCTGTAGAGAGATCAGCTAGAAGAAGTTACATTGTAGGCAGTTCAGTTACAAAGAAACAATCATGCAAAGAGTTTAGCTGTAAACAAATCACCCAGTAGAAAGTTCCGCTATGAACAGATCACACTGTAGAGAGTTCAGTTAGAAACAAGTCATCCTGTAGAGAGATCAGCTAGAAGAAGTTACCTTGTAGAGAGTTCAGTTACAAAGAAACAATCATGCAAAAAGTTTAGCTGCAAACAAATCACCCAGTAGAAAGTTCCGCTATGAACAGATCACACTGTAAAGAGTTCAGTTAGAAACAAGCCATCCTGTAGATAGATCAGCTAGAAGAAGTCACTTTGTAGAGAGTTCAGCTACAAAGAAACCACCATGTAAGAGAGTTCAGCTGCAAACAAACCACTCTGTACAGAGTTCAGCTACGAACAGATCACCCTGTAGAGAGATCAGCTAGAAACAAGTCATCCTGTAGAGAGTTCAGCTAGAAGAAGTTACATTGTAGAGAGTTCAGCTACAAAGAAACCACTATGTAAGAGAGTTCAGCTGCAAACAAATCACCTGTAGAGAGTTCAGCTAGGAACAAATCACCCTGTACAGAGATCAGCTAGAAACAAGTCATCCTGTAGAGAGTTCAGCTAGAAGAAGTTACATTGTAGAGAGTTCAGCTACAAAGAAACTACCATGTAGAGAATTCAGCTGCAAACAAATCGCCCTGTAGAGAATTCAGCTACAAACAAATCACCCTGTAGAAAGATCAGCTAGAAGAAGTTACCTTGTAGAGAGTTCAGCTACAAGCAAATCACCCTGTAGAGGATTCAGCTACAAGCAAATCACCCTGTAGAGGATTCAGCTACAAACAAGTCACCCTGTAGAGAGTTCAGCTAGAAGAAGTTACATTGTAGAGAGTTCAGCTACAAAGAAATTCAGCTACAAAGAAACTACCATGTAGAGAGTTCAGCTGCAAACAAATTGCCCTGTAGAGAATTCAGCTGCAAACAAATCACCCTGTAGAAAGATCAGCTAGAAGAAGTTACCTTGTAGAGAGTTCAGCTACAAACAAATCACCCTGTAGAGGATTCAACTACAAACAAGTCACCCTGTAGAGAGTTCAGCTAGAAGAAGTGACATTGTAGAGAGATCAGCTACAAAGAAACTACCATGTAGAGAGTTCAGCTGCAAACAAATTACCCTGTAGAGAATTCAGCTGCAAACAAATCACCCTGTAGAAAGATCAGCTAGAAGAAGTTACCTTGTAGAGAGTTTAGCTACAAACAAATCACCCTGTAGAGGATTCAACTACAAACAAGTCACCCTGTAGAGAGTTCAGCTAGAAGAAGTTACATTGTAGAGAGTTCAGCTACAAAGAAACTACCATGTAGAGAGTTCAGCTGCAAACAAATTGCCCTGTAGAGAATTCAGCTACAAACAAATCACCCTGTAGAAAGATCAGCTAGAAGAAGTTACCTTGTAGAGAGTTCAGCTACAAACAAATCACCCTGTAGAGAGTTCAGCTAGAAACAATTCACCCTGCAGAGAGATCAGCTAGAAACAAGCCACCCGTAGAGAGTTCAGCTAGAAGAAGTTACATTGTAGAGAGTTCAGCAGTTTAGCTGCAAACAAATCGCCCTGTAGAGAATTCAGCTACAAACAAATCACCCTGTAGAAAGATCAGCTAGAAGAAGTTACCTTGTAGAGAGTTCAGCTACAAACAAGTCACCCTGTAGAGGGATCAGCTAGAAACAAGCCACGTTCAGCTAGAAGAAGTTACACTGTTGAGAGTTCAGCTACAAAGAAACTACCATGTAGAGAGTTCAGCTGCAAACAATTCGCCCTGTAGAGAATTCAGCTACAAACAAATTACCCTGTAGAAAGATCAGCTAGAAGTTACCTTGTAGAGAGTTCAGCTACAAACAAATCACCCTGTAGAGACTTCAACTACAAACAAGTCACCCTGTATAGAGATCAGCTAGAAACAAGCCACCTGTAGAGAGTTCAGCTAGAAGAAGTTACACTGTAGAGAGTTCAGCTACAGAGAAACTACCATGGAGAGAGTTCAGCTGCAAACAAATCTCCCTGTAGAGAATTCAGCTACAAGCAAATTACCCTGTAGAAAGATCAGCTAGAAGAAGTTACCTTGTAGAGAGTTCAGCTACAAACAAGTCACCCTGTAGAGAGTTCAGCTAGAAACAATTCACCCTGCAGAGAGATCAGCTAGAAACAAGCCACCCATAGAGAGTTCAGCTAGAAGAAGTTACATTGTAGAGAGTTCAGCAGTTTAGCTGCAAACAAATCGCCCTGTAGAGAATTCAGCTACAAACAAATCACCCTGTAGAAAGATCAGCTAGAAGAAGTTACCTGGTAGAGAGTTCAGCTACAAACAAATCACCCTGTAGAGAGTTTAGCTGCAAACAAGTCATCCGGTAGAGAGATCAGCTAGAAGGATCACCTTGCAGAGAGGTCAGCTACAAAGAGATCACCCTGCTTCATCTTTTCTTCTTCCTGTAGTAAAGAAAAAAATGACAGGTTAAAAAGCCCTAAAGCCGGCCATAGGCCGGCTTTGGGGTATACAAATACAAAAAGAAGTGAAATCTAATCCAAAACAGCCAAGCTGTAAAAAAAGAGTGCAGCCCTGAGAAAGGCTATGGTGAAAAAAGATGTGAAATCCAAGGTGGCGGCCAAGAAATGACTGTGATGGTAGGTTAATGAATTTGGTGCCGCTTGGTCTTGGCACAAAATTCACCTGAATTGTCGTTATTAAAATTTTTACCATTAACCTACCATCACAGCCATTTCTTGGCCACCACCTTGGATTTCACATCTTTTTTCACCATAGCCTTTCTCAGGGCCGCACTCTTTTTTTACAGCTTGGCTGTTTTGGATTAGATATTCTTTACATAAAGAACAGGAAGGGGAAGGATGCAGCTATACATGATCAATACTTGCCATTAATTTTGTGCTTGAAATACCTTAATTTAGCAGTACATTAAATTTAGTAATTTTAGAGTTAGGTTTTTTGCTGATTGATTGTAAACATCAATTCACGAATTAATATAATTTATTCAGTAAATTCATCAATATACAGCAGGGGCGTAGGCAGGATTTCCAAAAGGGGGGTTCTGCCCTACACGTGTACACGTGTAAACATGTGTATTCTTATAAATTCATTCGCAATAGCGAGTAGAGGTACTTGAATTCCTCTGCCTGAAGACCTGTAGCTACCCATTTCAGTGGATTTGTGTAAGTTAATTCAGTTCTAGTTAACCAGTATCACGATTTAAAAAACTTAACTCTGAAAAGGGGGTTCGTCCGAACCCTTTGAACCCCCCCTGGCTACGCCCCTGTACAGGATTGCTAAATTTAGTGTATTGCTTGGCTTAAGGTATAGCTAGTGTGCTTTACAGTCTATGGCTCAAACTACAGGGAGGGTGTAACATCCAAACAGAACAATGAAGAGAGGGCAAGTATATACTCACCCTACAGTGTGTTGAGTATGCGTACGTAGAATTTTCCAGCTAGGGGGGTCTGGGGTGATGCTTCCTCCGGAAATTTTTGGAATGTAGCTATCACAAGATTGAATCTAGAAGCTATTTTTAACCAAATACTCTATTGTACTGAAAGATTGTGGGGTACAAGATGGATGAGTTCAGTTGTAAGCAATTTTAGAAAAACAGAACTTCACCTTTAAATGCTATTATAGATTATAAGGCAATACATAATAGTGGATTGTCAAAGATATACACAGGATTGGATCTTTAGTTCACTGTAGAGATTTAACATGCACACAAAAATAATTTCAACTTTGTAGTATATATAGCCACAGACTGTTCTGTTACTCTGACTTTTCAAATACAGTGTGTTATTTTACAACCAGAGTCCAAAGTCACTTACATATACAACTAGTTTTTGGCCACAACTAACTAGGGCTGAGCGATTCTACCGTTTTAGCGATATATCGCGATATTTTGTAAGTATCGAATCCTGATATTTTGTTATTAACTATCATGATACCATGCCTGTACATTATTGTCATTAAAAATTCATTGTTATGCTGTACTAGGCTCAAGAATCCTTAACCTAGTTACCCCTGCAGAGAGGTGTGAACACCATAACATAACTTCAAAGCATGTGTTATAATAACTGTTACTGTAAACAAGGATGGTAATGGCTAGTTTGATGCTACTTTTAAAGACTTCCTTCAGGAATACTGAGGAATACACCATGTAGCACCAGCTATGATTGACGTATTTGTAAGTATCATGAACTATTCAGTATAGTGAATAGTGGCTTTAGTATCGATCGTGATACTAAAATGGCAGTATCGCTCAGCCCTACAACTAACCCCTTATAACGCGACAGCGTAAATGCTGTGATATCATTTGAGCTTATAAAGTTGAGCTTCAAGGGGTTTTGGAGTGCAAATCCTGTATTACATTAAATTTTATTAGCTTAATCAATTGATGCTAGATTCAGATAAATGCAGCATAGAACATTGGTACTAATAAAGCAAAAACAAACAGTTCTCAGATTCTACAGCCTTGTTAACTGTATACTGTACATGCTAAGAGATTAACTGTTTTACTTAAGCGTGTTAACCCAAGCATCAATGTAGCAACAGCTGAAAATACCCACTATATTATTAAACTGTTTGACAGAAGTTGTTCTCAGAAAGTGATTAGTATGTGGCAGGATGTTTGGAGCAATGGTAAGATAGCAGTGCACAGGTCAAGAAAACACACTGGCAACTTCTTGAAAAAACATTATGATGGATTTTCTATTAGAGTAGTTGACTGTTCTATTAGAGTATTTCGATTTTTAGCAGCTTTTAGGTTAAATCTCACACCAAAAGTATAATTTGAACCCCTCTTAGTAAATCTAAGTAAAGATTAGCCATTCTCCCTTCTCTTTCCATCTTTTCATTACCCATGCATATGTATAAGATGCTATACTGCAACTTCTAGAAGCTTTCTAGCTTACACATGGTAAAATTTTAGAGGAGGGGCAACACCCCAAGCACTCCCCCTAAATCCACCCTTGACAACATCATCTTGTTTTTCTTTGATCCTTAACCCAACTTCATATACTGTATATTTGATCGTATGAAAGACACGCTGCAGTGTATCATGTAGTTCAAGAGGTTTATAACATGTCATACGTACAACAGCATTATGTGAGCACGTCGCTGTTAGAGTAGAGATGCTTTCTATTGGAGTAATTGCATAACAAAAGTGAGTATACGTCATGAGATTTGTATTTTATCCCTCAGCTGGTTAATCCATGTTCACTTCGCTATTTGGTCTTTGTTCTATTGGAATAGATGGTAGGAGTACTTGAACAAAGCTAGGAGACCTTGTAGCAGTGCACAGAGTGTGTTGTGGTTGCAGAAAGCATTTGCTCACAGGTCAGCATAATTTGACAAATGTGTAGTTCATATCACACTAGCCCTCAGCCAGAAAGGATTCCTATGAATATAAATGGCAAGGAGAAAACATCCTGATTGCCTAGGTGGACTTGTAGGCATTGGAACATAAATGGATGGCTGCAGGATCAATGCTGCTTAAGGCTATGGATTTTTCTCCTTTTTACAATTTTTTATACATAACATCTTTAAACAGGCTGTAGGACCAGGTGTTCTGTAGACCTTTAGGACTGGTGGTATATAGCCTTTAGTGATGTGCAATAATATCGATAGTGTGACAATTGTACGTATCACAGTAATCCATTATTGTGATATGATAATAGCTTGTGATGTCATGAGTACTAATCAGATATTTTTATTTCAAAAACTTACAATTGAAGTATACATTTGTTGGTTTATTTCAATTATTTATTAACTCATGAGATTTGCTGTATTTCTGAATATCATCTCTCAACATTTGCTGTATTAACGTTTGTTACATAACTATTAAACAAACGTTAATACAATACCTACTAAATTATACAACTTATTATTGGATCTACTATCATGATAAATTATCGTATTATGATACAAGTATTGTGATAATCGATAAAATAGCAAAATCATTATCGCATATTACTAAGTAAATAAATAAAATAAAGTAGCATCTAGCCTTCCAATATTCATTGTCGCTATGAAGTACCCTTTCATATTCTGCTAAATTTTGTCTTTATGTTATAACCATCACAGTACGCTATAATTGCTCATTTATTGCATACCTTGTAGTTGTGAGGGACAACAGATATGTCACCTTACGGTATATCATCAAGAAGCAAGCAGGTGTGTGTTATAGCTGTTATAATGTCAGTCCCATTACATGTTATATTAATAGATGGTGCTACATTAAATTTTCTAATGGAGAGCATTAAGACAGCTCAAACCATTAAAGGTGATCCATTTAATTGACACCATGTTATTATCACCTACACTTTACTTTTGCATAGAAATTGTGTATTGGTTGCATATACGAATTTGTAGTTTGACAGATTCAGAGAGGTTCTTAACCCTATTATTATTTATAGAGGCCTCAGATGTGGTTGGCTCTCTTCTGGACAGCCAGACAGGTCATTTCTGTTTGGTGCTGTTTCCACAATCCCTGAACTCCAACCTTTTCAACTCAGTGGAACCCAGGGTTTTTGTCTCTAAGCACAGGATTGCACTAGTGCAGTTATCTTCAGTATCTGGTATGTGTATGTGTATGTATAATAGTCTCTCTACTACAGTGGCCCTAAAGGTCGCGCCATGCGCCAATATCTAAGCGACAATATCTGTGCGACGATAGATAATATCCATTTGACAGTAGATGATATCTATGCGATGGTAGACAATAGTTATGTGATGATAGACGATTACCTATACGACAATAGTGATGCGATGATTGATGATGAGATGATCGTGTGATCAGTGATGGTTTTGTGTGACGATCTTTCAACGGACCAATGGTCTGGGCATATAAGGTCTCCGTCGGAACCATTTATGTTGACACATTTAGTCCGGCTGGACCACTTGTGCTTGGTCCACTGGGACCAGTTATGCCAGTGCAAAAAAATATCCGGGCTGAACAAAAATGGTCCACGTTCGCATTCACACTTATAACTATAATCAAAAGCATATGCAAGGCGCACTCTCCACTATTTATGCTATAATAGTTCCAGCGTAACTACGTATAGTAGTAGAAAATTATCCAAGCCTTTGTTATTTAACAAAGTTAGGAATCATTATTTTATTCCTTGCTTCTTTCTTGTCACTGCCCTCATCAATTTTTAAATATCCACATCAAATTTTATTTATTTGATTTTAGATTACATGAATGCGAATGCACTTTCATGACAGAGGGAGGCATAGTATGACCATGTCTTAAAGTAAATGCATTAGCTGTGCATATAAAGAGTAATAAAGGGATTGGAGACCCTCAGCTCTTGTTCAACAGGGTGCATGGGTACACAGTCTTTGCACCTTTCAAGATCGAAATACTCTAATAGAGCAGTCACATACTCAAATAACAAGAGTCAACTGTATAATTAATAATCAATAATCACCTCCCACCTGCATCAGTTTTTGCTCTACTAGGTGACAGAAAACAAGCAATAATGATGGCTTTATCTATAAAATTAAAACTCTTCAGCAGAACTTACTACACAGTGTTTTGTGAGATTTACACATTTTTAGTGGTACCACCATTCACAGTTGTCACATTTGATCCAACCATTGTCTGTATCTTGCATTCCACAAGCATGACAAAAATTATCTAGTGATTCTGAAGCATTAAGAAGCTTAATAGCCATATCATTACGAAGCTTTGAGATTTCACTCGTTGTACACATGGTTGGTAATGGCTGCCTTTGTATAATACACTCTGCAAACTTCATGACAAAGATGAATGATGGCATTACAGCATAACTCAGTGGGTAAGTCCCTACTTTGGCACATTAGCTATAACAATTATTTGCTCAATGCCAAAGTAGGAATTTTTAAAAATGCTAGTTCACAGTATGGATTGGTGTAGATATTATGCAGCCATTTCTACAGGTTTTTGCAATTGATTTTGTCACCTTTCCAATTGACTTCGTCCTGTTTGCAGTAGAGTTTATCACCTTTGCAATAAAATTCGTCCCGTTTTTTGTCAGTTTTGCAATTGATTTTGAAGCCATTAGTTGTCTGTCAAGTTAATTAGCTTGTTCGTGAGTGACCACACCTATCGCCAATAGCTAAGAACAGTTGCGAATGTTATTGAAGAAGCCATAGCAGAAGAATTATTGCCTTATAAATAAAGAGTTGTTTACCACACTTGTACTTCAACAAGATCATGGAGCAGCTGCTACATCAATCAAAAGTACTGAAACAAGCTTGAGTAGTGCACTGTACATCTTGTTTTCTTGCATACTGCAGCTACCAATCTTGTTAGGGACGAATTCTAATGCAAAAGCGACAAAATCAATTGCAAAACTGACAAAATCAATAGCAAAACCAATGAATTCAATTGCAAATGGGACAAATTCTACTGCAAATGTGATGAAGTCTACTGCAAACAGGATGAAGTCAATTGCAAATGTGACGAGTTCAATTGCAAAAACCTGTAATAATCAAACTAGTTTCACTTTTAGCTTTCCTTTCCTTTAGTTCATTAAGCAACTTCATGTGCTTTTCTCATTCTAATTTTGTTCGGTCAGAAGCAATAAATACCCTTCTATACTGGTCGTGGCGACAAAGCCAGTTTGAATGGGAAATAACAGTAAATTTGTCATATTCCTGTTCCAAACACATTAACAAGAGTCAGGTTATTTTCAAGCCTTCCCCATAAATGTATCGTGCACTCGAGTGGCTGGAACATTTAAGTCCAAAACTGTGTTAGAAAGGAATTTTTATCAGCAGTGCGATCTTTAGCTTCAGGAAAATTGTAAATGATAACATTCTTCATACGTCTGTCCCTGTGTGCTAACTCATGTATAATACTATGTGCAGCACTGGATGCAGCAGACACGTAAGTAGTAGTTGCACAAGGTCGCACAGAATTACCAGGACTGGGAGGTTGATTTTGAATTGCTCCATTTGGAGACCAGATAGATTCGATAGCAAGTTTTCAATCTTTAAACCAAGATCCTCAATACACTTACTAACTTGCACTGTAAAGTCAATTATACACTTGTCTATAACTTTTTTTAGTTGAGTCTTTTACCCCTTCTGAAATCTGAATCAGTTACTGATGCTTTTGTTATTTCAGCAACTATAAACTTGATTCATGATTGGCTTGTTATGCTTGCAGTAGTATGCCATATTTGGTATAGACTTTGCAAGGGATAAAAAGGATTTATAATACTTGCCAGACATGGGGCCAAGTACATGAGTACTTGTACACTTAAGTACAGATTTGAAAGTACTTGTACTTTACTTAAATACTTCCTTGATTTCCCCAGTGTACTTGTACTTATACTCAAGTACTTTGCTAAGTACTTGTATGTACTTGAGTACTTAAGTACTTGTAAGTACTGCAAACATTGTATGTAGTTTGTACACAGTGGATACATAACAAAATTGCATGAAGGTGCATTGTACAATTCTTCTAGTGCCTTCCCTAGCCTTACTATGTATCATGTAGCCACATTTAATGATGTCATAGAATTCTGGCAAATAAAAACAATGCTGCTGCTAAAGTTAGTGCATTTTAAGTGTTTAAGAGAGTGAATAGTTGACAAAAACCTGAAAGTACCAACCCCACTAGGTACAATACACTGAATATACACTGAATATACACTGAATATACACTGAATGTACTTGTACTTTACTTGAGTACTTCCAGCATGTATTTGTACTTTACTTAAGTACTCTCTTGATTGTCGCCAGGGTACTTGTACTTATACTTAGAAAATTCAAAAGTACTTTAAGTACTTTCAAATGTACTTGGTCCCATGTCTGATACTTGCTACTAATATTTTCACGTAACGCATGAAATCATCCCTTACGTAAGTCACATTTAAAAGCTTCACCCTTGACCCCATCAGCATCACATGTATTATAACAGTGACTAAACATATCAACTGCAATTTTATTTGCTGCAGGTAATTTATCTGAAGAGAGACCTTGCCAGAGCGATTCCGATCCCCTCTGTTCTCCGGAGATCTGCCTCCTTGATGTTTTTAGACTGGCTGGCATCTGGAGACAAGGATGCGTGATCCAATGTCCTCTTGTTTGTTCCTTCAGCCATGGAACACGGGTAGTATAGCTCTATTCCAAAAGATGTACACTGTCACAAAATGGAGCGAACACAACAAATTGACCGAAGCTAGAACCAAACCTTTTCAGGTGCCGTTTCCTGTCTGTATCAAGGTAACTACAGTACCATAGCTTTCAGGATAACCAGAGTTTGAAGAGCTCGAAAATAACACCATAAACCCACAATCACTTTTATTGTTATTATCTAGGACCGGGTCATATACAACCAAGTACATACACCAACGTTGCAACCTACCCATTGGGCAAGTTTAAACAGTGCCATAGACAGCACTCAGAGCAGTGTGTGTGTATTGGTGGAAATGATACATATGCATACGTGCACAGGCAAGATAGTTTAACTACATCAGAAAACCACAATACTAAAACACAGCCTACAGAAAAACCAAGTTAAGTTAGCTATATTGAAAGTATATATTATAGGTGTGACATGTTTCTGAAGATGACTCAGCAGTAAAGTGAGGCTATGAAGAGCAAGGGATGTGGTGAAGGCACAATTAGCAAATGGTCCCAATCAAGCCAATATGGCACAACAGACTCTGTTGTAACTAGAGGCCACTGGTGATGTGCCAGTACTGTATATCAGCTGTGTGGCATTGGCACAGTGATCACAGTCTATAATATTGTGCATACAGCCATGCACAACATACAGGAGATAGTTACACATTTATGCAGCACTGCATCTTCTTGTTTATTACAGATTCACAGTAGAGTAGTAGTTAAGCTGGGTGGAAAATAATCCCTGCCACTAGCAAGCCAGATGAAGGATGAAGATGTATAATACAATTACCGTACAAGTATTACGTTACTCATTACCTTGTTGTTCCAGCTGGTTGTTTAGGAGTGCATCTGCTGGTTGTTCACTGCATGACGCCTGGAGCACATATCCTGCATGCCTCAGATTCTGCTGCAATCACTTCGTGGATGTTTACTAATCTTATCCTTCGCGCAATTTGTCATTAAGCAAGGGTGTGGTGCTGGGTGTTATATTGAATTACACATATGGTAAAGTCATCAGCACGAATAGGCGTACTTATTATACAGTTGTGCCTACATTCACAGGCGAATCTATCCCCACTTAGTTCATGTCTCTAGGCCTCGTAGTTTTCTCAAACATTATTATTTATTCATTATTGATGACGTAATTTTAGCCGCATTTTGTATTATCTTTAGTACTTGGTGGTATAACTAGGCCCGGGGCACATACAACCAAGTACAATCACCAACGGGACAACCTACCAATAAGGTAGTACATGAATGGTACAGTGTGTGTGTGTGTGTGTGTGTGTGTGTGTGTGTGTGTGTGTGTGTGTGTGTGTGTGTGTGTGTGTGTGTGTGTGTGTGTGTGTGTGTGTGTGTGTGTGTGTGTGTGTGTGTGTGTGTGTGTGTGTGTGTGTGTGTGTGTGTGTGTGTGTGTGTGTGTGTGTGTGTGTGTGTGTGTGTGTCATAGCCAGACTTTTATCTGGGTAGGGTCTTTTAGAAGAAAAATGGACCTTTTTATATGACATGTTTCAGATTACATTATGGTGTTTGCATGCTGAAACTAGGGGGGTCTCGGGGCATGCCCCCCCCCCCCCCCCCAGGAAATTTTTTGAAAATAGATACTAAAAGGTTGAATTTAGTGGCATTTCAGTCAATAAAAATAACAATTTTTAGGTAATAGTATGGTCAAAAACTGTGGTTTCGTGACCAACCTGTGGCTAACAAAGTTTGATGGTTTAGTATTGTACTTTAGGGTATTTTAAACAAAATGAGCTCCCACGCCGCTTTTTAAAGTCCGGGTAAAGTTCAGTAGAGCCAAAAGTCTAAAATGGCTACTAGCTGACATGCGCAAAATAGAAATAATGATAAAAATCCAAATAAAGGTTCTTTTTAGACTAATTTGGGGTGAAGGAATCGATTTCTGATGTTATTTTTGTGCTTGGATGTTCCTATAACCAAGAAATTTAAGTTTGGTAGCTACCGGAACAAACAACTAGCTAGCTGTTTACAGTGATTAAGCCTTGTTCTTTCAGCTCCACAGTCAGTAGTGCCTTTCTTGACAGTGCACAACCCCTTGACAAGGTTAGCTGACTGTCAATTCTTTGCAATGATGAGCAATTAATGGCTGATACCAGAAATTGTCAACAACATTGGTCAAATTCAAGCTGCTCAAGTGAATAGAAAGCAACTCTCTCAAAAGCACGAGGAATGTACTGTACAAGATCTAACATTATGCTTCAACTTTGCTTTCCATTTGATCCAACATCACCTGCTCCAAGAACTTTACAAGTACTTATTCCAGCTACACCTGAGCTCCTTTGAGACTTCAAGAAGGCCAAGCAAGATGGGGAGACCCAGCCGATAAAAATTTTCATGGATGCGTGCATCTATTCTAAAGAAAAATCCATGCATGGTCACATAGCATCTCACCTTTGCAGGGATTCCATCAAGAAATGTATCTGAAAAGACACTAAAAGTAAAACAAGGAGAAACGGATAGCAGGACACTAGCATCCATGTTGATGTCAGTGGTGTACTGTCTCTACCTGAGCTCATGAAACATCATTATATGTGAAGAATACCTAACACTGTTCAATCCTAATGGTACTTTCAGAAAGACTCAAAAGAGCAAACTTCTGCAGAAGTTAGCATTATAGCCCCTTGATGTCAACTCCTACACAGCATTAGTGGACATGATGTAGCGCCTAGCATCACCAACGGGTCAAGAGTGATGGGTCTCCATACACTTGGGGTGAATACACTAACAAAATAGGGTCTGTGATCCTGGCACAGCATGTCAGTGTTACCACCATCATCTGCATCAATGATCCCCACGACTATGCTGAGTCCATCAAAGATGATGAGCATGAATTGCACATTCAGGGTCAAGGTCCCATACCCAATGTATATATATGAAGCCAGCTGATCTGTTTCCCATGGCCTGCAAATTCAAGACAATTCTCTGCACTGCTGGCAACAAGAAACGCCTCCAGGCTCTAATCAGCTCTCAGAACTGTCTAAGTCTATCAGTCAGGAACTAGTCTACTCAGTGGGTGAGGACTGTCAACTGGTGACATCAAAGAAAGCCTGAGCTTTAGCTAGGGTGAGGTTGACACAATTATGCTACCTGTTTATGTGGCTCTAAGATAGATATCACCTAGCTATAGCAAACTCATAGTAATTGATGCAGAAGACACAGACGTGTACATTCAGGCTGCAGCCATTTCACATGGCATTCCAGGTATTATAATACCTCTAAGAAGCAGTTTTGTTTTCTGCAGAGGCATGGGTACTGAAGATTTTTATACTTTTTCATGTCTTGACTGGCTGTGATGCCAACAGCTGTTTTTCTGGGCACAGCAAAATATCCCTCTATGAGAAATTGTCAAAAAGTACTGAGGTCCGTAGCCTCGTCTCAAAGTGTAGAGAAGGCCTTCTGTTGAGTGATGATGTCTTTTTTAAAGTCCTTTGTTATCTGCTACATCTATGGAGATACACAAAATACCTCTCTATACAACCAAGTGGAAAAGACTAAAAGAAAGAATCTTTGATGCGTTTGCTTCCTGATAATGACAATCTTGAGCAGCATATCAAATGTGCCAACCTTTTACTCTACGTTCAGTACCACCCTGACCTAAGAAGACATCTTTCTCCTATAGGTCATGGTTGGAAATTGGTGAATGGCTGTTGTAGACCAGTGTGCCACACAAACCTGCCCTTCCAATTTCACTTCCAGTCCCATCAGTGCAACAGGATGGTTATGACCAGACATGGGACCAAGTACATTTGAAAGTACTTAAGTAAAGTACAAGTACTTTTGAATTTTCCAAGTATAAGTACAAGTACTCTGGCAACAATCAAGAGAGTACTTAAGTAATATACAAGTACATACTGGAAGTACTCAAGTAAAGTACAAGTACATTTTAGCAAAATGTACACTTATTCAGTGTATATTCAGTGTATTGTAGTATGTAGTGGGGTTGGTACTTTCAGGTTTTTGTCAACTATTCACTCTCTTAAACACTTAAAATGCACCAACTTTAGCAGCAGCATTGTTTTTATTTGCCAGAATTCTATGACATCATTAATTGTGGCTACATGATACATAGTAAGGCTAGGGAAGGCACTAGAAGAATTGTACAATGCACCTTCATGCAATTTTGTTATGTACCCACTGTGTACAAACTACGTACAGTGTTTGCAGTACTTACAAGTACTTAAGTACTCAAGTACATACAAGTACTTAGCAAAGTATTTGAGTGTAAGTACAAGTACACTGGGGAAATCAAGGAAGTATTTAAGTAAAGTACAAGTACTTTCAAATCTGTACTTAAGTGTACTTAAGTATAAGTACTCATGTACTTGGCCCCATGTCAGGCTATGACTGCCAATTGAGAGCTGAATCTAAAGCTGCATCTGAATCTGATTTTGATACTGAACCTGAATCATCATATGAGTTGGAGTCATTGGATGAACCTTGAATTAGATTTAACACACTATTTATATGCATAGCATCTTATTGAGCAAAACTCTTAAAATTTTACAGTAACAGAACATCCAATCACAAAAATAACATCAGAAATGGATTCCTTGACCCAAAATTAGTGAGTCACTCGGAGCACTTAATTTAGCTTCTTATTAGTGGTATTTAGTAAACTGCAGCTAATGGGCTTTTGATCCTTAAATATTGGACTTGTATAGAAAATTGTGGACCTTTTTGCAGGGGCGGATCTAGGGGGTGGACTTTAGGGGCTGAAGCCCCCCCCTCCCCCTCACTTTTAGGTTTTACTTGATCAATATGCTGAGGATTATATTGAAATTCTGTTTTAGCATAATTATATGATCACTAATAATACAAATACTCATAAACCCACCTTATATACATATTTCCAAGGCATTATTAGTGGATTTATGCTAAAGGTTATGTAGCAAGGGCCCGGATCAGCATTGGAGGTGTACAAGATCGAGATACTCTAATAGAACAGTCACCTAACTACTCTAATAGAACATTCAGTGTGAGCATAAAAGTTGGTTCTGTTAAGGAAGTTTTTCAAATCTGTCTGCACCTATAGTGCATTGGTCTGTTTAAAAGGCTTGTTCATCTACTTGTGTAGTTATTACCAGTACTGGTATACTTAATTCAGGTACACAATTCCATTGAAAATGCTCTCAGATTCAATCTCGTATCATTCAAATTTCAGTTTCAACATTATTATTCTATCATGCATGCAATTGTGAGAGGATGCATCATGTCCTTGGCTGTCTAAACCTACCCAAACCTTTCCATTAGCAAATGCTGCAGAGAGCCATATGTATCTAAAGGCAGTATATGAAGTATTTACAGGCAGAAATATGCATTTTATGTGGAAATGTCTCCAGATTGCAGTATTTTAGCATTCATTTTTCAAACATTTCCGGGGGGTGTCATGCCCCCAGACCCCCCTAGTTCCAGCATGCTTTCACACACCTCCACCCAAGAGATTAGTACCTTGAGTTAGCCCCCCCCCCCCCAGATCCACTTCTGTTTTGGTTAATTATGGACCTTTTTACTGAAATTGTGGACCTTTTTTCCAAGAGGGTGGTTCTTCAGAACCCCCCGAACCCCACCCCCTGGTTACGGTCCTAGTGTGCTGGTGCGTGTGTATGTGTGTGTGTGTGTGTGTGTGTGTGTGTGTGTTGGTACATAAATGCAATTATAATCAGATACTTAAACTTTATTGGGTAATCAAGACAACAGTTACGTGCACTCTAATATAATTATATACATATATAGCAGGCCCTCAGAATTCATTCTGATCAACAAACACTTAATTAAGTTTAGGATACTAATTGTTCTAATCAACAAGAATACGGCTTTCCACTAAACGCAGCTTGCTTTCTGCTCTCGTGACTTGCCAGTACAGCAGAACGTAATAGTGAAAACAGCAAAGCACAGCACATCCAGAAAAGTGTCTGGTTGTAAGAAGTACTGTGCTTCTGTGACAAAGCTATCTCACTCCTGGCACTGAAAGGCTTCAGGCTGAGAGTTATGCAATTTCACACACAAACTTATCAGCTGAAAACTGTGCTGACATTCTGCACACAATGGCCTGCCAGGCCCAATGCAAAACTACTGATAGCTGAGTGCCGGTACATTAATGGTGTGGCAATAGCACAGTGATGTTTAGACTCTATTTAGGCTGTTTTGGGTGGGTAATAAATCTCATATACTTTCTAATATACTCCACGCCTTCAGGCACAATATAACATATGCTCAAAATCTAAGTTTGTCCAATCGCTATGCGTTGTTCACGTGCAGTGATTTAATGAGCGCGATTATTTTGTCGCGTGAGGACGCATAGTTGCCATGGCGCTAGAGTATTATCAAACCAGCCGCTTTTGCCGAGCCTACAGCAGAAACAGCCGTGGATGAGGTAAGTAATCTGAGTGTAATGTGAAATAGAGTCTAAAGCAGTTATACGGGCACCATGTGGAGTCTATGAAATTTATAAACCTTCAGGCCCTTAGTAGCGCCCTCGCTTTGCTTGTGCGCTACAGCCCGGGCCTTCAGGTTTATAAATTTCATAGACTCCACATGGTGCCCGTATAACTGTTGTGTAACACAATACTGTACAACATACAGAAGATTCAGTTTATACCATAGAACTGTATGCAGCAATGTATTTGCACTGAACACTGGAGATGGAAATAATTTAGCTAGCAAGCTAGGTAAAGGATGAACATAATACAAATGCACAACAAACAATCACGTTGACATGAAAACATACTCTTAATCTTGTTCATCACACAGAGCATGTCCACTGGCACCTGGCATGGCGACTTTGAAATCACTTCGCCACCTGAAAACAGCTTAAACATACTTGTAATCTTGTTGTTTACGTGTAGGGTGACCTCTGGCTCTCCTGCAATCGCTCTCCTGCAATCACTCTCCTGCAATCACTCGTGCCTGTTTGCTAATCTTCTCCTTCACGCAATCTTAAATCAAAGCATGGGTGTGGTGCTGAGCATTATATAGAATTACACATACGTTTAAGTCATCAGCACGAACAGGCACATCGATTATACGGTTGTGCCTTCGTTCACAGGCGAATCGATCCCTGGTTAGTTTATGTCTCTTGGCCTTGTAGTTTTCTCAAACATTATTTATTTATTTATTTATTCATTATACTATTATTTATTTATTTATTTATGACATAATTTTAACCGCGTTTTGTATTATTCTTAGTACTTGGTTGTATAATGAAGCATTTTTTTTTCCATTTCAACACTTTCCTTGAGCAGCATATTTAGACACTGCAAACTTACTTAGCCCTTAAACGCGCACGCGAATTTACAAAATATTGCACTGAAATCGCAAGGGCCATTTAAGTGGCCCTCCATATTTGGCACAGAGGTGCGCGCGCTAGGATTACGTGATCGTGAAACGGTTTAGTGCAACGGAAAGCCACGTTTCTGGGCTTTAATTCGAGCTCAAGAACTTTGTGCTGTGATTAAATATAAGCGAGATATGGATGAAAATACTGTTGTTGATCAACTTTTCTATAGCGACACCGACAATGACTGGAACAACTCGGACGAAGAGGACTCTTTTGTCCATGGAGAAGACTCTTTTGTCCTTGATAGGCTTACCAGGGAACAAGACGGTAAAATTGCGGACAGATGAATCGGTGCTATCACTTCGCCTGCCATTATAGATGATTATGGCGATGTGGAAGAAAATGATCGTGAGGAAGAGTTCAGCAACGACGAAGAAGACATCGAGGAAGAAACAAACGATGATTATGAAGGTATAATGCTTTTCACATGTTTTATAACTTGAGTCCTGCTTCTTCTAATAGCTGATGTAAGATATTGTGAAGGTCATGATGAGTCAAGCAATCCTGGACCATCTGGGCTACATAGTGGAGTGAGTGATGGTGGGATGGGTAGCCTGGAAACTGAATACCCCTGTAGTGGTTCTCCTGTGGCCTACCATGGCTCTCCTGTTAGTTCTTCCCTGCGCTCTCGTTCTTCTTCTCCACATGCCCCATTTTCACCTAGTGATAGAGGCAGGGACTACTCACCATCTCCATCTGATCCTTTGTCTGGTAGAAATAGAGGTAGAGGGAGGGGTAGGGGAACTGTGTCTCCAATGGATCTTGTGCCTAGTCGAGGTAGGAGGAAAGGTACTGGTAGGGGTAGAGGTACCAGTAGGGGTAGGGATTTGGCTATCGAAAATGCTTATACTCTAGAGTGCTGTTTCAACCTGTGAATGATCGTAGGACCATCAAAAGCTTTAGGGAGCAACTGGCTACTAAACTTTTATGTCAACATAGCTCACGCCAGCGTGGAGGACGTCAATCCCAGGCTCTTCCTCCTCAATCGCCTGCGAGGCTTGAGGAACGCCATTTCATAGAGAACCTTGGGACTGACGGTGACTGTGCAGTGTGTTCTGACCGGAAGACACATAGAAAACGTACTAAGTATGGCTGCGTAAATTGTGGAATGGTTCATTTGTGCCTTGAAAATTGTTTTAAGATATACCACACCAAGGAAAGCTATAAATAAATAAGGGGTGTATGCTATTTACTGTGTCTTAGACTTTTTACAGGTTCAGCCGATGTATATAGTTTAGATGTGTTGACAGTATTATCTGTTTAGTTATGTACAGAGCTGTTTGTAATTCAGGTTTTTCCACGATTGTGGTTTTTTTCTCTGAAATCACTTGGATCGGTGGTTTCTAAATGAGGCAAACCCTTTACTGAGTAAAGATCCCAGCTCTTTAGTGTATATATTTCATGTACATTTTATGTTTGAAAAGTTTTTTCAAATTCTAATGCTAATAATAATACTTTATGTTTGATGAACAGTGCATGATAAAATGGATTGCTGTTGGTATTTGATTGACCAGTCACCAGAATACGTCTTGGCAGCACGTTGAAATGCCACAGTGATTGTGTTGGAGTTCTTTGTTACATGCCTACAGGGTAAAAATAATTATGAGAATACGACAATTTTTTTCAATTCACAACTACCTGAGAGTTGTAGCTATGTCAATGGAATTTCACCACCTTGTATCAAGGGTACCACCCTTTCTAAACACCAAGTGTTGAGGCGAATGGACAGAGGAGCTGCCTACCATGATGATTATTTCCAAATGATGCGCGTATTGCTGTGGATAAATGGAGAAGTATTATTGATAAAAACATAATAATAATATTGGATAAACCACAGGTTATCCACCGTCTGTGTACCAAGTTACAAGCTGATACATCAAGGATTTTCACAGATACAGTCGTGTAAAGACGTGCGGTTACTTCGCACAATTGTGTGAATACCACAAGTTTTTTTCTAAAATTCATAAATACCTGAGAGTTGCAGCTATGTCAATGGAATTTCACCACCTTGTATCAAGGGTACAACTCTTTCTCGACACCAAGTATTGAGGCGAATCGCCAACGGAGCCACCTACAATGACGGTTATTTCCAAGTTATGCGCATATTACTTCGGATAAATAGAGAAGCATTAATGATAAACAATTGATAGTCACGATGGGTAAACCCCAGGGTATCCACCATCTGTGTACCAAGTTTCAAGTTGATACATCGAGGATTTTCAGAGATACAGCCTTGTAAAGACGCGCGATTATTTTCGCGAAAGTAAGCATAAACTTTCGTGCGTTTTCGGTGTAATAAATAATAGGGCCATTATAATGGCCTTTGCGCGTTTAAGGGTTAAGAGCTTACGCTCGATAGATACCTGTAACTTTGCTAATAACGATCAAGCACTGAGACTATGCCTCTTAAAAATTTATTTACTCAATCATGATGAAGCACCCTTATTGTTGGTCTGGTTGTATAGCACAATGAAAATATGAAATAACATGCCAATGTAGGGAATTTCCCACCGAGCTATGCTGTAATACCATCATTCATCGCTATTCACTACTTTTTATCACTTGGATCCCTACTTCTATTTTAATTAATATTTTTTAATGTACTAGTTGTAAGTAGTACAGTACTTGCTTTCCAGAGTAACCCAAAACTGTACTTTAATAAGTACATGTACATGTATGTGAAAAGAAACAGTTATACATGGTTCCATAGTTAAACATCTTCATGGTAATTCCATTGTTTTGAGTAATTTGTACATAAACGATAGATCTATAATCACTTTATGGCATGTTGTGACTTCTTGTCACCTTTAAGAGGATGATACAGCATTGATAACCAGGACCTTAGATGTGGTGTACGGTGGAACTGATCTTCAGAGTGTCTTGTCAGAAAGTCTTCACCTACAGAATAAAGTAATGTGGTGTTTGTGTTTGCATAGTGCACACATATGAATTTGCATAAGAATATTGGCTCTGTGTGTGTGTATGCCTTTGGTTACATGTATAATACGTACGTACGTGTGTGTACATGTATATATATATATACTGTATATGTAATAGTTGTAACACAGGCATGCATATCAGGCAAAGCCCGGATGCCCCGTGTTACAGCTAATATGTAACACTTACTAGGTTGATAGCCTGTACAGGGCAATCAATCACCCAAGCCAACACGAGTGCAGCCACTGGCTGTATTATATGCATACCTAAAATTTTCGATTATGGATCAGTAGCTAGTACGTTCGGTTATGATAAATGACATATCCTAGAGATACCACAGAGAATTTCAGTTATGTGAGTTTAATGTTTTAATCAGTACTATTGAATTGTTTATGGAAAAACTACACAGTTCACTAAAGGCCTAGACAGGTAAGCTTGCTTGTAGAGTGGTTACTCCGTGCAGAGTGGTAGCTTTGTGATGGGGGCGTGTCCATATTCGAAAATGTGTGGAAACGATCAATGAATAAGCTATAGCACTAGTTTTCACCTTAGTCCAACGTTTTTCAGCTCGTACAGTAGGATGGCGAGGATACCAAAACGCTCTCGGTCTGAGTGGTTTTCATGGTGAAATCCAAGTCGTGCATCCAAATTATGTGAGTATTAGTCGATCCCCACAATCGATTTCGGCATCAACATCTATACAATCACTGCCCCGTTGTAGCCCTACTACATTTCGTATGTAGTCCGGCTAGCCTGGCTACATACGAAATGTAGCCCGGATGGCTCCTTTGATCTGAGGTGTGAAAGTGTTACATATAAAGTTATATACCTAATTCTAGTAACTGTGTATAGTAGATACTACTGTATATAGTTATGGTGTGGTGTGGTGTGGTATGTACCTGTAGGAGACAGTAAATGTTGATAGGATGAGACAGTTAAGACCTTCTGCAGGTGTGTACATTGTGTGCCTTACGTTTAGTGGTAGAGTATGGATACCAAAATTAATGTGGTGACCGTATTTTTTATTATTTTTATTGTATATCATTTTAGGTGTTCAACTGTCTTTCACTTTACTTAACACTGATCCTTATATCCTCTCTTCCCATTGGAATATTGAGGATGCCATTGATGGTAATAAATGTACATTCTTACTTTTATTTTTCAACTGTAGGCAAACTACAAAAGGTTTCCACCATGAAAGATTTCCGTTATGCCCTTAGTACAATGTTGTTGTTGTTTATTGTAGCGTTAACGTTTATCCCTCTGTCTTATATTAAATCTATAAATGTAAGGATTACGCTATAACTAGGGATCTCCATCTCCTAAAGTGCAAATTTAATCCTTTTTAATTACATGGATAAAGTACCGTAGAGTTGGGTTGTTAAGTGCATGTATCTGTTATGCGCATATTATTTGTTAAGTGCATACACATTTCTTGTAATTAACCATGGATGATAAGCGCACATGGTAAATGCAACGATAAAGCTATGCACAGCAAGAAAAGCTGAGAGTACTGAAAAATTAATGTCTCCTGAAGCGCTTACGTCTTCCATGAAGTCTCCCTTTGCTATGTATACAGCAAATCAGCCATCTGGATAGTGATAATCTTGTTTATCACGAAGGATTTCACCCAGAAATGGAGTCAAGTATTCTCACACAATGGCTTGGCGACTATTAACTACTCTCACAACGTGGTGATTCCGTGTTACACTCTCCACAATTATTTATTAGGCATATGCGCCTAACAGATAGTATGATTTTTGCAAAAAGTTTTCTCCGAAAATTGTAAGCACATGTACTTAACAACCCGACTTTATGGTAGGGATTAAATTTTCACGTCAGAGGTGATATAAATTTTCTTGATTTGTTCTTTTAGCTTTACTGAACTCCTATATACTGCATCAAAGGAAGAATGTCACCAGATATATATGAGGATATAGTGGTATATTAATTTAGAAAATGAAATAAGGGTGTAAATAATAATAATCACTAGTGAGTTCAAGAGATGAATGATATTACAGCATAGCTCTGTGGGAGAATCCCTACATTGGCTTTGTTCAATGCCAGTGTATGATTAGAGCTACAGTATGCTGTAATATCTCTTGTTTTACTACTTACTTTTTATCGCTTAGATCCCTACTTCAATTTTCTTGTACTAGTTTGATTAGATCTTTTGTTATAGCTGTAGCTATGAGCACATGTGACTGATTTATTACAAATTGAGCATGGCTTTTATATTAGGTGACTGTTTTATTGAACCGGTCTCAGTCAACTGGACTATATGCGCTGGTTGGGGGCATACATGTGGTCATGCCATGCCTTGTTTTTTCACCATGCTACCAATAAGAAGTGTGTATTTAATGGCCAATCGCTATTAGTACAGTAAGAGGCATGTATTATTATTATTATTGGTCTTAGAGGGGTGGGTTGCTCGAGTGTTGTTGGTCTAGCTAGTTTGTACTCCTATTATGCAGGTAAAGTGTCTAGCTAACCAGTGTTGCAGTGTAAGTGCTTTAAAATTTTTTTGGTGTCTTAATACAGAAAATATCGATACAGAAAATTAATGCCTTGATACAGATCCTAGCATGAAGAGGAAGACGACCAGCACGGTTAAGGATATAAGGAAAGGCCAGCTGCAGAGAGCAAGCACTTTTTTGAATCACATGTGGCTAAAAATGATGGTCATATGATGTATCACTTTACCCTTGCAACTGTGTTCAGGCAGGCAGCTGGCAGACCGGTTAGTTCAATATTAGAGCTTGTTATATATGTAGTAGTTGTAACATGGGCCCGAGTGCATATATTTCAGGCAAATCACAAGTGCCCATGTTACAACTAACATATTCCTCTTGGGTCAGTGTGGGAAACTGCAGGAATGCTTCACAATTCTATTTATATAGATTGTGGATAACATCGTAAGAGCAACGACAAAGTGCTGCTGAGAGGCTGAACGTAACTGTATCGACATGAGCATGCAGATCGCTTGGACTGATTGTAGTATGCAATTAAACACAGGAAGCTCAAATGCGAGCTGAACAGCTTGCACTATAAAAAATACTTACTATACTAGCCATGAATAAACTTAAGCAGTGAATATGTTTACAGTGCTATAGAGCAGTTTCAAAACCATGGTAACCAAAAATTACACAATGGACCACACCCAAATCGCCATGTTTTTGTACCAGACTGTTTTATGTTGCAAGTTGAATACCTCGCTAAATTCATGTCAAGACTTATTTTATTAATACGTAGGTAAAGTAGATGCCAGTGATAGAATAAAATATGTAGGTGAGTTATTAGGAATTAAAAGATCTATACTGCCTCCAACAGGGCAGTTTTGTAGAAAAGAGAAATGCGTAAAGATAGATTAGGCCAAATTACAACCTATTCACCGCCCAAAGGTGGTTAAAACTACAGGAAATTTATAGTATAGGTCTTTATCCAGCACCACAGCAGGGTGCAGCCACATCCAGCTATCCCAGGATTAAGCCAGAGCTCCTGAAAGGCATGAGACCGGTGATGGCGTACTACCAAACTGTGATAAAACACCAGCAAAAGAAGACTCTTAGTGGTGAATTTTACTAGAGTTACATTTTATTGTCGAAATCAACCATCAGTTAAAGTTTAGCAGTCTTATTTTGCTGGCTGCTTTTTCACACAGAGTGGCGATCCCAGCACATGAGCGATTTTGATGGAGCTCTGGCTAACTTGGGGATGGCAGTATGTGGCTGTATGATGCTGTGGTGCTTGATGAAGACCTGTACTGTAAGTTTCTCCTTGCTTTAGCAAGTTTTAAGCAGTGAATAGCCCATAATCTGGCCTAATCCATCTTTATGCATTTCTCTTTCCTCGAAACTGCCCTGTTGGGAGGCATTGCAGATCTTTTAATGCCTAATAACTTACCTACATATTTTATTCTATCACTAGAATATGTTTTACTTACGTATTAATGAAATAAGTCTTTGCATGAATTTAGCGAGGAATTCAACTTGCGATATCAAACAGTCTGGTACAAAAACATGGCGATTTGGGTATGGTCCATTGCATAATTTTTGGTACATCGTGCCAGGTGTCAAAACAGCAATATGAAGATGATTCGAGTGTATTTACTTTACTAGCCATAAATAAACTAAAGTAGTGAATGTGTTAGCTAACACTAATGGCCAAATCAATTAAGCGCTACGCCCAGTATCTGGACATCGCTACGTCATTACAATCAAAACAGCAATATAAACTAAACTGTGACCTTCTTCATTCAGTAAAACAACGAACTATCTTCTTCCATAAGTTCATGATCTATGCTTTGGCTCACTTTACAAAACTAAAACCCACTATTGATCCTGTGAAGTGTCACTATATTAAAGTAGAGGAGATCACACAGTTTCATCAAAGAAATCAGATAATTTCTGAGAATGCTTGGAATGCATTAATCAGAATAGGAGGTAGTATATACAAGTTATATCCCTCCTAGGGATATAACTTAAAGATTTGTTAATTTAAAAATGATGTAGGAATCTATGCAATAAAAAGTGAGATGAAGGATGGTATTACAGCATAGCTCGATGGGAAAGTCCCTACTTTGGCATTGAGCAAAATGCTAATATGCCATAGTAGGGATTTTCCCATTGAGCTATGCTGTAACACCATCATTCATCTCTTGTTTCACTACTGTTTATTGCATAGATCCCTACTTAAAATACTAGTTTGTTTAGTTTTTTTTGGTTGTAGCACAGTTAGTTACACAGCTAGTTATAGTGTAACTTGTGAATTAGCTATTAAGTTCCTGTACAGCTTATTAAAGTACAGTACGTACTGTACTATGCCAAAATTGGAAGCACATAGGCCCGTAGTAGCGTGCATAGCTTACCTCCTTTGATCATAGTAACAGTGGCGCTCAGATCTATGACCTGTAGACGATGGTCCATGTTCTATTCACCCGGGTCGAAAGTTGTTCGAACGAACAGACCCTTTCAGTTGTCTGGAGCTTAGTCTCGAATCTCTCGATTAACAGGATGAAGTACACTGTAATACAATTTCCACTCGAGTACTATCCAATCACTCACTGATCTTGCCGTCCTTGTGTTCAGAGGAACAAGCCATCGAGTATCAGTGTGTCTATTAAGTAAGAAATCTCTCGTCGATTGCAGTCCAGGCATTGGCAAAAGTCAAAGTGACAACTCAGCAACCTTAATGTTTCACGTGCAACACTTGAAATTTTAAGTGCCTCACTCTTTCAGCAACATAAGCGCTTTCTAAAATAATTTTGTAGTGTCTACAGAAAAGTTTTGATACGGAAAATTAACGCCTAGGTATGTTTTCGGTGCTTGAAGAAGAAGACGACCAACCTGATTGAAGATAAAAGGAAAGACAAGGTGCACAGGGTGTTCACTCGCCGGAATCCCAAAAGGCACATCCCACTGGTTAGTTTGTTGTTGTGGCGTAAAATGGTGAGCGTGCGCGGGCTCTAGGCTTGCGACTGTGGTCAGTAAGTGAGTGAGTGAGACGAAATTTCAAGTTTTGGAGGATTTTTTAAAATTCTATATCCAGTCACCAGTAAGTGTTTTCTTTTGTTTAATGCTGTATTTCATGTTAGATGGGCTAATATTATTCCGTAAACTTGATTTTCGTGGCATAAGATGTCTCTAGGATGATTTTTAAAGGTGAAATTTCAGTTGGTACACGTCATTTTTGGGAGATCCCTACATAAACAGTACGACTGCATTGTTTGATATACCTCCATTTCTCGTTAATGCATTCCTGAGCACTGATAGCAGTGCTATTATGCCACTTATACACCTTCTCTTCCCTTTGAAGTGAGGTGTGAAAGTGGTATATTTTATAGTTATAACACGCTTACAAGGGATATGACAAAAATGCGCTCATGCATATATTTTTATCTTATCCCGAGTAATTGTGTTATAACTATTGTCTAATCTAAAACAGCCAAGTTGTAAAAAAAAACAGTGCGGCCCTCATAAAAGCTATAGTAAAAAAAGATGTGAAATCCAAGGTAGCGGCCAAGAAATGGCTGTGATGGTAGGTTAATGGTAAAAATTTTAATATCAACAATTCAGGTGAATTTTTGTGCCGCTTCGTCTTGGCAAAAAAATTCAACTAAATTGCTGTTGTTAAAATTTTTACCATTAACCTACCATCACAGCCATTTCTTGGCCGCCACCTTGGATTTCACATCTTTTTGCACTATATCCTTTATGAGGGCCGCACTGTTTTTTTACAGCTTGGCTGTTTTGGATTAGATTTCATTTCTTTTTGTATTTGTATACCCCAAAGCCGGCCTATGGCCGGCTTTGGAACTTTTTTAACCTGTCGTTTTTTTTCTTTACCACAGGAAGAAGAAAAGATGAAGCAGATGTACTTTAAATATTTCTGATTTTATCAGTAAATGTGCAAATTATATATATAATACATATATTTATTACAGAACTCTCCATGGTGGTTTCTTTGTAACTGAACACTCTACAAGGTGACTTCTTCTTGCTGCTCTCTCTACAGGGTGAATTGTTAGTAGCTGAACAATCTACAAGGTAACTTCTTCTAGCTGATCTCTCTACAGTGTTTTTTGTTTGTAGCTGAACTATCTACAAGGTAACTTCTTCTAGCTGATCTCTCTACAGGGTGATTTGTTTGTAGCTGAATTCTGTGCAGGTAATTTGTTAGCAGCTGAGCTCTTTACAGAATGGGTTTCTTTGTAGCTGAACTCTCTACAAGGTGACTTCTTCTAGCTGATCTTTTTACAGGGAGATTTGTTTGCAGCTGAACTCTCTACATTATGGTTTCTTTGTAACTGAACTCTCTACAAGGTGACTTCTTCTAGCTGATCTTTCTAGAGGGTGATTTGTTTTGTAGCTGAATTCTCTACAAGGAAACTTCTTCTAGCTGATCTCTCTACAGGGAGATTTGTTTGTAGCTGAACTCTCTACAGGTGATTTGTTTGCAGCTGAACTCTCTACATGATGGTTTCTTTGTAGCAGAACTCTCTACAAGGTAACTGATGTCTCTACAAGGTCACTAGTTTGTAGCTGAACTCTCTATATGGTGGTTTCTTTGTAACCGAACTCTCTACAAGGTGACTTCTTTTGGCTGATCTTTCTAGAGGGTGATCTGTTTGTAGCTGAACTCTCTACATGGTAACTTGTTCTAGCTATCTCTACAGGGAGGTTTGTTTGTAGCTGAACTCTCTATAGGTAATTATAGGTAATTTGTTTGTAGCTGAACTCTCTACATGATGGTTTCTTTGTAGCTGAACTCTCCACAAGGTAACTTCTTCTAGCTGATCTTTCTACAGGGTGATTTGTTTGTAGCTGAACTCTCTACAGGTGTTTTTATTTGCAGCTGAACTCTCTACATGGTGGTTTCTTTGTAGCTGAACTCTCTACAAGGTAACTTCTTCTAGCTGATCTTTCTACAGGGTGATTTGTTTGTAGCTGAACTCTCTACAGGTGTTTTTATTTGCAGCTGAACTCTCTACATGGTGGTTTCTTTGTAGCTGAACTCTCTACAAGGTAATTTCTTTTTAGTTGATGTCTCTACAAGGTCACTAGTTTGTAGCTGAATTGTCTACATGGTTGTTTCTTTGTAGCTGAACTCTCTACAAGGTGACTCCTTCTAGCTGATCTCTCTACAGGGAGATTTGTTTGTAGCTGAACTCTCTACTGCTGTTTTGTTTGCAGCTGAACTCTCTACATGATGGTTTCTCTGTAGCTGAACTCTCTATAAGGTAACTTCTTATAGCTGATGTCTCTACGACGTCACTAGTTTGTAGCTGAACTTTCTACATGATGGTTTCTTTGTAACTGAACTCTCTGCAAGGTGACTGATCTCTCTACAGGATGATTTGTTTGTAGCTGAACTCTCTACAAGGAAACTTCTTCTGGCTGATCTCTCTACAGGGAGATTTGATTGTAGCTGAACTCTCTACAGGTGATTTGTTTGCAGCTGAACTCTCTACATGGTGGTTTCTTTGTAGCTGAATTCTACAAGGTGATTTCTTCTAGCTGAACTATCTCTTTCCACAGTTGCATGAACTTCCCCACAAGGTAATTTCTTCTAGCTGATCTCTCTACAGGGTGAATTGTTTGTAGCTGATCTCTCTACAGGGTGACTTGTTTGTAGCTGATCTCTATCCAGGTTACTTGTTTCTAGCTGATCTCTTGAATTCTGTTCAGGGTGACTGCTCTATTAGGATGACTGCTCTATTAGAGTATCTCGACCTCGTACTTGCATCACCATATTGGATTTCGTGTTATAATTCCGTGGCTTTAAGTCTGATTCTTTTACACCATTGAAGAGCCTTTCTAAGATGGTTACTCCATCTATGCAGCGATTTTCAAAGCATTATCCCAAGCGGTTTATCTGGTAGGCGTGAGAAGTAGTCGTTTATTATTAGCTAATCTCGATTGCATAATTGTTACACACTGTTGGTTTTGTTGTTGTATCTTTCTGGTTTTTAGCTCGATTTCTTTCAAACCACAAAAGGTTTGAGGTTCAATAGTTAACCTATTCACCCACCAATTTTCAGCTTCTTCCCATACGTGGTTTACGCTGTAGGCGTGACAACTTATTGGTGTTGTTTTTCATGAATAATCGATCATAACTCTTTTCCTGTTTATCGTATCCTGGCCAAAGTTGGTACAGAGATGCGCCTTTATACCCCTCTTCTGTGTGCCAAATTTCAAGGCAATCGGATGTGGCGTTTGCATTTTATAGCAGTTTTTGTAAGTGTGCGAAAATAGGAAGAAAAATAAGAGGAAAAAAAATGAAGAAACTAAGCCAATTTTTGAAGTCGCATATCTCTTGAACGCATGAAGCGATTTCGCTATAATTTGGAATGTGGAGTGCTGAATGTGGAGGGAGTGTCCACAGCAAAAATCGTCTTGTTTCATCAAGGCAGCACAGAGCTACGGAGGTGCAAAAATTGCGTTTTCTTTCTTCCTGTAAATATACTCACGGGTGTTGCGTGCCAGCTTCTTGGGCCGCACGACACACTACCGTGTGTCTTGATATTCTACACCCCAGTAGATGAAACAATTATAGATAGCTAGGTATAGTGAAACAGCACCTGTTAAATCCTTGATGGATCAGGCGTTTTAGATTCCGTAGTGGTTCCACGCCCATCTACTCATGATTATTGAAGTTAGTGAAGGAAACAAGAGTTCAGCAAAAATTGCTCAGGTGAATAATCATTGGTTTATTTAAGCGCTTGTTATTAGATACCGTTTAGATAAGGATTTCGCAGAATGTGTGAGTTACACCATATATGGTAAGCATAGCCATAAAGCGTGGTATATCAGTTATACAGTTTGCTGCAGTATATCAGTTATATACTACAGCGCGGTGCTTTTGATCTCAACCACAGGTGTGGTATATATATGGTTTTTTCTTTAATCATACAGCACAATAGTACTGTATATAATAGTAGGGACCACAAAGGAGTAGGCATGGTCCAAAATATAACGTCACCCAAAACCCAGCCTCAATTTTCTCTGATGATAATGAGGCAGTACTGGCTAGGTAAAACTAAGCCCAAACAAGCTATCAGATCGACCCAAAACACTTTCAACAAGTTGCTACAAAATTTTTAAAAATAATTTATTTAACGGAATTTTCTACTGACTGACTGCCTGACTGATGACTGACTGCCTGACTGATTGACTGACTGACTGCCTGACTGATTGACTGACTGCCTGATTGATGACTGACTGCCTGACTGATTGACTGCCTGACTGATTGACTGACTGCCTGATTGACTGACTGACTGATTGACTGACTGACTGATGCCTGATGCCTTCAGACAAGCGTAACTCGATAACGGCTAAGGCTACGGGTTTGATTTTTCACTGTTCGACGTTGCTTCTGCCCGAGAGGGCCTTTTGGCATACCGCTGCACGTACAGTGCATTCTTCATTACAGACATGGGGCCAAGTACATGAGTACTTATACTTAAGTACACTTAAGTACAGATTTGAAAGTACTTGTACTTTACTTAAATACTTTCTTAATTTCCCCCAATGTACTGGTACTTATACTCAAGTACTTTGCTAAGTACTTGTATGTACTTGAGTACTTACGTACTTGTAAGTACTGCAAACATTGTACGTAGTTTGTACACAGTGGGTACTTAACAAAATTGCATGAAGGTACAGTGTACAATTCTTCTAGTGCCTTCCCTAACCTTACTATGTATCATGTAGCCACGATTAATGATGACATAGCATTCTGGCAAACAGAAACAGTTCTGCTTCTTAAGTTAGTGCATTTTAGGTGTTTAAGAGATTAAATGGTTGACAAAAACCTGAAAGTACCAACCCCACTAGGTACACTTACATACCACAATATACACTGAATACAGTATATATTTTTCTACAGCAAAATGTACTTGTACTTTACTTTAGTATTCCATCATGTACTTGTACTTTACTTAAGTACTCTCTTGGTTATTGCTGGAGTACTTGTACTTGTACTTGGAAAATTCAAAAGTACTTGTACTTGGAAAATTCAAAAGTACTTGTACTTTACTTAAGTACTTTCAAATGAACTTGGCCCCATGTCTGCTTCATGGACTTACCAGTGTCCTCCTTTGTGTGTCATTCATCCTTGCTGACAGCGAAAAGTGTCAATTTGGCAATAGCACGTGGTGGCTTTCCTTCGTAACGGAAATCGTACGTATTTTTCATAGTGGCTGTTTTGAATGCAGAGGTACTTTTCGAACAGTTCTCGATTCGTACTGCTGTGTAACAGGTTGAGCAACAACGAAGCATAATGGATACTTTACTTTTCAGATGATACATGTAATTGATATAACTGGGGTGCTTTGCAGCACTTCTTTCTTTCACTATGCATGGAATGCAGAGGTGTTTTTTGAACAGTTCTTGATCTGAAACGCTGTGTAACGGGTTGAATGTAATGGATACTTCGTTTTTCAGACGATAATTGATATAGCTGGGGTGCGCGACACCATTTCAGATGCGGTATGTGTGGGTTCACCAGTCATGATAATATTTACAAAAAAAGTTAACAAACAGGTACACAGAAAATTTGTAATTTTCAACTAGAGTAGGGACAGCTTGTTTCAGTACTTTTTATCGATGTGCTATGGTCCCTACTCTAGTTGAAAATTCCAACTTTTTCTTTGTACTTGTAGGTTTAACTCTATATTTGACTTTATACACATTAAACTCTTCCGTAAAAGTACCTATTGCCCCCTCAAGATATTTCTACTAAAGTGGTTTTTGAGGTGGCTTTTTGGCAGGTGTCATTCATTATTGGGCAATAACTTAAACAGTACTACCATACAGTGGCTAACAAATCATTTTGATACCTCATCTAAGGACATTTACAAACAACAACAACATCGAAATGGCCAAAAAACAATACTACAAAATGATACTGTCTTTGGCTTTTGTTATATATATGTATATGATTGCCCATGGCAAGGGCTGTATCCTTGTTGTAAATGAAATTTAACTTACTGATTATGCGTTGTTGATGAACAGCCGTATACATTGTACCTTACAGGATGGCTAAGACCATTTATGGCCCATCGAGGGATTAGATATCTTTGCAGCTTTTACATTGAATCACAGGTCTGTTGTAACACTGTTTGTTTACGCTGCCTACTCATGTGCCCTTACAGGTTCTCTATTATACTGACCTTGAGTTAAACCCAGTTAAGCGTAATGGTTTATATACAATTTCAGCAGAGAATTTACCACAAGCTCTTAGTATACTGGAATCTCGAATGGGTATGTCTTATCAATGGGTATTTACATCATGCGTAGCTTAAATTACTATTATTTGTAAATGGCACCTATTTACTCCCTTATTTGAATGGAGCAATTCTTGCAGCAGAGGTGCCAACAAGTAGAGTAGTCTAGTACAGTAGTTTACGTACCAAATTTTGAACAAAGTTTGGCTAATGAAAGTTTTATTGTAAGGGCACACATTTGGCTCCTTTGTATGTGTCTGTGTGTCTCTCCACCACCTACCGTACACAAGGAAATTTTGACGTCAAAAAATTTGACGAATCCGTTTAATTCTGTTGAAATACAACACTGCAGGAGTGCCACAGCAACAACTTCACTGTCAGAACTGATTTATTAAAAGTAAGAATAAAATCTGTACAAGCACAATTTTTAGGTACAGATAAAGATTGTTCTAGAAATTCCTGGGTCTTATATACAACGTTATAACTACGTTTATTAATTAATTACACTATAAATAATACAATTACATAATCGTTCATTACAACACTCCTCCTCGATTTAGTAATTGTTTAGTTCAGTCCCAATCTTCTTCTTAAATTCACAAACTGAGTTTTCGGTAACTGTTTGGTAAATACATCAGCAAGCATGTTTGCTGTTGGACAGTAAGACAAAGTAATCGTTCCAATCTGTACTGCTTCTCTAATGAAATGATGTTTGATATCAATATGCTTTGTCCTCTTGTGTCCTGCTGAGTTATTGGCCATTGCAATTGCACTCTGATTATCTTCTAGTATCTCGATTTTCTTTGGAGCAGTGTTCAGATCAGCCAAAAGCTGTTTCAACCATATGGCTTCTTGAGTAGCAGAACCCAAGGCAATGTATTCTGCTTCAGCAGTAGATAAGGCGACCGTTGCTTGTTTTTGGTTTAACCAACTAATAGCTCCTCCTGACATTGTGAAAACATTACCAGTTGTTGAGTGCCTGTCATTCAAATCGTTTGCCCAATCAGCATCAGAGTATCCTAATAGCTTTTCATTAGCTGGTTTGTATTGCAACTTCAGATCAATAGTACCTTTGATATACCGGAAGATTCTTTTGCCTTCAGTTAGGTGTGCTTGTGTTGGTGCAGCACAAAACTTTGACACTTTTCCAACAGCATGTGCTTTATCAGGACGTGTAGCTTTTGCTGCATGTAACAAGCTGCCTACCATAGATTGATATTGAATTGGATCAACTTTCTTGCTATAGCCATCATCCTTTAGTAGTTTAACACTAGGATCCATTGGTGGAGCCACGGTATTTGCTTCTGAGAGCCTGTACTTTTCTAATAATTTTATTAGGTACTGCTTCTGACACAGAGAAATGACTTGTTCGGTAACTTCAAAAATTGATGCCTGGGCAATAACGGAGTTGACCCATGTCCTTCATCTTAAAGGTTTCAGACAATCCCTCTTTCATCTGCTCAATTTCAGCTAGGGTTTTTGCAATGAGAATCAAATCGTCAACATAGACAGCTATTATCTTCATACCTTTTCCTCCACTTTGAATAAAAACACATGAATCTACTCCACTCTTTTTGAACCCAAGAGATTTCAGGTGATTACAGAGCTTCTCATTCCAGCAGCGTGGAGATTGTTTCAAACCATAAATGGATTTCCTTAGTTTGCACACCAACTCCTCCTTTCCCTTTAGCTCATATCCTGGGGGTTGCCTCATATACCTGTAGATTTCCTCCTTAGTTCACCATTTAAGAAGGCACTAACAACATCCATCTGGTAAATCTGTAACTTATTCTCAGCTGCGAACGCTAGAAGGACTCGGATTGAAGATAAATGTGCAACAGGAGAAAACACTTCTCTGTAATCGACTCCATGCCTTTGCGAAAACCCTTGAGCAACAAGTCTGCCTTTGAAACACTTCACATTACCATTACCATCATACTTCACTCAGAATACCCATTTACATCCGACAACATTACACTCTTTGGGTGGCTCAACTAAACTCCAAGTTTGGTTTTCCATCAAGGCACCATACTCAAGATCAACTGCAGCTTTCCATTCTTTAGAATACTCACCGTTAAGGGCATTATTGATAGTAGTTGGCTCTTCAATTCGTACTGCCTGGTAAGCTACATGTCGACTAGTTACATTAGCAGTGTTAATGTATTCATCAATACCGTAACGAACAGGTGGTCTCCTCACCCTTTCAGATCATCTCAATTGCTCTGGCTTCTCACTTCCTTCTTGTTCGCTCTCTTCCTTCTCGGATTCTACTGGAATATCTGCAACTACTTCATCTGCATTCTCCAGCTCTAACTCGCTAGCATTTGTGCTCTTTCCAAAATCGTTCTCATTGAAAACCACATCATGACGAATGTAGCACTTCCGCTTTTCTTCATCCCAGACTTTGTAATTGCTAGCAGTCTCAGTGTAGCCAATGAACCTTAACTTCTGAGCCTTCTTATCTACAGTAGCTTCTGGCGATGTGAAATATGAACATATACCATGCAGCCAAACATTCTAATATGCTTCAAGTTTGGTTTCTCACCATACCACAACAAGTAAGGAGTTTCTCCAACCTTTAGGGCTATTGACACCATACAATTACGAAGGTATGTAGCAGTTGCAACTGCCTCAGCCCAATAGGCATTGCTCAAACCTGCATGGGTGAGCATTGATCTAGTGGCTTCTACTAGTGTGCAATTTAAATGTTCTGATACTCCATTTTGCTGGGGTGAGTAGGCTGCTGTGAATTCTGGTCGAATTCCAGATTTTTCCAAGAAAGATTGGATATAATCTGACAGATATTCACCACCTCTATCGGCTCTTAAAGCCTTTATCTTCATTCCAGACTCAGTTTCCACCGAAGCCTTAAACTCTTTGAACCTTTCAAAAGCATCTGACGTTCACCTTAAGAAGTATGTTCTACAATAACGAGAATAATCATCTGTGAATGTAATGAAGTAGCAACTCCCACCAAAGGATTGTGTCTGCATTGTACCACATATATCAGTATGTACTAATTGAAGCTTCTCTGTAGACTTTCCATACTTCAATGCATGGTGTGGTAGTCGATGGCACTTTCCTTGAACGCAGGCTTCACAGAAGACCAGAGTACCTTGTGGCTGTAGGTCAAAACCTTCTGAGCTCTCTACCTGCTGAAACAATTGTTTGCGATTAACATGAGCTAATCTCTGGTGCCACAGATCAGTCTTACTACTGCTTGCTGTATCCTCAGCAATTATAGCCTTCTCAGTAGATACATTATGATGTGCCTCACAGTCAAGAAAATAGAGCTTACCAAAGGATGACCCAGTACCAGTGACCCTTCCATTTTTGTTCCTGATGCAGCATTCTCTATTTCTAAATAGTACTGTGTTCCCTTTAGAGGTTGCTGCATGAACACTAAACAAATTATTAGCAAGCTTGGGAACATACAACACATCTGTAATCCAACAAACAACTCTCTCAACTTTGTTTTGCCGTGTGTTAACCTTGACCTTACCAGATCCAATAGCTGATACTGAATAGCCATCACCAAGCCTCACTGATTCTGGGTTCTCAAACTTCTCATAATCGCATAGCAAACTGATATCAAAAGTCATGTGTCGACTGGCACCAGAGTCAATAATCCAATCATCACTTCGTGTGTCTGCCTTCAGTCTAACTGTAGCAACAAATACTTTATTGAAATCACTTTATTGAAATCACTTTATTGAATTAAAATCACTTTATTGAAGGTTCACGTTCATATAAAGTGTTTACTTGAAAGGGTGTGGCCCATACTGAAACCACTGAGAAAGAGGGGCTTGCTCATGAGCTGTTTGGTGTATTTCAAAAACAAAAACTCTATCAGTCTTGTATGATATCAAAAACTAATCACAGTTTTACTTAGGTTGACTCAAAGCACCTGTATAGTGCGAAGTAATCCCAGTGCTGGTTCACTGGGTAGGTATGACCATGCTAGTATAGTATCCGGTGCATGGATTTGCTTTTGTTTTGTGTGTATATATGTATGTGTGCGTGTGTGCGTGCACGTGTGTGGAACTTTGGGTGCCCACATCTTCACCTGTGGGACATGGTGCACCCTCCTATGGGTTACTAGTCTTGCCCCAAGAGGATTTGCCAGCGCTGACTCCTAGTACATTAGTAGTGCACAGGTGTTCCAGTGCTGGTTCACTGGGTAAGCGTGACTATGCTAGCATAGCAGCTGAAGGTTTTGCTTTTTGTGTGTGTGTGTGTGTGTGTGTGTGTGTGTGTGTGTGTGTGTGTGTGTGTGTGTGTGTGTGTGTGTGTGTGTGTGTGTGTGTGTGTGTGTGTGTGTGTGTGTGTGTGTGTGTGTGTGTGTGTGTGTGTGTGTGTGTGTGTGTGTGTGTGTGTGTGTGTGTGTGTGTGTGTGTGTGTGTGTGTGTGTGTGTGTGTGTGTGTGTGTGTGTGTGTGTGTGTGTGTGTGTGTGTGTGTGTGTGTGTGTGTGTGTGTTACAAGCAGAGGTACTTATGTTATGTATTTTAATTTAATATATTATAATTTAATAGGATTCCAGGTTTCTCAATTACCAAATCTCAACTTTGTTGTTTATGTCTCGCCCATCAACAAGACTCCATTGTATCTGTACCATCCGCCAGGTATAATATTGTCTTTTATTCATTTTACTGTGTTGTTATGACACATTGTGGTTGATCAACTTCACAGATTGGCAACATGGTTATACAAGTTTATTCAGCCCCCAGTGGGGTGGTCTAGTGGTGTACAATCACGACAGTAGTAATGGCAGTGATCATCATGATGTTCTGGTGGATATGCATCGTGTAATGCCAACATTCATTACACAACTAAAGAAACTCCTGGGACTACCAGAACTGGTAAATTGTCATTATTCATGCATGCACACATACAGCTACAGGTAGTTGGTGAAACTAAAACCTGTTGTGCACATGGTTATTGTGGTCATTGCAATTACAGGAAAGAGATTCAGTTGACATTCTTATTGAAGAAGTTCCAGAACACGGTGTGCTCAACTGGGTATGTTACGTGTTACTTAATAGAGCAAGTAGTATCACTGATTCAGTGTAGAGGACTTGCATATGAGGCATGTGTACAAAACACTTAACATCTGTTGCATATGTGCATGCAGGAGGTGAAGGCTCAATGATTAAACATAGAATGGGACATGTTCTCTAGGTTAGTCACTACTGTAGTCATGGTCAAAGACCTACAAAAGCATTAAAACTCATGACTACAGAAAATTAGTACTGCGCTTTAATATTTGTTTACAACGTATACTTGGCTTCTGACAGTGATACTCATTGTGGGTAGCTTGACAAAGTAAGAGTATTTGTACCTCCTCTGTTTGCACTTTGCACACAAAACTTGTGTTACACAAAACACTTAGCAACTGTAGCCATATAGGAGGGTAGGTTTCAGAATGGGACAGGTCACACATCATTATTCATCTCATGATCTCAAAGAAATGTTAGTTAAACTAATTCAACAATGGCAACGCCTCATAATATTCTAAATGACAAATTGGATATCCATGCCAGTGCATCCCTCAACCCTTACAAACCTTCTCAGTACAGTGCACTGCTTTCCTAGCTGCTACCTGGAACTATGTACTGGAACAATGCTTGGTTGCTTAATTGTAGGAGTGGTTATGATGTGTAACCAATCTTCTCTAGTGTGCAAGTCTACTATACTACTTACTCTATCATTAGTTGCACTGCTTGGTCAATACTGAGCTGATCCTTATGGTACAGTAGTTAAAAATGTGTGGCCAGCACTTCTTGTTAATGCATTTTGCATACAAGGCATTGTATGTAGTTAATATTATGTAGATTTTGTCTTCCTGTTGTTTTTATTGGTTATAGAGGTTACAAAGTTATGGATATTTTATGCCTCATCTATTATTGTAAAATAGTATCTAATCAAAAATAGCCAAGCTGTAAAAAAAGGAGTGCGGCCCTTGAAAAGGCTATGGTGAAAAAAGATGTGAAATCCAAGATGGCGGCCAAGAAATGGCTGTGATGGTAGGTTAATGGTAAAAATTTTAATAACAACAATTCGGGTGAATTTGGTGCCGCTTGGTCAATTGGCACAAAATTCACCTGAATTGTCATTATTAAAATTTTTACCATTAACCTACCATCACAGCCATTTCTTGGCCGCCACCTTGGATTTCACATCTTTTTTTTTTCACCATAGCCTTTTCAAGGGCTGCACTCCTTTTTTTACAGCTTGGCTGTTTTTGATTAGATTTCATTTCTTTTTGCATTTGTATACCCCAAAGCCGGCCTATGGCCAGCTTTGGGGCTTTTTAACCTATATTTTTTCTTTACCACAGGAAAAAGATAAAGATGAAGCAGATTTTATAAATACTTTAACTCATTCTGATTTTATCAGTAAATGTACAAATTATATATATAATGCATATATCAAGAGTTCATAATATAAAAAGAGAGCATATATTTATTACATGTCAATTAATCCCCACAGGATAATTTGCAGCTGATCTCTTTACTGGGTGGCTTGAAATGTAGCTGAACTCTCTACAGGGTGATCTGCTTGTACGTTGACGAACTCTTTACAGGATTCTCTCTACAGGGTGACTTGACTCTAGCTGAACTCTCTGCAGGGCTATCTGTTTGTAGTTGAATTCTCTACAGGGTGATTTGTTTGCAGCTGAACTCTCTACTTGGTGGTTGCTTTGTAGCTGAACTTTCTAAAAGGTGACTTCTTCTAGCTGAACTCTCTACAGGGTGATCTTTTCATAGCTGAACTCTTTACATGATGATTTCTTTGTAGCTGAACTCTCTACAGGATGATTTGTTTGTAGCTGAAATCCCTACAAGGTAACTTCTTCTAGCTGGTCTGTCTACAGGGTGATTTGTTTCTAGCAGGTCTCTCTACAAGGCGATTTGTTTGTAGCTGAATTCTCTACAGGGTGATGTGTTTGCAGCTGAACTCTCTACATGGTGGTTGCTTTGTAGCTGTACTCTCTAAAAGGTGACTTCTTCTAGCTGAACTCTCTACAGGGTGATCTTTTCATAGCTGAACTCTCTACATGATGATTTCTTTGTAGCTGAACTCTCTAAAGGGTGATTTGTTTGTAGCTGAAATCCCTACAAGGTAACTTCTTCTAGCTGATCTTTCTACAGGGCGATTTGTTTGTAGCTGAGTTCTCTACAGTGTGTTTGTTTGCAGCTGAATTCTCTACATGGTGGTGGTTTCTTTATAGCTGAACTCTCTACAAGGTAACTTCTTCTAGATGAACTCTCTACAGGGTTACTTGTTTCTAGCTGATCTCTCTACAGGGGATTTTTTTGTAGCTGAACTCTCTACAAGGTGATACTTCTAGGTGATCTCTCTACAGGATTTCTTGTTTCTAACTGAACTCTCAACAGGGTGATCTGTTCATAGCTGAACTTTCTACTGGGTGATTTGTTTGTAGCTGAACTCTCTACAAGGTAATTTCTTCAAGCTGAACTCTCTACAGGGTGACTTGTTTCTAGGTGATCTCTCTACAGTGTGACTTGTTTCTAGCCGAACTCTCTACAGGTGATTTGTTTGCAGCTGAACACTCTACATGGTAGTTTCTTTGTAGCTGAACTCTCTACAATGTGACTTCTTCTAGCTGAACTCTCTACAAGGTGACTTGTTTCTAGCTGATCTCTCTACAGGTGATTTGTTTGCAGCTGAACTCTCTACATGGTGGTTTCTTTGTAACTGAACTCTCTGCAAGGTGACTTCTTCTAGCTGATCTCTCTACAGGGAGATTTGTTTGTAGCTTAACTCTCTACAGGTGATTTGTTTGCAGCTGAACTCTCTACATGATGGTTTCTTTGTAGCTGAACTCTCTACAAGGTAATTTCTTCTAGCTGATCTCTCTACAGGACAATTTGTTTGTAGCTGAACTCTCACATGATTGTTTCTTTGAAGCTGAACTCTCTACAAGTTGATTTCTTCTAGCTGATCTTTCTACAGGGTGATTTGTTTGTAGCAAACTCTCTACAAGGAAACTTCTTCTAGCTGATCTGAGATTTGTTTATAGCTGAACTCTCTACACGTGATTTGTTTGCGGCTGAATTCTCTACATGATGGTTTCTTTGTAGCTGAACTCTCTACAAGGTAACTTCTTCTAGCTGATCTCTTTACTGGGTGAATTGTTTGTAGCTGAACGATCTACAAGGTAACTTCTTCTAACTGATCTCTCTACAGGGTGATTTGTTTGTAGCTGAACTCTCTACAAGGAAACCTCTTTTAACTGAGCTCTGTACAGCATGAATTGTTTGTAGCTGAACTATCTACAAGGTAACTTCTTCTAGCTGATCTCTCTACAGGATAATTTGTTTGTAGCTGAACTATCTACAAGGTAACTTCTTCTAGCTGATCTCTCTACAGGGTGATTTGTTTGTAGCTGAATTCTGTATAGGTGATTTGTTTGCAGCTGAGCTCTTTACAGAATGGTTTCTTTGTAGCTGAACTCTCTACAAGGTAACTTCTTCTAACTGATGTATCTACAGGGTCACTAGTTTGTAGCTGAATTCTCTACATGGTGGTTTCTTTGTAACTGAACTATCTACAAGGTGACATCTTCTAGCTGATCTTTCAACAGGGTGATTTGTTTGTAACTGAACTCTCTACAAGAAAACTTCTTCTAACTGATGTCTGAACAGGGTGAATTGTTTGTAGCTGAACTCTCTACAGGGTGATTTGATCTCTATACAGGTTACTTATTTCTAACTGATCTCTTGAATTCTGTTCAGGGTGACTGCTCTATTAGGATGACTGCTCTATTAGAGTATCTCGATCTCGCACTTGCTACACCAAGTTGGATTTCGTGTTACAACTCCGTGGCTTAAGTCTGATTCTTCTACACCATTGAAGAGCCTTTCTAAGATGATTACTCCATCTGTACAGGGAATTTCAAAGCATTACCCCAAGCAGTTTATCTGGTAGGCGTGGCAAGTATTCGTTTTTATTAGCTAATCTCGTTTGCGTAATTGTTACACACTGTTGGTTTTGTTGTTGTATCTTCCTGGTTTTTAGCTCGATTTCTTTCAAACCACAAAAGGTTTGAGGTTCAATAGTTAACCTATTCACCCACCGATTTTCAACTTCTTCCCATACGCGGTTTACCCTGTAGGCGTGATAACATATTGGTGTTATTTTTGTGCATAATCACTCATAACTCTTTGCCTGTTTATGGTATTCCAGCCAAAGCTGGTACTGATATGTGCCTTTATACCCCCCTTCTGTGTGCTAAATTTCAAGGCAATCGGATAACGCGTTTGCGTTATATAGCAGTTTTTGTAAGTGTGCGAAAAGAGGAAGAAAAATAAGAAGAAAAAAACGAAGAAACTAAGCCAATTTTTGAAGTCGCATATCTCAGGAATGCCTGAAGCGATTTCACTCAAATTTGGAATGTGGAGTACTGAAGTTGGAAGGAATGTACACAGCAAAATTCGTCTTGTTTCATCAAGGCAGCACAGAGCTACGGAGGTGCGAAAATTGCATTTTCTTTCTTCCTGTCAATATACTCACGGGGTTGTGCGTCGGCTTCTTGGGCCGCACGGCACACTACCGTGTGTCTTGATCTAATCCAAAACAGCCAAGCTGTAAAAAAGCGTGCGGCCCTGAAAAAGGCTATGGACCAAGCGGCACAAAAATTCACCTGAATTGTTGTTATTACAATTTTTACCATTAACCTACCATATCAGCCATTTCTTGGCCGCCACCTTGGATTTCACATCTTTTTTCACCATAGCCTTTTTTAGGGCCGCACGCTTTTTTACAGCTTGGCTGTTTTTGATTAGATTTCATTTCTTTTTGTATTTGTATACCCCAAAGCCGGCCATAGGCCGGCTTTGGGACTGTTTTAACCTATCTTTTTTTTCTTTTCCACAGGAAGAAGAAAAGATGAAGTGGATGTACTTTAAATATTTTATCAGTAAATGTACAAATTATATATATAATACATATATTGATTACAGAAATCTCCATGGTGGTTTCTTTGTAACTAAATACTCTACAAGGTGACTTCTTCTAGATGCTCTCTCTCCAGTGTGAATTGTTTGTAGCTGAATTCTTTACAGGTGATTTGTTTGCAGCTGAGCTCTTTACAGAATGGTTTCTCTGTAGCTGAACTCTCTACAAGGTAACTTCCTCTAACTGATCTTTCTACAGGGCAATTTGTTTGTGGCTGAATTTCCTACAGGGTGATTTCTTTGCAGCTTCACTCTCTACATGGTAGTTTCTTTGTAGCTGAACTCTCTTCAAGGTAATTTCTTCTATAGCTGATCTCTCTACAGAGAGATTTGTTTATAGCTGAACTATCCACAAGGTAACTTCTAGCTGATCTTTCTACAGTGTGATTTTTTCGTAGCTGAATTTTGTACAGGTGATTTGTTTGCAGCTGAGCTCTTTACAAAATGGTTTCTTTGTAGCTGAACTCCCTACAAGGTAACTTCTTCTAACTGATCTTTCTACAGGGCAATTTGTTTGTGGCTGAATTTTCTACAGGGTGACTTCTTTGCAGCTGAACTCTCTACATGGTGGTTTCTTTGTAGCTGAACTCTCTTCAAGGTAATTTCTTCTATAGCTGATTTCTCTCTACAGGGAGATTTGTTTGTAGCTGAACTATCCACAAGGTAACTTCTTCTAGCTGATCTCTCTACAGGGTGATTTGTTTGTAGCTGAATTCTGTACAGGTGATTTGTTTGCAGCTGAGCTCTTTACAAAATGGTTTCTTTGTAGCTGAACTCTCTACAAGGTAACTTCTTCTAATTTATCTTTCTACAGGGTGATTTGCTTGTAGCTGAACTATCTACAAGGTAATTTCTTCTAGCTGATCTCTGATTTGTATGTAGCTGAATTCTGTACAGGTGGTTTGTTTGCAGCTGAGCTCTTTACAGAATGGTTTCTTTGTAGCTGAACTCTCTACAAGGCAACTTTTCTAGCTGATGTCTCTACAAGGTCACTAGTTTGTAGCTGAACTCTCTACATGGTGGTTTCTTTGTAACTGAACTTTCTACAAGGTGACTTCTTCTAGCTGATCTTTCTACAGGGTGATTTGTTTGTAGCTGAACTCTCTACAAGGTAACTTTTTCTAGCTGATCTCTCTACAGGGAGATTTGTTTGTAGCTGGACTCTCTTGTTTGAAGTTGAACTCTGATGGTTTCTTTGTAGCTGAGCTCTCTACAAGGTAACTTTTTCTAGCTGATCGCTCTACAGGGTGATTTGTTTGTAGCTGAACTATCTACAAGATAACTTCTTCTAGCTGATCTCTCTACAGGGTGATTAGTTTGTAGCTGAATTCTGTACATAGGTCACTAGTTTGTAGCTGAACTCTCTACATGGTGGTTTTTTTTGTAACTGAACTCTCTACAAAGTGAAATTATTCTAGCTGATCTTTCTACAGATTTATTTATTTGTAGCTGAACTCTCTACAAGGAATCTTCTTCTAGCTGATCTCTCTACTGGGAGATTTGTTTGTAGCTGAACTCTGTACAGGTGATTTGTTTGCAGCTGAACTCTCTACATGATGGTTTCTTTGTAGCTGAACTCTCTACAAGGTAACTTTTTCTAGCTGATCTCTCTACATGGAGATTTGTTTGTAGCTGAACTCTGTAAGGTGATTCGTTTTTGTTTGAAGCTGAACTCTCTAAATGATGGTTTCTTTGTAGTTGAACTCTCTACAAGTTAACTTCTTCTAGCTGATCTCTCTACAGGGTAATTTGTTTGTAGCTGAATTGTGTATAGGTGGTTTGTTTGCAGCTGAGCTTTATACAGAATGGTTTCTTTGTAGCTGAAGTCTCTATAAGGTAACTTCTTCTAGCTGATGTCTCTACAGGGTCACTAGTTTTTAGCTGAATTCTCTACATGGTGGTTTCTTTGTATCTGAACTCTCTACAAGGTAACTTCTTCTAGCTGATCTTTCTACAGGGTGATTTGTTTGTAGCTGAATTCTGTACAGGTGATTTGTTTGCAGCTGAGCCCTTTACAGAATGGTTTCTTTGTAGCTGAATTCTCTACAAGGTAACTTCTTCTAGCTGATGTCTCTACAAGGTCACTAGTTTGTAGCTGAGCTCTCTACATGATAGTTTCTGGTAACTGAACTCTCTATACAAGGTGACTTCTCCTATAGTATGTTCACGTTGAGCTGAATCCTCAAAAACATTTAATAACTCATGGATGCAATTACACACCATCTTGAAATTTGGCTCATGTGTAGTACTGCTTGACCCACTAAAAATATTTCAAAATTTTGTTGTTCAAATGTTTGACATAATATATACGGCCAATCAAAATGTTCACAATACATTTCCTATGGGAAGCCATATAAGTACAGTGTCCATTACAAGCCTTTTCCAAACGGAGCCAAACCGTATGTTCCTGTTGTTGACAATTTTGCTATTACCAATAATAATCTGGTTGGCTGAAATGTTAACTCTGTTGAGAAGAAATCCACTTTTAGTTTTTAGCTATTTTTCAGGATTCAGCTCAACGTGAGCATACTATAGCTGATCTTTCTACAGGGTGATTTGTTTGAAGCTGAACTCTCTACAAGGAACTTCTTCTAGCTGATCTCTCCACAGGGAGATTTGTTTGTAGCTGAACTCTCTACAGGTGATTTGTTTGCAGCTGAACTCTCACATGATGGTTTCTTTGTTGCTGAACTCTCTGCAAGGTAACTTCTTCTATTGATCTCTCTACAGAACGATTTGTTTGTAGCTCAACTCTCTACATGGTGGTTTCTTTGTAGTTGAACTCTACAAGGTGATTTCTTCTAGCTGAACTATCTCTTTCCACAGTTGCATGAACTCCCCACAAGGTAACTTCTTCTAGCTGATGTCTCTACAAGGTGAATTGTTTGTAGCTGATCTCTCTACAGGGTGACTTGTTTGTAGCTGATCTCTCTACAGGTTGACTTGTTTGTAGCTGATCTCTATCCATGTTACTTGTTTCTAGCTGATCTCATGAATTCTCTTCAGGGTGACTGCTCTATTAGGATGACTGCTCTATTAGAGTATCTCGATCTCGCACTTGCTGCACCAAGTTAGATTTCGTGTTATAACTCCGTGGCTTTAAGTCTGATTCTTCTACACCATTGAAGAGCCTTTCTAAGATGATTAGTCCATCTGTACAGTGATTTTCAAAGCATTACCTCAAGCGGTTTATCTGGTTGGCGTGGCAAGTAGTCGTTTTTTAATAGCTAATCTCGATTACGTAATTGTTACACGCTGTTGGTTTTTTCGTTGTATCTTCCTGGTTTTTTATTTCGATTTCTTTCAAACCACCAAAGGCTTGAGGATGAATGGTTAACCTATTCACCCACCGATTTTCAGCTTCTTCCCATATGTGGTTTATGCTGTAGGCATGACAACATTTTGGTGTTATTTTTCGTGAATAATCGCTCATAACTCTTTGCCTGTTTATCGTATTGCAGCCAAAGTTGGTACCGAGATGCGCCCTCATACCCCGTTCTGTGTGCCAAATTTCAAGGCAATCGGATATGGCGTTCGTGTTTTATAGCAATTTTTGTAAGTGTGCGAAAAGAGGAAGAACAATAAGAAGATAAAAAAACAAGGAAACTAAGCTAATTTTTGAAGTCGCATATCTCGGGAACGCGTGAAGCGATTACGCTCAAATTTGGAATGTAGAGTGCTGAATGTGGAGGGAGTTTCCACAGTAAAAATCGTCTTGTTTCATCAAGGCAGCACAGAGCTAAGGAGGTGCGAAAATTGCGTTTTCTTTCTGTCAATATATTCACGGGTGTTGCGCGCCGGCTTCTTGGGCCGCACAACACACTATCGTGTGTCTTGATTTCCAAGCACATAAATGTACGTATAGTCATCTCTCACCACTGCTTCTTCTCATGATTACCCAGCATTTTCTCTTTAATCCTCAAGTATTACATCAATTCTTGCTACCAGTATGGTTGTGAATTGGGTATAGTTATATTTTTGTACCATACAAAGTATTACAGTTCATTATAACAGCTTTCAGTTGGTTACAAATGTGGATTATTACAGATTACAATGGGATACAGCAGGTTTACAATGGCATATGAAGGGTTACAATAGGTTACAATGGGATACAACAGGTTACCGTGTGTTATGGTGGGTTTCAAGAGATTGCGGTGGGTTACATCAGGTTATGGAGGGGTTACAACAGGTTACGGAGGGGTTACAACAGGTTATGGAGGGTATTACAACAGGTTACGGAGGGTTACAATAGGCTACATGCAACAGGTCACTGGGGGTTACAACAGGTCACTATAGGTTACAACAGGTTATGGTGAGTTAAAACAAGTTACGGTTGGTTACAGTAGGTTGCAAGTTTCGATCGGATAATTACACTAATTATTTAGAATGTCTGCAGTTCAATACAGATCACTTTTGTTACTGTTCTGCCCACTATTCACTTGAGAGTCAAACAGTGAAAGTTTTTAATTGTTTTTAAAGATAGGTTATACATTCAAGTACTGTTGGCACAAAAAAAATACTTGACAAGAAAGTTAAAATTCCCATGCAGTTAATTCAGTCACAAGGAGTTTTCTTTCCACTCAAAACCTATTGTTTACATGGAAACTACTTCTTGCAAGCATCCTAACATCATACAGACACACGATACTTCCAAGAATTCAGCTGCTGCAGCCTGTTGTAGTCATGAAACTGGTTGCCAATTTTCTAGTGATTGACTCTCACTGATGTGTTCAGGCAAATGCAGTATAAAATACTAGATGAATAAAAAATTGGAAATTTTGAAATGAGAATAGGGATCGCTGATAAAAGCCACAAAACAAGAAGGGATTGCTGGGGTGGTAATGTAAACCACAATTCCCTATTTTGACTCTCTCTCATAAATCTTTAGTTACATGCTCTGTCATTTTGAAGTGAGTCAAAATAGGGATTTGTGGTTTACATTACCATCCCAGCGATCCCTTCTTGTTTTGTGGTCCCTATTCTCATTTTAAAATTTCCAATTTTTTATTCATCTACAGCCCTGTAGTTTGTGTACTTTTTATTAATTCAGTAATGGATTATGAAGAAGATTGTGGTGAATAGTGTAATTTTGCATTCTGCATAGTAACACCGTCAATATTTCAGTACACACATGAAACTAATGAAATTGCAATGTGCATACAGACTGAGAGTCTTTTAATATGAGCTACAATTTACATTACTGGTGCCTTTAATAGCTGTCAAATTCAGTACAAGGATTGTTGTTATACACTTGACTGCATTGTACATCAGGGTGAACTCTCTTCAGACTGGAAGAGGGCATATGTAACACCAGTATACAAGAAAGGCCCGCGTACTAATCCATCGAACTATAGACCTATATCATTGACTAGTATTTGCTGCAAGTTGTTGGAACACATCATCTCCTCAGCAATATCTTCTCACGCTATTGACTACAATATCATGTGTACAAAATAATTTGGATTTCTTTGATTGATAATGAAGACTGTGGTGAATAGTGTAACTTTGCATTCTGCATAGTGATGCTGTTACTGTTTCAGTACACACATGAAACTGATCAAATGCGCAATGTGCATACAGACTGAGAGTCTCCCAATATGAGCTACAATTTACATTACTGGTGCCTTTAATAGCTGTCAAATTCGGTGCAAGGATTGTTGTTATACACTTGACTGCATTATTAGAGTATTTACATGACTGCTCTATTAGAGTATTTAATCTGGATAACCCGCCGACGTACAATAATCACGGAACGAAAAAGCCACCTTGCAACAAGGTCATCCGCCCAGATTAAGCTTCCTGGCCTATACCGAGTTTAATAGACAGATTCTATTAGCCACAAGCAGCGCACACCAAAAAACCTAACTTTGAGTGCAATCTTGTATGGCTTCTCGAGTGTAGTGGCATTTTGGCAGGAAGAAACAGCCCGGTTTGGGCTGTTTCCATCCTAAAAACTAAATCAAAAATAGGTCATGGACACACACAATGATCCATTCAGCAAGTCTTGCTACTTTTTTATTCCATGATTCTCCTTGTAAACTTCGCTATGCCTGTGAAAGAATAATATTATGAATAATAAGAATATGAACAAATGGTCATATTTCAGTTTTGTCTGAAATACACATAATGTTTCCTTTTCACTTGATACTTACTAGTGGACCTATACTCATTGTAAAGAACCACCAGAGGGTTGTTTTGGGTTGAAGGATGCTTTTCATGGTGGTTTTTAGGTGTGCGTTCTATTAGGATTTTTGAAAAAAACATGGGTGATCCTATTATGAACCCACTATCATGGTTAATGCTAAAATTGTTTTAAGCTGTATTGTGTAACTCATTTCATGTCATAGCTTGTTAATGTGCAGCACTACATTTTTATGCATGGCTTGTGAGTATGTACAGTGATTTTAGGTTGTAAAATTAATATGCTTTTGTTATAAGTTGATTTTTCATTCCGTAATGCTCAGCCTTGTTGTATTAACATTTGGTTATTATTAATTGATTCTGATGGTATTTTCTTACTGTGTATTTTGTTTTGCTGCTTATAGCAAACAGACAGAATGCTAGAGGCAAAGATGGTGGAGTGTGTTTCATTTACATTGACAACGTTACAGTCACTTCTTCGGCTGCTAGATGAGGTGAAAAACATGGTCATCAGTGACAAGATTCAGCAAGAGGTACTGTACTGTATGTGTGTGTTGTGTGTGTGCACAGTACATGCTTGTAGAACTCCAATTTAAAATAAAACTAGCCTTGTGTGGCCAGACCACTTTTTCTCTGTCACAATACTTACTGATTGGGGTTGGAGGGATGTTTTTCCTTACTTTGGCTCCTTTTCTGTTACACCTTGTTAGCTATAAGTCATTTAAGTCTAAGTTCTTGTAATTAGGTCTTCCTAAGGCTGCAGCACATGTTGCTGGCAGACCTTCAGTGCTGGTCACTGTAAAGTGTTAATAGTAATAATAATGATTGTAAATAAGTGCTGGGTCGGAATGGCTAAGTGACTCATTTCTAGCACCTCAATCAGCATTGTTAGGGATATATACTACGTGACAATTACGTGTCATGTGTATATAATGCGCATGCGTACCAATCGTTGTGTGACAATTATTAGAATTATGAACTTGTGAACGTGAAACATGGTGTCAGAAGCAAACTGTTTGTTATTTCAGATGTCAAATCGTCAACTGCCTACCCCCGACACGATGAACTGCACTGGGAATGTTACAGAGAATTGGAAGGCGTTCAAAGCAGCCTATCACAACTTTGCCATTGCCTTGCAACTAGCCTGCGAAGATAAGCAGCAGCATTAAAGACAGTGATGGGAAGAGTGCTAGCAAATCCTTTCACGTTTAGAGCTCACCGATGCTGACAAGGAGATTCCCAGCAAGATTTTTGAGAAGTTAGATGATTTTTTTGTGACTACACGGAATGATGAAATGCCAGAGAGTGACGAAGCGATTTACACTGTTGAGCATGTGGGAGCTGTTAAACATAATTGTAAAGGACAGTTCTTTGTACCATTGTGTTTCAACCATGAGCTAGGGAGCACCACTATAAACTGTCAGTTGGACACTGGAGCTACCCATAATGTGATAGTCTGGAAGATGTGCACACAATCCTACATACTAATGACCCATCTCTGCAACCAGAAGCCACACAGCTGAGATGCTGTATGACAACTCGTTCATCAACACCTTAGGTCAGTGTACACTACAGTGCAGTTATTCCAACAAGACGTACATGTTGAGCTTTAAAGTTATGATAGCGATACTATTCCGATATATTCATACTATCCCCCCAGCCCTACATCAAAGTGTATAGAATTGGCTGGAAACTTCAAGCATACTGTGGAGCATTCAGAAGTGACCATCACATCTCAGGTAGATGCTAGGAAAGCTGCAAATATTCAGTGCGACCGTATCATCTTAAAATCTTTGGCTAGTGCTGTGCTGTTTTGTGGCAAATAGTGCAAAGCCTTGCGAGGAATGCTTGGTATTCCAGGAAATTTACTTTTTCTGCTAAAATTGCTAGTCCTTCCCATACATATCTATGTAAGGGGGCTTCAGTTGCCCAATCACATAGCTAAATGAGGTATTTCAACATATGGAGAAACCAAAATTCCCGCAAAGAATTCATATAAAACAAAGTACACAAATTTTCAACTAGAGTAGAGACCATATTAAGCACATCGATAAAAGCACTGAAACAAACTGGAGTAAAGCACAATATTAAATCACAGTTAAACAATAAGAAGAGTCATAACCCTACTGTGCTCAAGATATCATACAGTAGAGATATAACACTTCTTATTGTTTTACTGTAATATAATATTGTGCGCTATTCCAGCTTGTTTCAGTACTTTTTATCAATGTGTTTAATATGGTCCCTACTCTAGTTGAAAATTCCAATTTTTTGTGTACTTGTTTGTTAATATTTTTTGTAAAATAGAATTATTATGATTGGTGAAGCCATGCATACTGCATCAGAAGAAAGCCCGAGCTATCAATTATTGTCTGAAAAGTGAAGTATCCATTATGCTTTGTCAGCTATGTTCAACCCATTACACACCATTATGAATCAAGAACTGTTCGAAAAGCACCTCTGCAATCAAAGTAGCCACTTTACGCACAATTTCCATTACGAAGGGAAACCATATGGCCTACCGCCAAATTGACACTTTTCGCTGTCAACAAAGATGAATGGAGCACAAAGGAGGACAGTGATTCATCCATGGAGAATGCATTGTACCTCTCAGGCCGAAGCAATGTTGAACAGTGAAAATATCAAGCCTGTAGCATTAGCTGTTATCAAGTTACGCTTGCCTGAAGGTGTAGAGAAATGCCGTATAATTATTGTTATAATTTAATTATGTATGTGTGCGCGTGATATCATGTGATCATACCATGTGCCAAAGTTTGGTCGTGAAATTGGACAAGTCTCTGTTGTTAAATTAGAACATCTGGCACCCAACATGGGGCATGACACCGATCCTAAAGTTAAGGAAGACAATATCTGATGCGTCTAGGTAAGAAGACACACAAATCTAGAATTCTTTGGTGCTGGGTGACAATAGGCACCACAGAAGGTGATAACATTGTCCTAACGAATCCGTCTGTTTTTGTTCTAATTGTTTGCAGAATTATCAGCAATGAGCGAGGAAGAGTGTGGTGAAAAATATGAAAGACTGAAGGCAGTCCGAGGGGGACATCAAGTGTATCCACAAAATTAATCAAGGAAGCCAACAAATTGTTAGCCACCGCTCCCCCCACAGAGGAAATAAGTCCCGTCTTAATGTGTTTCATAGACAACTTCAATTAAATCATGAAGTATTAAGTGGGTTAGATATACAAAATTGTTTCACTTTGAATATCAAAGAAGAATTATAAGATGTGAGGCAAGCATTGAAAGAACTCTCAAGGTTTATCGTACATCAAAGAGAATAATGTCAGAAGGTGGCTTTAACCTTAGGAAGTGGGTTTCCAACAACTCTCCACAGTTGTCACAAAGAATCAGAATTGCTGAGTCTGTATTGGATGATTCTCCAACAGTTCCAGCATCCCAATCTCAAGTAGCTGAAGAGGAAGAATCTTACTGTATGTCAAGACAACAATGGGTCCTTTCCTAGATCGAGTTATGCAAAGGTACTTGGTATCAGTTGGGATAGTCAGTCTGACAACTTCCTGTTTGATTTTACTGATTTAATTGAGAGGACAACTGCCAGGTCTGTATTGAAATTCACTGTGAAGATTTATGATCCCTTGGGACTATTGAGTCCATTTGTGATTGGCTTGAAAGCCTTATTCCAGGTGTTGTGTTCAAACCAGCAGTGTAGGAAGGGTACAACCAATGACGGTACAATTAACTTGAGTGCTGCAGAACTTAATCATGCAGATATGTGTTGGATTGGGTGTGTTCAATCCCAGAGTTTTAAGGAAGAGAAACAGTACATATTGAAGGGTGATCAGTCTGGTTCTATTCTTGTTAAGCAATTTGGGTTATTTCTACAAGAGGGAATATCGAAGTGCTATGGAAGGATAATCAATTTATCTCTGCCACTAAGTAGTAAGCAGCCCATTCTACTGCCTCACAATCACCCATTTGTTACCCTTCTTGTTTGTCACTTTCATTAAGTTGTGAAACTTGGTGGGATGAATGACACTTCTGCCCTGAGAGAGACATACTGGATTCTACGAGGTAGACAGACTGTGAAATGTATAATACATCAACATGTGATTTGTCTGAAGTTAGAAGGTCTTCCTTACTCATCACCTGATTTGCCTTGTGACCGTTTGTCTGATGATCCACCATTTGCTCTCACCTGCATTGATTTTGCTGGACCTCTACATGTACAAAGTTGTGGCAGTGAAGAGAGTGAACATAAGCCTTACTGTACATATGCCTGTTAACATGTGCCTCTACAAGGGTTATTCATCTTGAACTTGTGCAATCTTTGAATGTCAATCGGTTCTTGTTAGCTTTTCATCATTTCGTAAGCCTCAGGGGATTACCAAGTACTCTTTGGTCAGTTAATGCTAAAACCTTTAAATCTTCGGCTAAAGAGATCCAGTGGATTGTGCATGCTCCTAAAGTCTCTCATTGTTTGACCAATGGGCAAGTAGTGTGGAAGTTCATCATTGACAGAGCACCCTGTTGGGGGGCTTTTGGGAACGAATGATGAAATCCGTCAAGTGGAGTTTAAGAAAATGTATTAGAAGAACCTCATTTCATTTAGATGAACTGAACAGTTTGATGATTCTGTTATCAGCTCGAGGCCCCTCACTTACGTCCACGATGACACTGAAGGTATTAGTTATCCAATTTGCCCCTCTCATTTGCTGTATAGTTGATAAACCTATCACTGCTAACAAGAGTATATAATGGGAGAAGAGAGTGTCGAACTACGTTATACGCTGTGAAATATGAGCCTGTAAAATCCTATGGCATCGTTCAAACGACTGATTATTGCGTTGATTGCACATTGATTAATGACCAATTACATTGGCAAAGGGCGCACTTAATGTACACGCTTGCATGCATGTGGAAGAGAAAGCATGGCAGAGGAGCTCGGTACAAAGAGAAACCACGAGCAGCAACACTGCGGGAAAGTAAAAGAAGGAAAGTGACAACGCCGCCAGTGCAGCTTTTGCCAGCTATCAGCTCGTCTACTAGTAAAATGGACTCAGAAATGGACTTAGAGACCACTAGTCAGCACGCGAAGGCTAAGACGATTACGAAACTGCCGTTTTACCCAGGTCTTCCAGTAGAAAGAAATCCAGTGATAGCAGAGAGCAAGTACAGCCAAAGGGAAAAGCGGCAAACACTGCTACAAGGAAGAGCAACATGGACCATTCTGGTAGAACCATAGATCAATCTGGTCAAAAAAAGACGAGGAAAAGTACAACAAAGGCAATGAAGAAGTCCGATAGAGAAGAACTGCTGCATTCACTGCAGAATATTGATGAGAATATTCTTCTATCTGAAGTCGTCAACGAACTTGGAGCCACGTTTGACGAATGAAAGATTTTACTAATGCTCTGTGTTCTTCAGATCAGCTATTTTCAGATATTGTGGTTCACCACCAGCATTGCTTTGGAGCCCTGTATGCTAGTACTAAAAACAACAGGATGCTTTTACACACTTCCAGTTTGAATGGTACAAGTACTGCAGCGTGTTTCTTTTAAGTGGAGAACATTCTTTGGAAGATATAAAGTACCAGGAATTGCAAAGTATCCAATAAGTGTTCTCAGAGATAAATGGTTGGATTTTACGAAAGTAAATGGGATACCAGTCCCTCACTGCAACCTAGTCATGATAACATTATCATCTGTTGTTTACTCTTTTCTCCTGGATCACGTTGTTCGATTTCAGCAACGCCTTATTGTTTCCGAAAGTGTAACAATTGGAGCAGACGATGATGGTGTTTATTACTGGTTTGGGGGAGCAGCACTTTGTAGTATGCTGCATGCTTTATGCAAACAAATCACGCTATCTCTCAAAAAATCACCATATTGCAAGCTGTAAATACCAAAGATAATCAAGCATTCCTAGATATTTGAAATACAGAGACAGGGGATTTATGTACTTCCCAGATCCTGTTTTCATACCTTACCTACGTGAAGTTGACACAATCTTGAAACAAGTGGTCAATTTAAAAGGGTTGAATGAACATGGGGCTGATTTAATCAAGGTATGTATTTGTGCATGTTATACTGTACATTTTACAACTGTCCTGTAGGTGGCACATAACACCATGATGGTACATCATCAGTTAAAAGATCTGTTCAAAGCATGTCTATCACAAAAGCTACCAAATTTTGTATTTGATGAAGGGATTCTCAAGCATGTGTATGAAGAATTTACAACTAAACTATGTAACACCAGAATCCAAGAATTAGTCTCAGCAACCAAGCAGCAAATGGCAACCAAGAAGGGTACAGCATCTACTGTTGAAGTTAACCTGCGTACATCACTGTTAACCCACCACACAAAATTGGCAACTAAATTAGGATCAGCTATGTAGTACACTCTCAATCAGATATTTTAAATTACATATGTCAGCATAACTTTATAGATGTGTAATAAAATAAATGTATGCACTAATCTTTAGAACTGCCTTCTCCGTATTTACGTTTACATAAGGGTAATTCAAGTAAGCCAATTGACTGGTCTCTGTAGTGCTTTCCTGCATGATGGCTAGTAGCACACTGTTTGATGAGGTGTGAACATCTTGATGTCATGCAATTAACGGCATCTAATTTTCAACAAGTACTGTACTTGTATTGACTAAACAAGCTTTCCACCGCAGAGCCAGAAATCCGAAGTGGTAAAATAAAATATGTAGGATAGGTGTTGAAGAACCACTTGGTGAAGGCATTAAAACTGTACACAACGATGTGGAGAAGGTGCCATGTTAAACAAACAACATTACTACACACATTTTTCTAGTTACTACGCACATTTTATACTACACACATTTTACGCACGTTTTTCCTAAAAGTTAAATAAATAAAATAGGCTTACACACAAGTATGCACACAACCGCACTACACATACACACACACACACAAAGCACAATTACAGGCCATCACTGCACTCCTACAATGAAATATATACCTGGAGAAATGGACAAATAAGCCAAAAAACTTGTTCTTGGCTTTGTCACGTTCATCGATCTTGGATGGCTGATATTCATTTACGCAAACATTGCCAGGAACATCGACGCTTCCTTGTTCGACTCCCATTCCCAAATACGTTGTGCTCTGGTTGCTGGTCTGGTCATCATGAATATCAGCTGCTTCGCACGTGATGTCTTCATGATTGTTGCAGTCGCCATCAATCCTTGTCTCCACTGTTCTACTAGCAAAAGTGACTGGTCTAGATGGAGTATCAGCCATCGTGATTCCATGTGGACCACCTGCCAAAAGTAGTAAAGTGTTGATTTTATAATTAGCCACCAATCAACGCAAACCATCAGTCGTTTGAACAATGCCATAGGACTTTACGGGCTCATATTTCACAGTATATAGTGTAGTTCGACACTCTCCTCTCCCATTATATACTCTTGCTGGTAATGGTTTACATTCAGAAATTATCATGAGATACTTACTAGGAGAGCCAAACATCACTTTTTGGTGATCAGTCAGTTTGTCAAGCATTGGAGAAACAAGTACCTATTCCATCAAGAGTAAGCATAAGAGTACTCCCAGGGGGGTGATGTGGTTATTTTGAAGAATGAGTCTACTAAATATGTTTTTTAGAAGCTTGCTATTATTGAATCCCTGATAGTTGTACAAGATGGAGTTGCTAGAGCTGCAATAGTAAAGGTAGCAAATTCTGAAGGAAGACCGAAAAGTTTAAGAAGTGTTAAGCATAATTCCATTTTTTAAAGCATTTAATTCCGTTGGAGATTAAATTTCAGTCTACTGTTCATAAAGCTTCAGTTAGCAGAGAATCTGATACTTCCAATGCTACTGAATGTTCTGTGAGAAGTTCTTGTCCGCATCGTGTGGCAGTAGTCACTGGTGAGATGCTGAGGCGGCTTAACAAGAACTAACTGAACCACGTATAGAATGCTGTAGGATTTATTTTGACCATTTTTTGTAGTCTTCATTTTTTCTTTCATTTTGTTTAATACCTCCAGTATTATTAAACAGGGGGAGTGTAGAGAAATGCCGCTTAATTATTGTTGTAATTTAATTATGTATGTGTGGATGTGATATCATGTAATCACTCCATGTGCCATAGTTTGGTTGTTCGTAATGAGATCGGTTGAGTTGCTATACTCAAATTATAACAGAAGGCATCAGTCAGTCAGGCAGTCAGTTAGTAGAAAATTCTGTTGTATATTTTCTTTATAAGTTTCATAGCAACTTGTTGAAGCGTTTCAGGTCGATCTGAATGTTTGTTTGGGCTTAGTTTTACCTAATACTGCTTCATCATCGTCAGGGAAATGTGAGGCTGTTTTTTGGGTAATGTTTTTTCATGGGACACACCTACACCTTTGTGGTCCTTACTATATATACAGTAATACTATCGTACTGTATGATAGTGCATCATCTGAATGCTCACACAAAGTGTAATCAAAAGAGGTAATGATCCCTATTCACATGATATTTCAAGCAAAAGTATGAATATTTTGAAGTAGTGCCTAAAATGCTTCCACATTCCTCTGAACTGGGTCCATAAAGATTTGTCTAATAAGTCTTCAACACTAGATTTTGTATGTTAATGTGTAGGGTAGAGTTATATATAGGTAGAGCCTGCTTCATAGGTTTTGTCTATTTGAGATAAAACATGGATTTGTTCCTGTGATAAAGGTGAATTGCACTAGGTAATTTGTTTACAAAGTAACTTGTTTTACTCCATAATAAATTTCATGCTACTGGTACATGACAGTGAAGTACCCTCTACCTGAAACCCTACCGTACACATTAACATAGTGTTGACCACTCTTGTTAGTCGATTATTGAAATATTATGGACCCAGTTGTGGGCAAAGAAGCTTGTTGAGATTCACAAACGCTCTCCATGCTTGTTGGTGACACCAGAAATGAATCACCATATGCTAATCATTCTAGGTGAGTTGTACGGATAATCGGATCAGTAATTGGTAGGATCAGTAATTATCTGTTTTCCGTAATCAGAAATCAGTTGTAATGGGATGTAGCTACTTCAGCAGCTGTAACCACTGGAGGGAGGCTCAACTCTCATTAAGTCTCTGCTGTATAAATCAGTGTAAGAATTGGTGTATAGGGTGTTTTGGTGTAGCGACAGTACATGGTTAGACAGAGATACACTTAATTCAGACCAGAAATCCAGGTGCCTAATCAAAATGGCAGAGAGGGGCATGGTTTTGGAACATATGTATCTATACACATGCTACAGTGTAATGTCGCACTCACTCGCACCGTTCGATTGTGAGTGATGTAAAAACTCGCTAATTAAAGGGTGTGGCACCTGTTTCCTTCGCGAGTATGGAGAGCGGTGTGAGCAAGTGCAACGTTACGTTTGAACAGTACCGTATGTTAGTTGCTGTGTGTTTGTGCAGGTCATGCATTCAATGGGGAAATTGATTAAGGTAATTTCTGCGTGCTGATACTGCATTTGTATACAAGCTGCTTATATATTTGTTAGAGCAAAGAGCATTCAAGCGATGGAAAACTTGATTTAGCTTTTCAACTAGCCAAGCAGTCAATGCACTCAGCAGGTATGGGGTCATTGTATTATATATATAATCACATGGTTATTTTGTCACATAGAAATGGCTTTTTTTGATCCATCTATTCTTGCACTACTCTATTTCCCAGATGATCAAAAGTATGTTTAATGTATGTGAAGATCTTCATCAACACATTGTGTATGTACTAGTGTAAAAAAAATGCTGAAACAAAAAAAAAGAAACAAGAGTCAAACTGCTATTGTAGAATTACTGTACTGTATGATGGACCACATCAAACTCATTAAAGCCTAACACTTGAAACTGTTGTCACACACAGATCTCTATTAGGACATACCATGTGATACATGCAATTGTGTTGGATATGTAAAAAAGTATGCTGAGATTGCTTGCTAGGATATATACCATAATGCATAGAAATTTTTGTGGTATATAAACTTTTGTGGATTCCGTGGTTTGCAGCTGATCCATGAAAATTAATCCACATAAAACTGATCCACGAAAATTAATCCATTTAGAAACTTACGTCTCAGCTCGAGCATACCTATTAACCATTGCAACCAATATGCTTTCCTTATACTATTAATGTGCATAATATATTAATTCTACGTACGACCTGATGATGACACGTGGACCTGTTCACCACGTGAATATATACTGATGGCCTTGTTCAAGTATCTAAGACCCGTTTCCTCTGATTCCAGAAGGCAAGATTCTTTTTTGGTGAATCAACCCCACAAAATAGTTTGCTTAGTGAGTCCCAGATAAGTTCGCCCGGCAGCATAGATGGAGTAGCCAAAGCTGTTAAGCTGTAAACCTTAAACACGACCTTAAAGCACGAGTTTTGCTTCCCATGGCTCCTCAAGAAAATAAACTGGCTCGTTGATATTAAATCACAAAAATTATACCCATGAAATTTAATGCACTTGCAAACCTGTCTTTTTGGAAACCACGAAAATTTTACCCACAAAATTTAATACGCTTACGGTAGTAGCTGCCATTACCATGTCTAATGTACAGTATGCTTCACATACTAGTATTTTAAAAATTGTTAATTTAAAAGTGAAGTAGAAATCTATGCAATAAAAAGTAGTAAAACAAGAAATGAATGATGGTATTTCAGTGGAGAGTCCCTACTTTGGGATTGAACATATAGCTAATGTGCCAAAGTAAGGACTTTTCCACCGAGCTATGCAGTAATACCATCATTCATCTATTGTTTCACTACATTTTATTGCATACATCCCTAATTCATTTTTAAATTACTTATTTTAAGACACTAGTTTGTTTAGTTTTTTGTTGTAGCACAGCTATAGCAACAGTGTAACTTGTGACCGTCCTATTAGAATATCATACATGACTGTTGTATTAAATGACTGTTGTATTAGAGTATCGCGAGTCTGTGCAGCTAACTAGACCAGTAAGGAGTGAGGTTATATTGTTTATTGTTAAATAAATTAAGAGGTGTGGTCTCCATACTCGTATCACTATTAGTCCACCTAGATCTTTATTTGATGGGTGTGGTTGCAAATCTATCGTGAACGGGGTCCCAATCATGAAGTTTCAGATATCTAGATATTATACCTCTTATAGTAGTAGTAGCGCCAGGGCTGAAGCGCTTCTGAAATCCAGCTCTGAAATAGTTATAGATAGATAGATTATCCATTTTTGTCAAAAGACATGGGTACACAAAAGGCATATAGCCTGCTAACGTGCTCCCCACACAAAGTACATACACATTCATAAACATGAGACCAGTTTACAATTACAATGGATAAGATGCATACAAAAATGACAAAATTCTGTGGCATCTAAATATGCAGCTGAAAGAAAGTATTGATTTGGAAAATTAACGCGTCGATATGATTTCGTTGGATAAAGAAGACAAGCAGCCTGATTGAAGATAAAAGAAAAGACAAGGTGCAGAGGGCCTACACTCATCGGAAGTCCAAAAGGCACAACCCACTGGTGAGTTTGTTATTGTGGTGTAAAATGGTAGCCGTGTGCTGCTTCATTTGGCCTCTAGTCTTGCAACTGTGGTCAGTCAGTCAGGTTAAAATTCAAGTTTTGGCGACTTTTAAAAATTCTATATCTTTCCACCTGTAATATAAGTGTTTTGTTACAATTAATGCTGTATAATATATTATATGGACTAGTACCATTCCGTAAAGGTGATTTTCATCTTGTAAGATGTCTCTAAGATGATTTTCAAAGGCAGAATTTTGGGTGACGTGCAAACTTTTGGGGGGATCTCTACTTAAACAATGCTACTGTACCATTTGATATGAGACAAATTGCAATAACTTATCAATATTACAACTTATCAATATTACAACTTTTTAATGGGTTTGACATGCTAGTTGTAACACAGGTATTCGCCTGATATGTATGCCCCCATCAGGTTGTTGGGCATACATACTATATCAGGCAAAAATCTGTGTTACAGCTATAGCAGACGAATAGCCCATGCCACGTAATCAATCACCTGAGCCAATATTAGGCCAACCACAGGATATATGTGACCATATTTTGGAAAACCATACATTTGGGCACATTGGCCAATTTTCTTTTTTATAGCTACAGTGAAGCACTGAGTGGTTATCTACCTTGTGTGAAAATTTTGTGACGATACATTGAAGCATTCCAAAGATATGGCCTATTTACTATCTAATACATTACAAACTAACTTTTCATTATCAGTTTATAGACCATGTGCGCGCTAAGGTGTGGCACTTTATTACATCATCAAAATATTACGTGAAATATGCATCCGCCATTTTTTTGAGGGCAAAAGACTTATTGGCGAATAGAGTAATGCTGTCAAGTTGCAGCGCTATAGACTGTACTAATCGTTGTAGTAGGTTGAAGAAATTGAAACTTTACACATTTCCTAAGAATTCAGAACGAAGGAACCTGTGGATACAAGCACTTCGTCATGAGTCATGGCAGCCTATTAAGCATTCCCGTCTCTGTGGGGAGCATTTTATATCAGGTACAGTTCCTCTCTCGCATCTTTGTGAAAGTAGTTTTATTCTTCTGCCTTTACAGGAAAACCTGTCAGGTTGAAATGGGATCTAGATTATGTGCCATCTATATTTACCTTTAAAAAGAGAGACACTACAACAGAAAACAGCAAGCAAGCTAGAAGTAGGAGGCTGCATAGATGAAACCAGATCTCAAGGAATGCTTCGGTGAGGAAACAAAGGAATCTAAGGCTAGACGTGCAGTTGCAAATGAAATAGAGAGTCAAAATAATGAGATCCCAAGGAATGCTGAGACGGTGAGGAAACGCAGGAATTAAAGGCGTGGACATGCAGCTGCAAATGAAATGAAGAATCAAGTAGATATGGCAAGATGAAATGGTAGTGGATTATGATACTGAAGTGCTTCAAGACAGCAACCAACTTACTTGTTTACATCAACCAATGAAGTTATCGGAATTAACACGGAATTATCTTAGACATCAGCCAGCTAGGCTTGCAGCAACCATTTGTCAGCAACAGAAAACTATTGAGAAACTGGAGCAACAGAATGATTTGCTAGTAAATAGTCTTCACCACCACCAACTGGTAATAAAAGAACTGAAGGAACAGAATGAGTCACTTGTGAATAGTCTTCATAAGCAGCAGGAGATCAATGCAATGATAAAAGAAGAATTGAAAATTGCATCACGAGCACACAGCCCTTCTCTACAGATGAAAGACGATGATGAGCAAATACATTTCTATACTGGTCTGCCATCATATGTAGCCCTTACCACCTTGCTTGGCTTATTGTCAAGTGTTATGCCACCCTATGAGCAACGTGAGATAAACTCAAGCGATCAACTTGTGATGGTTCTGATGAAGCTAAGGCAAGCAATGACTAATCAAGATTTGGGATATAGATTTAACATTGACATGACTCGTGTATCCAAAATTTTTCACCTTTAGATTGACATAATGGCCACTCAGCTCACCCCACTTGTGAAATGGCCAGATCGAGGGATGATTCGGAGCACTTTACCAGACTGTTTTAAGTCACTGTACTCTCATACCACGTGTATTATTGATTGCTCTGAAATTTTTATACAGCGTCCAAGTGCATTGTCAGCAAGAGCCGAGACTTACTCTAACTACAAAACATCACAACACTGTAAAGTTTTTAATTGCAATCAGTCCAACAGGAGCAATTATTTTTGTTTCAAGATGTTGGGGAGGACATACCAGTGATAAACATATTACTGCACATAGTGGATTCCTTGATAAACTAATGCATGGTGATTTAATTCTTGCTGATTGTGAATTTGACATTACTGAACCTCTAGCTCTTCGTGGTGCTTCCCTGGCAATCCCCCCTTTTACCAAAGGAGTCACAACTTTCACAGAAGGAAGTTGAAACAGCAAGAGCACTATCAAGAGTAAGAATCCATGTAGAACACGCAATAGGGAGACTTAAGAACTTCAAGATACTGCAATGTACACTACCTATCACTTTGGTTAAAGCACGTCAAGACAATGAGTTTGCTACCATAGACAATATTCTATTTGTATGTGCTGCACTCTGCAACATGCAGCCATCTTTAGTTTGACATTTGTTTATGCTGTTTGAATCATAGAATAATGAAATGCAAATAAATTATATACTGTACCACAACTAATCTTACAGTAAGCAAAAATGTGTGTATATACAAAAAACTGTACCCATGGTAAAGTAATTAATTTCTGCAGTCCGGACAAAACCAGTCACCCTTTGGAGCTCGCTTTATTTTAAGACAACTGAAATGAAACCAAGAAATCTTGCAGTCATCATTTTCACAACAAATCATCCTTCACTTTTCTCCCTTATGACAATAGCATTATTTTCTTTTACATCTGATGATCCACTAGTTGCAGAAGTAGGCTGGGAATTATTTGGTTCATCAGTACCCACATCTACAATAGAGTGTGTCATAATCTCTGGTAGCATGTGCTCAACATAAAACTTGGTCAGTTTTTTTAAGCAAACCTTCTGTAAAGTTAGTATCTTCCTCTATTCTTTGCACCAAGATTTCATGTGGTGTCCACACAGTAAAGTTGCAGTATTGTTTGCCACAAATTGCAAGCTGCCCTTGTACTTGTGTAAAATATTTGTGACTACGCAGAAGTCCAAACTCAGTCAAGAAAGAATTCTTTCTGTTTTGAAGCTCAGTTGGATGGCATTCTCTGCCTGAAAATGGGCACTAAATTTCAAGTATACCCTCACCACACAATCACACCTAACCAACGCATCAAGGCTTGCACCCAAGTGTGGATAACGACAGTTAACAATCAATCCACTGGAACTGCATTCAAAGCCCTGATGCAATGGTGACACCTTTGCAACATATGCTGACCTTGCAAGATATTCTTTCTCGATTCCCCATTTGATAGCAGGGACATAAGAAATGTCCTGAGGTTGAAGCAGTCTCTTCAGAAGATTAACAGGATCTTTTTTTTTCTTTAAAAACGAAAATGTCATGAAATGAAGAAGCAGTGATATGGCCTCTTCTTTGGTTGTACCACTCGGTGCTCTGCCTTTGAGACCTTGTCACTTGCTCAATGATTTTACATTGGTTGACAGTAAAAGAAAAAAAACATTTCTTGGCTTTTCTTTAGCAACAACTCCTTATTCAGCAATGTGTATCATATAAACCTATAAGAGATTTGGGAAGTAAGCACACACTGGACATAGTATCAGTAGATACATGGGATGTAACAGTCGACTGAGTGACCGGTGGTAAAGTATCAGTTGACTGAGTGACGGGCAGTGAAGTATCAGTTGACTGAGTGACGGGCAGTGATGCAACAGTTGACTGAGTGACTGGCAGTGATGTAACAGTTGACTGAGTGACAGGCAGTGAAGTAACGGTTGACTGAGTGACGGGCAGTGAAGTAACAGTTGACTGAGTGACGGGCAGTGATGTGACAGTCGACAGAGTGATGGGCAGTGAAGTAACAGTTGACTGAGTGACGGGCAGCGAAGCAACAGTTGACTGAGTGATGGGCAGTGAAGTAACAGTTGACTGAGTGACGGGCAGTGAAGTAGACGCAGTGATGTAACAGTTGACTGAGTGACGGGCAGTGATGTGACAGTTGACTGAGTGATGGGCAGAGAAGTAACAGTTGATTGAATGACTAGTGGTGATGATGATGTTGTTACAGTTGATGACAGGGTGACAGAGAGGGTAGCTGGTTGAGCAAGTATATGATATGGTTCAGGGACAATTGTAAACAAGCAAGCATTAGGTACTGCAGTGTACACGGCATTGTACACAATTTCTGAGGGAATCTGTGGTGAATTTGTTTTCATACGCTTAGCCACAGTATTGGCTGGCTGTTGACATGTCCTTTTCTTTTAGACGCATGTTTTGGTTTAACAAAATCAATTTTTCTGACCTCAGCTGATTAATCTGGAATTGCAAAAATTTAAAATGTACACATATTAAAGCTATAAACTAACATTTTCTTTATACCAGTTGTTCCATCCACAGCTTGTAGAAGTACAAGATGGCTTATTAAGTCCTAATCGGTACGCAGTTTCATCAATCTTAAAAAGTGTTGCAGCAACATGACTGCACACTTCACCTGACTGCAAAAATTATTAGATTCATGGTAAACACAACAAGCAAAACTTACCCTGCCATACATGTGCAGTGACCAGTCTTTACTTCAGCACTTTCCTTATGCACAACCAGCCAGGCTGAGTGGGGGTCTTCTGACTAGGATTCACCAAGGCCTTTAGGACAACATAATTTTCCAAGCAATGGCAGTAGATTGTGCGGACGTGTCCACAAATGAAATAATTAAATGCATCAAAAGACTTATAAGCTCTCAATTTCTCCTTGGTATATGGATGGTCCTTTCGTTTCTATCAAATACAAGTACACATCTGCATACAGCAAATCTGGCCACTGTGTCATGTCATTCTTCCATAAATCCTGGGAAATGGAGAACGGGTCGGGGAGAACTTCGCCATCGATCTTAAGTTTCTCTAAATATACTCTTTGAGCTAAATATTCCAACGAATGGAAATATTCTGAAGACATTCTCGAGTCACCTTCTAAGTCTTTTGCCCTCAAAAAATGGCGAATACGTATTTCACGTAATATTTTGATGATGTAATAAAATGCCACGCCTTAGCATGCACATGGTCTATAGAACTGAATAGTGATCAGATGTGACAAATTGATGACAAATCATTTTGTTGACAAAGATCACCATTCTTACAATCTAAAATTAATGAAAAAGATTCTTGATAGTTTAATCATGTGTTCTTTGTGCTTTTTCTCAATTAAATCACTTGTATTATTGTCTAAAGACAAGAAAATGTTTGGTTTTGGGAATGAACAAATCACCCAATTTGTAAGTTAATTGTCCCACACATTGTGAAACTACTACATGGTCTGATATAATTCAGTATATCTCCTAGATAAAAGACGCTATGGGTGTGAAATTTCACAGCAAGAAGGCTTAATAGTTGCTTTATCAGAATATGCAAAAAATTAATTTTAAAAAATCACTGAAATTTTCAATTGAGAATTCCCACAAATTTTGCATGTACCCAAATGCATGGTTTTCCAAAATAGGGTCACATATTGTATATTATACAGTACATGCCAGAAAGATTCGATTATGGGTCGGTAGCTGGTACATTCTGGCTACGTTTGGCTATGATGAATGGACAAATCCTAGAAATATCATGCTGAATTTCAGCTACATGAGTTTATTGTTTTAATCAGTGCTGTTGAATCAGTTGTGGTATAATTACGTACACTGTAGTTTACTTGGCCTAGATGGGTAAGCTTGCTTGTAGAATAGTTATTTTGTGTAGAGTGATAATTTCATGTTATTAACAATGTGGGTGTGGTCCATATTCAAAACTGTATTGAAAAGCTAGCTATACACTAGTTCTCACCTTAGCTCAACAGTTTTCAACTCGTACGATAGCGAGGATAACAAAATACTTTCCGTCTGAGTGGTTTTTCATGGCTAAATCAAGTTGTGCGTAATAATCACAAATTATTGATCCCCACCCGGTTGTTGCCCTGGCTACATTGCAAATGTATATAGCCCAGGTGGCTCGTTGTGAAAGTGTTACATGAATGGTTTAACATTCTGGCTTGTTTGACTCTTGTTTCAGGATAAGAAAGATGACAAATTTAATGATTTACTGTAGGCTCTCAGAAACTTCCACAGTAAAAGTGGCACACTACATACTTTTAATTTAGTGCTTGGCATTGTGTACAATGCACACTTGTCTGATCAACAGTGTACTTGTGCTAATACTACTGAATGACTTGATTCTTTTTTTTAAATTAGTACACTAACTGAAATAGGAGATAGTTGGTTTAATCAGACATCTTGTTTTTCAGGTTTGCTATTTATATTCCACTCTTTCTTCCTGTGGGAGTTCCAGTATTCTTATCACTGGTGTCCATCATAAGACAGTTAATACAGAAGAGAAAGAGTACTAAACAAGACTAGCATAGCTAAATGTTAGACCCTGTACATTCATGTTGTATGTATGTAGTTTTGGGTAATCATTTGTAAAAATTCGAACAGTTACAGCTACCTACGTTTGCTATCTGTAATTACAAAGTGATTTGGAATTATTTGCACTCCTACTGTTGGAACTAATTATGACATGCTAAATCGCTATGTGGTTATACTAATTACTAACAAAGGTGCCCTCAAAATATGTCCCAGTGCTGCCACAATACTATTTAATAGATTTTTCAAAAAGTTGCACAAAAATGTTAGCGCAATAAAAATGTCATAAGTGGGAGCCATTACACCTTGTAAAGGCCTTGGGAAGTTGACCCAATCCCGATTGCCCCAACTACACATGGATTTGGTCATAGATACAGGGGACAGCCAGTGGTGCACCGCATGGCATACACGCGGACTTGGTCATAGGTTTTGATAGTGACTTGGCCATAGGTTTTGATAGTGACTTGGCCTAGCTAACTTACCAGAAGAAAACTGTTAGGAAATTGAGCTGCTTCTAGTCTGGGGATAAAACCCCCGATGCCAGCACCACCCACAGAGTTTCTCAATCAGCCAGGAACTGATGGAGTAGTATTTTTACATGAATCACAACTTAATAAAGTACAAGTGGGAAGTGAAACAAATATTTCTATTCTGCTGGATTCAGTGGAAGTGTTGTTCAGCTTTAAGTACTGGAGCTAAAGGTAATTTCAGTACCAGTTGGAACTTTTTGTTTCCACAATACTGAGAAAACTTACAAGTGATGCCATGGAACTATATTATACTCAAGTAATAGTTTTCATACAAAGCCAGTACAAGTGATGCCATGGAACTATATTATACTCAAGTAATAGTTTTCATACAAAGCCAGTGCTATCTAAAAGGCAAAGACCACTGCCGATCATCACAATTAATTGTATTGAAGTTGTGTATGTCTGGAATTGAAGTCATAAAACATCAACATCATCTTCTCATTTAACCAATTAACTTCACTTTTTATTAGAAACTAAAACTCCTGTAAACCAAGGGTGCTAGAACTAAAACTAACTGTAAATTACTGAAAACTGTACAGTTTTTTATCAATAAAGATATAATGCTCTTTACAACACCAAAGTCTATGTGCTGATAAAGAGAAACAACTGATTAATGTTGAATAGAAAGAATGATGCAACAAGTTGTATAACTACAACCGCCAGACTGGACTATTGAATTCCTGCCTTTTTACTTTTATAGCAAACAGCTATTTGGACTCAGAGAACCGATTATATTGTTAGAGTTAATTTTTCCTTACTTGCTCAGGACTATTTTTAATGTCCATAATGTGACTGGATTTGCAAAAAGGGGTATTCCACACACATCTAATTTACCTGTCTCGATAACTTAAGATTTGAGGCTATTGACTTGAACTTTGGTTAATATAGATTAGTGTGTGGAAAATTTTTTGGGTTGATATAATTATGTTTCTTGAGCACTGAGTTATGGTCTTACAATTGGATGTGTGTGAAAGACCCCCTTTTGCAAATCCGGTTACAGCTGGCTGTAATATAGGCATTTATATAATGCCCCAATACAAATCAAAGAACACTTATACAAACAATTATTGTTACCTTCTATTGAATACTGCTCAGCCATCTGGGATCCTTATCACCAAACAACAGTCAGCATATTAGAAATGATCCAACACCGAGCTGCAAGATTTGTTCTTCTTAAACCATGGCACAGATCCAGCCAACAACACAGTATTACAGATATGCTCAATTACCTTCAATGGCCAGGTTTAAAAAGTAGAAGGAATGCTAGATCGATCAGACTTATCTTATTATTCAAGATTATGAGAAACTTACTGGTGCTACCAAATCATTGTTTACCTCAGCCAACCAGAATTGATTGAGGGGATTATTGGCACTATCATATACTTGTGCCAATAATTCTCTCAAATTGACACAATTAACCTTGACACTTTTAAGAACTAAGCTAAACAATTTGTGATTTGTAATGCACATTAGTGTGTTGCTCCTGGTGGGCTTCGCTAATTAATAATAAAATTTTTGCCATGTAGAACGTGCAGGTGGACCTGTCAACTTACAGTGCATCAGCTATATGGAAAAAGCACAGCTATATACTTAATTTTGCTGATCAAGACTTGAATGCTCATAGCTTGTGTGAGGATGCATGGTACTATTATACTACATGGGCCAGATTATCTTAGTGGTACATCTGAGGCCAAATACCCTAATGCTATTGTTATATTGCTATTAAACTGTTTGGTGCTGTTGCACTTCCAGACTGTCAGTGAATGTACATGTAGCGATACAGTCTCGTTTTCAGCGTATGCTCAATAGAATTTGCTTTCTCTCTATGCAAAACTAATTATGACCATGTATCAAATCATTTTGGGTGGCTGCGCATTGCCCTTGCAGAAACTCATTATAATGTTTATGTTCTATATATGTTTGCTCAGTACCATCGCACCAGTGGCCACTTAATCCACCAATGTGCACGTGTTTGGACATCAACATGTATAATGATACCAGATCAGTTTTGAAAGTGTTCCATTGTCATCTTTTGTTCTCTCAACAATTATAAATCCAGTCAGTGGTGGAACTCTTATCTTTGGAAGCATCTTATAGTGACATTTTTTTCTACATTAGAACAATTTTTGATTCATTGTAAACGTTTTGTTGTTGTAGTTGTTCTTTACTGTTGTGCTTCATTGTTGTTGTCTTTTCCTACCTGCATTTGTTTTGTAATTAACAAGGGCACAAAATTTTTGGAATTTTCAACTAGAGTAGGGACCATAGCACAATGATAAAAAGTACTGTAACAAGCTGGAATAGTGCATGATATTAAAACACAGTAAAACAACAAGAAAGTGTTATATCCCTACTGTGCATTTCTTTCAGTATTTTTTATCAGTGTGCTATGGTCTCTACTCTAGTTGAAAATTCCAAAAAACTTATTGTGACTGGTGAACCATAGATAGTAGAGACTATATAATCTATGGGTGAACCCACACATACTGCATCAAAAAGAACAACATTATATATTCTATTAGGACATTTAACAGATAAATCATTTGATTGTATAGCTCCAAAATTTTCTATGTATATGTTAAAGCATAGTCGTGAGTGCTATATGAAACATAAAGCACGAGGTGAAGCCGAGTGCCTTAGTAGCATCGAGGCCAAGCGCCGAGTGCTTTATTTTTCATATAGTACGAGCAAGGCTATGCTTTAATGATTTATGGAACTTTCTAGTCGTGTAGCTTCACCATACACTAAGACTCGCACCTCATAAGTATGAAAGTCAGAACCTCTAGAACTAACCAGCAGAATCTCTAATACAGTTACAAGTAACACTATTTACAAGTCAAATTCAGGATCAGCAAGTTGATAACACTCCACTGTAAAGGGTTAACTGTTAAAGTTTTAAAATGGGTCAAATTGAATCTGGGACTGTTAACATGTGTAAGTGTAAAACAGGTACAACTTTTAATTTAGAAATGCCACATTAGTGTATCCACAAGAATAGGAATTTAAAGCATCACCAAGCTATATCACAAATAAAGCACTCAGTGTTTGGCCTCAATGCATTTGGCTTTGCCCTTTGCTATAATACTGAGATGATGTGCCTCATAATTATGCTTCACATGTTATATGCAGTTGCTCTCAATTATTATAAATGTGTAAACAAAGCTGCAAAAGTTACTTTCTGTACCAAAGTCGTATAGCACTTCCACGTTTTATTTTCTTTTGCAGCTGTAAAATGCCATAAAGCAATGCTTCAGCAGTAGGTGGACAGCCAGGTACATAAATATCAACTGGCACAATTCGGTCACAGCCCCTGACTACTGAGTAAGAGTAATGATAATATCCACCTCCATTAGCACAGCTGAAAAAAATAGTCATGTAGTATATTATGTTAGAATATGGCTATTTACCTTCCCATAGAGATTACCCACTTAGGTTCAGCCATTTGATCATATACCTATATTATACATTATCATATGAATAATTTAAGGTGACCGTATATTGTGTTTAGCACCTTACTTTTCGTAATGCGGGAGCCATTTTATTTGTTAGAGTGCCAGCTACAATCATAACATTTGATTGGCGCTATTTAACAAAAGACAACATGTCAAAGACTGCAGGTAACTAACAAACAGTTTCTTACTGGACTAGCTCTGAATACTACACCAAATCTGTCCATATCATATCTACAATTGACCAGTAGTTATATTGTTCTACAATCTACACATCTGTATTATACTCACCTGGCAGCTGCTGTGTGCATCATTTCAACAGCACAACATGCCAAGCCAAATGTCATTGGAAACAAAGAGCTCTGAAAAGATACAAAAAAATTTCTGATACACATATAGGTGCATAAATTAAACAGCTTTTAAGCAATATGCCAAAAACATATTCAATGACAACCATGAAACATAATACAATACATACCGAAGGGTGAAACTGTCAGTTAATTATTACATTTGTGATACTATATGCAGCCACTACAATATATATTAACAAAAATCAAGAAATCGAAATCATAGATTTAAACTATCATAGATTTAAACTCTCATTTGAGGGTTAGATGAACAAAGATGACGATTGAAACAGTGGGGACTGGTTACACTACTATGTAGGAACGTAACATAATTTTTCCGTATCGACACTTTCCTTGAAGGAGTGCATTTAGATGCCACGAAACTATTAAATTTTGTGGTGTTTATTATTGTTATTAGCACTTTACAGTGACCAGTTTAATGGACTGTAGTATCAGGTAGCAACTTTTAAAACAATTGCCATGCCCCTTTAAACGATCACAATGCACCACAACAACGATCTAGCTATGTAGGAAAACAAGGCATTGTGCCATGCCCACTAGCTTGATCTATTGTGTAGCTCAGTGGCGAGATTGGATACTCTAATATAGCAGTCATAGCCACACTTGTATTTCATAGCTATGCTCTAACACAAAAAGTTAACAAGCTAGTGCAAAAACAATTTTATGTTTCAGCAATAAAAAGTAGTGAAACAAGTAAGTATGAGGGAAAATTCCTAGCTACTTGGCATACAGTAGTAACAGAAAATCGGCATTACTCCTACAATACCAAGTAGGGATTTTCCCTCATAGCTACCATCCTGTTTCACTACTTTTTATCACTGGAATCCTACTTCATATTCTTAATTTAATTTTTTTATTGCAATAGTTGTATCTTGCTTGCACACACACAGCACGACACACACATACACACGCAGCATGACACACACACGCAGCACGACACACACACACAGCACAACACACACACGCACCACGACACACACACACATGCACATGCGCAACACAACACACACGCAGCACGACACACACACACGCATGCGCACACACTAATGAAACATATTAGAAGGTTGAAAACTAGATGTCATATGAAAAGTAATGTGAACTTAAAAGAGACTGACCCTGTGTGCCCAGTTGATCAAATCATCCAGTTTGGTTACAGTGAATTGAGCTGCACTGTCCACTCTACTGAATGGTGGAGGAGTACGACTTGTTACCCTCACATCAGGACTGCTAGTACTGAAATGGCTATTGGGAATCAGAACCCTGTGAAAATGATTTAATCACATAGTGATTTAGTTGTTCCAATAGTTGGGAGTACAATTAATCCCAAATCACATGGTTTGTTTGTGTAAGTGCACTGTACAACAGCCAATGAAATAACGAATGTGATAAAAACCAAATGGTCAAACTTTTGTGGTGGATGAAAGCATGGTGGTGCCTTCTCAAAGTGCTTAGCTGTTTATGTAAACAAGGCATATTTGTCCACATTCCCAATAAGTAGGAGTGGCTCACATATGTGTCCATATCACCTTTGGAAACTTACTATATTTCTTCCAATAGTCTAGATGAATGAAAAATAGAAAATTGTAAGAGGGGAATAGGGATCACTGAAAAAGCTGTGAAATAAGAAGGGATCACTGGCATGGGGTGGTTAAAATAAATTGGGTAAAAGTACGTGCTACAAAAATAAATTTTTACACATTTTAATTGCTTCAATAAACATACATGTAATAGTTGTAAGGGCTTTGCCTGACATGTATGCCCAACTGCTCGCAGGCCTGAGGGCATACATATCAGGCCAAGCCCGAATGCCCCGTGTTACAGCTAATAAGTAACACTTATCAGGCTGATAGCCTGTACAGGGCAATCAATCACCCAAGCCAATACGAGTGCAGCCACTGGATGTATTGTACATACATACCAAAAATTTTTGATTATGGGTCAGCAGCTAGTACGTTCTGGTTACATCTGGCTATGATGAATGGACATATCCTAGAGATATCACAGAAAATTTTGGTTACGCGAGTTTAATCTTTTAATCAGTGCTATTGAATCATTTATGGAAAAAGTATGGAGTTCACTAAAGGCCTAGATAGGTAAGCTTGCTGGTAGAGTGGTTACTCCGTTCATAGTGGTAGCTTTGTGATGGGTTTGTGTCCATATTTGAAAACGAGTGGAAACGATCGGTGAATAAGCTATAGTGCTAGTTCTCACCTTAGCCTAACATTTTTCAACTCATAGGATGGTGAGGATGACAAAACACTCTCTGTCTGAGTGGTTTTCATGACGAAATCCAAATCGTACATCCTAATCACATGAGTATCGATCCCCACAATCGATTTCGGCATCAACATCTACAGTGTATATAATTACTGCCCAGTTGTAGCCCAGGTGGTTTCTTTGATCTGAGGTGTGAAAGTGTTACATGAATTGGTGTAACTTAGATTTGCCCTTTTATAAAGTGTAAGAATATCTGTTTGATACCTGGACCATGAGTTATGTGTTTATTTATGTAGTGATACAAAGTAACAACATCATAGTCATTTCTAAGCTTAAACAGCATTCTTGCTTGAAAGTGTGGGCCAAACACTGTACCTTAATGAAATTCAAGGTAAACACAATAAGAGAAGTACCGACTCCATAGCCTGTTGCACTCATTGATCAAATGAGCATCTATAATTGTGACCGGATCTGCAAAACCCACATTTTTCAAATTCTTTATTATTGAATATTTATAGTATACTTAGCCAAGTGTATGCTCTGGCCAAGTTTTAGCCTTGTATGCCAACAACTTTTGGAGTTACAGCCCTACAAAGTATAACAACAGAAAGATCGATTTGTACAGCAAGTATTGGGAAAATAAATTACATGCACTTACAAAAACAGCTGTAACTTACAAACACAATGCAGTACAGAGTTGCAACCTGCACCATTGTGTTCGCCATGAATAGGGGAGTCCATTACTGGGTAAGTTTTTCTTCTATTACCATTCTTCACTGCATACAGAGACGAAATCAGTGAAGAAAAATCAATCGCGTATGATTGTTTTGATGTGACGTAAACAAACGCCCATAACTTACGTATCGTTTAGTCTACTGCAACGAAACAAAGATGTTTGTTTGAACTCTTCTTGAGTAGGCGAATACGATGATATTCAGGTTTTTATCATTGGACCCTTTCTTCACAAAGAACAAAGTGTTTAAAAATTTTATGATTTTTTTTTTCAATTACACAAATATTTTTATCCATTGCAATTATACTGAAAATTTAGGCTTGTACCATTATGTTGGGTTTTTGCAGATCCGGTCACAATTTATCTACCTATAGACTCAGTGTTGGGGGTAATTCGTTATGCAATAATTATTACTTTTGTGGTAACAAAGTAATATAACGAAATTACATAATATTATTACTACAAGTAACGAAGTTACTAATCTCATTAGTAATCCACTGAATAACGTCTAGTCAACAACGAAGTAATGAAGCCTACTGAATGAAGCATATTCACCAGCTTCTTATATATTACCAAGATTTGCACATTGTCCAACAACGCAATCATCACATGATGAGGTGGTAGTTTCACATGTGACAGCTTAAGGCTGTGGACACAAAGTAATACAATATGTAATATTATTATAGTTACTTTATTATAATGGGTAATATCAAGAACTAGCATTGGTACCTTCCCTACGTGCAGGACCATTTCACATTCCACATTAACCACATTAGCATGAACCACTGCAATGGGAATGAGACATTAAAGATCATGCCCTTAAAGTACTGTATAGAGCAAAACAGTGGCGGGGGAAAACTTTGGCGAATTTGGCGAATGACTGGCAATTCACCAAATAAGTTTTCCACCTCCAAATTCCACACGAATCTCATTAAAAAAAATTTAAATTACCGGTACTCGCGATATTGTGTTTAAAATAGTACGGCTGAAAACGTTTTGTGTGTTTCTTGGTCTAAAGTGGCGACAATGTCTATTCTAAAGTTTGTTCGTCCCTTGAAGCAAAAAGGGCCAGATTTGCCTGAGCCATCTGGGCCATTAAGTGAAAAGGTTCCTTCCACCGCAATAGCCGCAGCTAATGCCAAGATGGAAAAGGCTCTCGAGGAGGACAAGGTGGACAGAAGTGAAAGCCAGCGAGGCCCACGAGGAAAGCCATATCTATTTCTGACAGGAACACAAAAGTTTGAAATCGGCAAGCAAGTAGCTGAGCATGGCGTTACCGCAACAATGCGTTACTATAATGAAAAATACTGGGACCTTCAGCTGACTGAGACTAGTGTTCGCAGGTTTAAAAACGCCTATAAGGATGACATGAAACTGTACGCTGAATGCTTGGGGAAAACAGATATTGAATTTCCAAAAGAATTGCCTAGCAAGAAAACCGGCCGACCATTGGCCACTGGAGACGAAATCGATCAGCAAATACAGCACTATTTATTGGATACGAGGAAGAGAGGCTTGACTGTGAATGCACATGTTGCTATTGCTGTTGGAGAGGGGATACTGCTTAGCAAAAATGTGGGCGCCTCGACAGAAATCTTAACAAAAGAATGGGCAAAGTACACGAATGGGATTCGTTAAAAGAAAAGGAAACACAAAAGCTAAAGTAGATGTTGAGAAATTTCATGAACTCAAAAGGTTATTTCTCCAAGACATCAAAAGTGTTATCACCATGGATGAGGTACCAGCGGAGTTAGTGATTAATTGGGATCAAACCGGGCTCAGTTATGTACCAGTCTCAGAATGGACTATGGAAAAGGAAGGTGCTAAGTGGGTCCCAATTGATGGCAAAGATGACAAGCGCCAGATAACGGCAGTTTTTGGATGTTCTTCAACGGGTGATTTCCTTCCGTTGCAATTGGTGTATCAAGGAAAGACCACTAAATGCTTGCCCTCCTTTCAGTTTCCACCAGACTGGAATATCACACATACAGAGAATCATTGGTGTAACAAAGGCACAATGGAATTGTACATTACCAAAATTATTTTGCCTTACCTCCTTGAGACAAAAAAAAAAGGTCGAAGCTTGATCCAAAGTACCCATCGTTATTACTTTTTGATAATTTCAAGGGACAGTGCACCGAGAAGTTGCTCAAAGTACTTGATAGTAATAATGTAAACGTGGTTCTGATCCCAGCCAATTGTACAGACCGATTACAGCCCTTAGACCTCAGCGTGAATAAAGCTGCAAAAGAATTCTTACGCAGAAGTTTTCAAAGGTGGTATGCTCTGCAAGTTTGCTCACAATTGGAGGGAAAACCTTAAAGGCACCAGTTGATCTGAGACTCAGCATAATGAAACCACTTGGGGCAAAATAGCTGGTAGATCTCTTCAACTACTTAAAAGGCAAGCCTGATATCATCAAGAATAGTTTCAAGGAAGCGGGTATACTTGACTGTGTCAATTCCAAGTCACAGGCATAGACTCTCCATGGACTATATGTACGTCTTTTTCTGTACCAGTTATCTGCCATTTATTGCATCTAATGTACATGCTTTTAATAATTACTTATTAATTTAATCATCATAACACCTAGAATCACAGTTAACTTTACATAATGGCAAAAAAGTTCATGAACATACAAGTCCCCAGTTAGGGGAATGGGGTAAGTTCTCCTTGTTCCAAGCAAGCCACGAAATGTGATCTTAATGAGTCTTGGTGAAATCTCTGCTCAGAAGGATTTTGTCCATGTGCTAATGAGGTAGCAAATGCAACAGCAAACAGACCACAATCTTTGGTCCCATTTTGTTTCTGTACTTTGGGGGCTTTAATGTTCTTGACAGGTAAGGACTCAAAGAGTTTTTTAACGTTTCTCCTAGTGTCTTTGTCAACATTCTTAAAAACTGAATCATAAACGACAACAGAATTTTCTCCACCCCCAATGGTAGTTGCAACTATCCAGTGGTGACGACTGGCACAATGAATGATTTGAATCACCTTTTCTTTTGTTTCAAGTGCTGATACCTCTTTTTGCTGCAATAGGGTAGATTTCAACCCACCCAATTCAGGAAATTGCACCTTTAGTAAGCTTTGTGCTAAATTAATGTGAACATCAGACAGTTCCTCTCCCATGATGATATATTCTGTGTCAAGATCAATTATCCTAGCTTTTTTGCATGGTGGTTCATTGCTTGTGTCACTATCATCAGTGACAGTAAGTTTACCAGAAGAACCATCCTCATCCTCAACAACGATCATGGGTTCAGGATTAGATGGGCCATCAGTACTGACAGCATTAGGACCATCATCATTACAAACAGCATTAGGACCATCATCATTACAAACAGCATTAGGATCATCATCATTACAAACAGCTTTAGGTGGACCATCATTATTACCCACAGCATCAAGTAAGCCATCATCCTGACTACAATCATTAACAGCAGCTTTTGGTCGGCCATTCTGTAAAACATTAAAGACGTCATTAACCACCTTTTTAGCCTTCTCCCCCAATGAGCAATCCTTTGTTCTGAAGATATAACGGCAAGGGACTTCCAAGCCACCTTGGGGCAGGTCACTGGAGTATTGCCTAGGTCCAGTTACAACGCACACTATAGCTCCCCCACGACGTATAAATACTGAGCAAACTGTCGAAATAAGACGGGGCACATGGCCCACTGTCACACTAATCCGACCAGTACTACTCTGATCAAGAACTGCCACGGCGAATGTATCCATGGGATTGCCAGGTTCTCTTTCACACTGAAGCTCTCTTCCATCAATAGGAGCATTCCAGATATTTTGATACTCGTGGTACCCACGAACTACACTAGCAAGTGTGAACTCGTGCATCACTCTCGCAAGACACGTGCTACAAAACTTTTAATTGTGGGTTTTCACACATACAGGCATCATGTGACTTATATGCGTTCGCTCAAGTGTGTTGGAAGAAACCGATCTTGTGAGTAAATTTGCCAATGTTTTGTTCGCCAAATACCTGCATGCATTAAATTCGCCAATGTTTTATTCGCCACATACCTATATGCATGAAATTCGTCAATGTTTTACACCACCAATATTTTAAGCTATACGGTAGCATGCATGCATAGTGATTTCTTGTATAAAACTTATTTGACCATCATACGAGCACTAATTAAAATGATGTGAACATGGGATTAATTAAACAGCAGAATTGCATATCTATATAAACTAAACCAATAATTATCCAAGACATATGCTGATTATGTGGTGCTGTCCTTATCATGCAGGCACTGTAATAATGTGGTCAACAGAGAGTATAAAACAGTTGTAGCTATACTGCAAGTGAAGGTTTGAGCAAATTTAACACACAGGTACACACTTCCTGGCTATAATTTAGGAATTAACATTACAAAGAATTGGAGTTACAAAGAGAAGTGTACATGGGACAAACACACAGTCAAACCAATCGACCTGCCCTATGCCTATATTCATGGTACCTGCCCTACGTGCAGGACCATTTCACATTTTCACATTAACCGCAATAACATGAATCAGTGCTTTAGGAATGAAGCATTAAAGATCATGTCCTAAATTGAGTAGCATGCATTGTGATATCATGAACCTTATTTCACCATCATGCAAGCCTAATAATTAAAGTTTGCAGGCTTTGCAATAATGTGGTCGACAGTATTTAAAGCTATACTGCAAACCACTGAGGGTTTGAGCAAATACACAGGTACACACTTCATCACATCACAAAGAATTGGAGTTATAAAGAGAAGGCTCTTACTCTAATAGAACACACGGGACAAACATACAGACTGCACCTGCCCATGCCTGCCCTATACTTATCAAATGTGCTACTGTATACTTTTCCAACATTCCATATGTGGTGTAGTAATACCAGGATGCTATGAACTTAAAAAAGTTGAGATAGAAAGAGAAATTTAAAGTATGCACCAAAAAGGTGTATAAAACGAAAAAAAAGTTTTTGTCACTGGCGGGATTTGAACCCACACCCTACACAGCAGTAGCCACAATGACTTTGGGGAGGTGCTTTACCAGCTGAGCTGTTTATCTCGTGTGGTTAGCAATGGAATGCAGCTGAAGTTTTCTCTACATCATGGCCTTTAAGGTGCTGTAGCGGACAAAGGAATGCACGTAGAAGCTTGCAATAAACTTTGCGACGTAGCCAGATGGTGAGTGTTTCGTTTTACGTGTAAATCGAGTCGATACGTGAACAGATTGCTGAGTAATCAACATCAATAGCTGACATATGAAAAGTGTGTCACGAAAAGGTGGCACTGAAGAAGAGAAAAAAAGTTGTCATGGGTAGGAATCGAACCTTGGACCTTTGGGTTAACAGTTCTATGCGCTAACGCTTTGGCAGTTTGTTCATGGTTTTGACAGGAATTTAGCTCAAGTTTTCCTCTACACCAACACCTTCAATGCTTTATAGAGGGAGCATGTAGCAATTTGTAACAACAAACTTGTAGTTGCCAGATGATGAGCGCTTAATTCTGTTAAAGTCCTGTGTCAATACGTGCTTTGGTTGTTGAGTTAGTGGCATAACAAAGCAGACGGACAGATAGACAGACAGCCTTATATATAGATTCATAATATATATATATATATATATATATACACTGTATATATATATATATATATATATATATATATATACTGAGGAGAGTATCCTACTCTCATATACCCCTGTAGAAGGGCGTATCGTGAAGTTATGACATAGCACTTCTGAGTTCGCCTGTTTTTCTGTGTATAATTAAAGGGAGGGAGACATGGAATTTTAAAATTCTTTTTTATTTCATTACTGAATTGATTTGATACTATGGTTGTACATTTGAAATTTAATTTACTGTATGATTTGTTAATGAAATACACGATCAAAAATGTTTCCAGAGTAATCATACGTTATAATACGTCATAAGTTGCTAACGTCAGAGGGGGAACACTGCATGAATGAAGTATACATTCCATGGAAGAATCAAATCTTATTAGTAATTCAGTCACGTATTAGAGTGAAGTAATAGGTATAGAAAGACTTTTTTATGGATACTTCCAAGTCGTCAACGGATTCCTGCTGTACTACTCCTGGCTTGAAATGTTCAATTGATTCCCAAGATATTTCTGATGAATATAGTAACGTTTCCAGTTTGGTCTCTAGCGATAAAATGAGCATTTTCAGCGACAACACAGACGATCATGAAGACACTGAGGAGATGACTGGAACCTCTCTTGAACCTTACCAATTTGAGCCAATAGATGCTAACGCTAGCAATACAGACTGACTGACTGAGGATGAATCATCGTCTGATGAAGAGCTACTTGGGAAATTGCCCAATGATATGAGCTGGTATGACCATTCTACCACTACTTGTTAGCTAATAATACAATTCTTACAGGTGTCACTGTGGCAATTGTAAGATGATGCCCACTAGAAGAGAATGTACTGTATATGCTGCTGTTCCATTGGTGAAGTGGTAGAGAAGATGGAAGTAATTGGTGCTTCATGTATCACTGAAAGTGAAAGATTTGATGCAGTTTGTTTAAACCAGTGGGTCTTGCAGACTGCATATTATCGATACAGACAACAGTATGGCAAGTATAAAGAATCCATTCATGAGTACGTTACACTGATATACCACATTCCCATTGAACTTTTTAATTTAATGTACAGGCAGTAGTGATACACAAGCTACTGTCAGCAGACTTGTTGGTGCTGGGGTTGGCTGGGAAAATCTGTAAGAATAGCACTACCAAGTTGTGCTGTGGATAAAATAAGGCACACTTTTCCTTCAGAGACATACTGTATGCAGTCTTTAAGTACCCTAAATTGTAATATTACAAATAATGTATATCATGTAAAATTCATGTACAATGCTAAAGTGAACTATACTATTATGGGCAAAATAATGATATCCAAATATACTATACTTAGATGCCTGGTGAGCACCAGAAAGGCGGGTCATGTCCTTCAAGTGTGTTGAATTGGTCAGAAGAGATGTTAGCTTCTCAGTTGCTTTTGTGCTTGACCCGCTAAAAATATTTCGAAATCTTTTTGTTCAAATGTTTGACATAATATTTATGGCCAATCAAAATGTTCACAATACATTTCCAATGGGAAGCCACATAAGTACAGTGTCCATTACAGCCCTTTCCCAAACTTGTAATGGTGCCAAACCGTACGTGTCTGTTGTTGACACCTTTTCTGTTACCAATAATCATCTGGTTGGCTGAAATGTTAAGTCTGTTGAGAAAAAATCCACTTTTAATTTTTAGCTGTTTTTTCAGGATTCAGCTCAACGTGAACATACTATAACCAATTCACAATCCTTTTGCTTGCCAATTTCACTAATTTTTTGCGAAAACCTAGATATACTCACCAGTTCTGATTATTGCAACAGGTACTGCACAAGTATGTACCTTTTGCTACACGACATGTATCAAAATAGTGTTTGATGTGTGCATGTATCCATTTGTTGATCTGCTTATGTCTGCCTGTGACAAGTACATCAATTGCAAGGTTATGGCCATGAAGAAAGTCCATGCAGCGATGGAGGTCCTCCTTCTCCATATGGTAGCTTCCCTTAACTTCATTGCTCTGTTGTAAATCATTTAATTTACAGTTAGTATACACCACATACTTCATCATAATATAGTTTTACCTGAACAAGCTGTATATCCACTATTTTATTAAGATTCAATTCAAGCATGGAATATGATCCATACTTGGAACTGTGTCCAGGGCTATCAGATCTTCCATCACCACCAATTACCAAGCCTTGCTGTTTCTCTTTCAGTTTTCTAAGGAGTAGAAATTGGTTCTTCTCCCAAATAACACGAATGGCAGGGTGAAGGTATTTTTTCTGATGTCTAAAAAATGTTTTTCTACTTATTGTAGCACAATTAAGGGTCTTAAATACTCTGAGTGCCTTAGCTGGAAAAGAGCCAGTCAACAGAATAGCAGCAGATGTCAGAAGATTCCCAGTTGGAATGTTACGTATATAAGGCTGGCTTTCCCAAACAAATGTATTATTACACTGGCTTCATGCTTGCTTGATGCTGAGGAAAGATCCAATCACATGGCGTTTGATGGAAATAAAGGTACTGCCACATGCAACACAGGTGGCAAACAGCAACATGAGAGCAGACTCAAACACCAGAAAAATCAGTTGCTTTTCTACTGGAATCTGTTCTTCATTTTCTGATGTAGTGGACTCCCAATTTATGGTGGATTCTGTAGGCTGTTTCACTCTCTTCTTCTTTTGTCAATTCGAAAGTGTCTTCATCCTCAGCCACTAGTGCTATCACTCCTTTTTTAGGAGTTGATGTCATCGGAATATGTAAGAGATTACACTGTACTCCTACATCACACATCATTGGTGCTACCTGGACACCTGTAACCATGCAGGTTCATATTACAATAGCAGATAACATTAATTGGTTCCTACCAAAAAGAGTGACCTCAGGGACAATTGCAGCCTGAGTATGAGCATCAAGAACGTCTGGGAAAGCCTGGACCCCAAAGCTAGTGTACCGAGATTGTGCAGCCTCATTCACAGATTGCAATTGGCTAGAACCAACAAAAGTATCTTGCTGCTCTGACTGAGCATCCATCACTTCTTGTACAATCTATTAATACATAAACCAATAGCTAGTTAATAAGTCAATTGGCGGTTTATTACCCTAGATCTATCTCTTTTCTCATACACGGTTCTTTTCTTTTTTACTGGGACGGACACTTCCTCACCAGGTCTTTTACAGCTTGAACATTGCTGTTCCATGTCGGTGACAAGTACTGTGACAAGTACTGTGACAGATGGCGATTGTGTGTAGCTCGAGGTGGAGCTGGACTGGGCATGAGGAAACACAGTTAGCACAGCATTTGGCTTTAGACGCACTCTTTTTTCAATCCCAAATTGTGCTGCTATAGCGGTGTCCTCTTCGAAGAAGTCACTCGTGAAATGATCGCTGCAAATAACTGAGTGTTGACTAGGTCCTGTCCAGTTACTAAAAGTTCTCTGGACTTGCCGGGTGCACTCTAATCACAGCGAAGAGTCTGTCGGAAAACCATGCAAGTTTACACCATCCAGGTGAGTCTTAGAACAATTCATAGCAACGCACCACTTAACCATTTTAACTATTCGCTTCAACTATGCTCGCACGTTGGTACTCTTGTCAATATAAATACTACACAGCTGCATTCATCTTGTGACATATTAAGGAAAAGAACGCATTTTTACCGCAACCCAGAAGAGCCGACACAGTGCAAATAATCCCATTTTAGAGCACCATTTTTCACTCATCATATTATATTTTTACAAATCATACAGTTGTACATATCTATCATATCTTTAACTATACATACATACATAAAAAAAAAAAAAAATTTAATGCATGTCACTCTCCCTTTAATGATGTCAATAGTTGAACATGGTATCAATTGAAAGCATGCCTAACAACGCCGATAGTAACCAAATTAACTCCAGCTCTAAGCATTTCTCACCTAACTACAATCGTTACTTCATGGGTTAAGACCGCTTCGTAGGTGTTTCTTGTAGGCCATTTGCGAATACGGCTATCCTGAGTGTTACGAGTGTGAAATGGTGCTAACGATTCTTGCACTTTTACGGCTGCTCATACATCACAAACCACATCTTGCCTTCTACAGGGGCATATGTGTAGGATACTCTCCTCAGTATATATATATCTAATCAAAAACAGCCAAGCTGTAAAAAAAGGTGCGGCCCCCAAAAAGGCCATGGTGAAAAAAGATGTGAAATCCAAGGTGGCGGCCAAGAATGGCTGTGATGGTAGGTTAATGGTAAAAATTTTAATAGCGACAATTCAGGTGAATTTGATGCCAAGACCAAGTGGCACAAAATTCACCTGAATTGTCGTTATTAAAATTTTTACCATTAACCTACCATCACAGCCATTCTTGGCCGCCACCTTGGATTTCACATCTTTTTTCACCATGGCCTTTTTGGGGGCCGCACCTTTTTTTACAGCTTGGCTGTTTTTGATTAGATATCACTTCTTTTTGTATTTGTATACTGCAAAGCCAGCCTATGGCTGGCTTTGGGGCTTTTTAAACCATGTGTTTTTTTTTAATTACCACAGGAAGAAGAAAAGAACTTATAGAAGATTTTTAATACTTCAATTATTTTTGATTTTATTAGTAATTATACAAATTATATAAATATATTTATTACATGCCCATTATTCCCCACAGGATATTTTTTAGCAGCTAATCTCTCTACTGGGTGACTTAAAATATAGCTGAACTATATACAGGATGGTTTCTTTGTAGCTGAACTCTCTACAAGATAAATTCTTCTAGCTGATTTCTCTACAGGGTGATTTGTTTCTAGCTGAACTCTCTACAGGTGATTTGTTTGCAGCTAAACTTTCTACATCCATGGTGGTTTCTTTGTAGCTGAACTCTCTACATGATGGTTTCTTTGTAGCTGAACTCTCTACAAGGTGACTTCTTCTACATGAACTCTCTACAGGGTGATTTGTTTGTAGCTGAACTCTCCACATGATGGTTTCTTTGTAGCTGAACTCTCTACAAGGTGACCTCTTCTAGCTGATCTCTCTACAGGGTGATTTGTTTCTAGCTGAACTCTCTACAGGTGATTTGTTTGCAGCTAAACTCTCTACATGGTGCTTTCTTTGTAGCTGAACTCTCTACATGATGGTTTCTTTGTAGCTGAACTCTCTACAAGGTGACTTCTTCTAGCTGAACTCTCTACCGGTGATTTGTTTGCAGCTAAACTCTCCGCATCCATGGTGGTTTCTTTGTAGCTGAACTCTCTACGTGATGGTTTCTTTGTAGCTGAACTCTCTACAAGGTGACTTCTTCTAGCTGAACTCTCTATAGGGTGGTTTCTTTGTAGCTGAACTCTCTACGTGATGGTTTCTTTGTAGCTGAAGTCTCTACAGGGTGATTTGTTTCTAGCTGATCTCTCTACAGGGTGATTTTTTGTAGCTGACCTCTCTTCAGGGTGATTTGTTTCTAGCTGATCGCTCTACAGGTTGATCTCCTTACATTGTGTCTAGTTCCTAGATGATCTCTCTACAGGGTGATTTGTTTGTAGTTGATCTCTCTGCACATTGATTTTTTTGTAGCTGAACTCTCTACTGGGTGATTTGTTTCTAGCTGATCTCTCTACAAGTTGAATTGTGTGTAGCTGATCTCTCTGCAAGTTGATTTGTTTGTAGTCGATCTATCTACAGGGTAATTTGTTTGTAGCTGAACTGTCTATAAGGTGATATGTTTGTAGCTGATCTCTCTGCAGGTTGATTTGTTTTAGCTGAACTCTCTACAGGGTGATTTGTTTCTAGCTGATCTCTCTACAAGTTGATCTGTGTGTAGCTGATCTCTCTGCAAGTTGCTTTGTTTGTAGTCGATCTCTCTACAGGGTAATTTGTTTGTATCTGAACTGTCTATAAGGTGATATGTTTGTAGCTGATCTCTCTGCAGGTTGATTTGTTTTAGCTGAACTCTCTACAGGGTGATTTGTTTCTAGCTTATCTCTCTACAGGTTGATTTGTGTGTAACTGATCTCTCTACAAGCTGATTTGTTTGTAGCTGATCTCTCTGCAGGTTGATTTGTTTGTAGCTGATCTGTCTACAATATGATTTGTTTGTTGCTGATCACTCTAAAGATTGATTTGTTTGTAGCTGAACTCTCTGCAAAGTGTTTTGTTTGTAGCTGATCTCTCTACAGGATAATTTGTTTGTAGCTGAACTCTCTGCACAGTGATTTGTGTGTAGCTGAATTCTCTAGAGAGTGATTTAATTGTAGGTGAACTCTCTACAGGGTGCATGACTTGTTTATAGCTGAACTCTCTACAAGTTGATTTGTTTGTTGCTGATCACTCTAAACATTGATTTGTTTGTAGCTGAACTCTCTGCAAAGTGTTTTGTTTGTAGATGATCTCTCTACAGGATAATTTGTTTGTAGCTGAACTCTCTGCACAGTGATTTGTGTGTAGCTGAATTCTCTAGAGAGTGATTTAATTGTAGGTGAACTCTCTACAGGGTGCATGACTTGTTCATAGCTGAACTCTCTTCAGTGTGACTTGTAATGTTCTGAATCTCTACAGTGATATAATTGTAGCTTAATTCTCCACAGGGTGACTTGCTTCTTGCTGAACTGTCTATAAGATTAACTGTTTGCAGTTGAAGTCCCTACAGAACAACTTGTAATGTAATAGAATTCTATAAATTAGCTGAATGCTCTATTAGGGTGACTGTTCTATTAGAGTATCTCGATCTCGCATTTGCTACACAGAGTTGGCTTTCGAATCATAACTCAGTGGTTTGTAATCCAATTCTTCTATACTACTGCAAGGACTTTCTATGAAGATTATTCCAGCTATACACCGATTTTCAGCTCATTGCTTTTAGCGGTTTGCCTAGTAGGCGTAAAAACTAATACTTTTTAATTACTAAAAATCGATCGCGTAATTGTGACACAGGTTGGGTTTTGTGTCATATCTCCGTGGTCTTAATCTCGATTCCTTTCAAACCACCAAAAGGCACTCCTACGATGGTTACTCCATCTACATAGCAATTTTCAGTTCATTCCATGAAGCAGTTTACCCTGTAGGCGTGACAACAAATCGATCTTGTTTTACGCGAATAATCGGTCATAACGCCTGAACCATTCATCGGATTTGCACCAAATTTGATGCTAGGATGTGCCTTTGGACTCCCTTTCTGTGTGCCAAATTTCAAGGCGATCGGAGCACACGTTTGCATTTTATAGCAATTTTTGCAAGTGTGCGAAAAGACGAAGAAGAAAAAAAACGAAGAAAAAAAAACGAAACTTTGGCCGCTCATATCTCGGAAATGGCTTGATTGATTTCCTTCAAATTTGGAATGTAGATTCCCCTAGCTGGCGGGCAACTCTGCAGCAAATTTGGTTTCAATCGGATAAGCTATCACCGAGATAAAAAAGTGTGAAAATGACGTTTTCTTTCTTCCTGTCAATATACTCACGGTGTGGCGCGCCGGCTTCTTGGGCCGCACGATAGTGTGTCTTGATATATCTAATCAAAAACAGCTAAGCTGTAAAAAAAGATGCGGCCTCAAAAAGGCCATGGTGAAAAAGATGTGAAATCCAAGGTGGCGGCCAAGAAATGGCTGTGATGGTAGGTTAATGGTAAAAATTTTAATAACGACAATTCAGGTGAATTTGGTGTCGCTTGGTCTTGGCACAAAATTCACCTGACTTGTCGTTATTAAAATTTTTACCATTAACCTACCATCACAGCCATTTCTTGGCCGCCACCTTGGATTTCACATCTTTTTTCACCATGGCCTTCTTGGGGCCGCACCTTTTTTTACAGCTTAGCTGTTTTTGATTAGATTTCACTTCTTTTTGTGTTTGTATACCCCAAAGCCGGCCTATGGCTGGCTTTGGGGATTTTCTTTTCTTTACCATAGGAAGAAGAAAAGATGAATCAGATGTTAAATACTTTAAATATTTCTGATTTTATCAGTAAATGTACAAATTATATATATATATATACAGTATGGGTCAAAAAAAAGTTTACATTTCGTTTTGTATAAACGATTATAATGCTATAGTTTTACATACGTTTCGTTTTGACAAAACGATTATGTAAAACGAAATAATTAATAAAAACGATGCGGTGCTTGTGCAATAAACTGTATAGGAGTAGTTCGTTTAAACCATTGCAATCGTTGTAATGTTACGTTGAAACGATTGAGCACATTTAAACGTTTATAGATTTTATTAGCTATAAATAACGCAAGCCGACGGATTGCAAGACATCACAATTGGTTATCAGACAAAATGGTTTATAACCTGTACGAGAAACGACGTATCATTCACTTTTATCGACTTGGATGTAGACCTCCAACGATCGTCAAGTTGCTTCTTAAAGAAAACTTAAAAGTATCGCGAGATGGTGTGGCTAAGTTCATTGCTAGATTTATTGAGACCGGCTCACTATCGAGAAAGCCTGGTTCAGGGAGACCATCATCAATCACGCAACAAATGCAAGCGATTGTAGAGGCAAAGATGAGGGAGGACGACGAAACGACTGCATATCAATTGCGTTCCCTGCTGCTATCGCAAGGATTTAACATCAGTGAAAGAACTGTTCTTCGCTGCCGCACCCAGCTAGGCTGGACATTTCGAGGAAGTGCATACTGCCAGTTGATCAGACACGCCAACAAAGTGAAGCGGCTAGAGTGGGCTCGTCAATACCTTCACAACAGCTTCGATGATGTAGTCTGGACGGACGAATGCTCTGTGCAACTGGAAAGCCACAAACGATTCTGTTGCAGAAAGCAAGGAGAACCTCCTAGACTGAAACCCAGGTATAATCTACATCGAATATATATATATGCATAAATACATTATTTTAAAAAATGTGTTACTGTAAATTAATGTTATTTTTATACAGGGCCAAACATCCAGTTAAAGTACATGTCTGGGCAGGGATCAGCAAACGAGGACGAACAGGAATCTGCATCTTCGAAGGTATCATGGATGCCACTTTGTACACAAAAGTATTGGAGAAGACGCTATTGCCTTTTCTCAGAAGTGTTTATCCAGATAGTCACCGTTTTATGGCTGACAATGACCCGAAGCATACCTCCAACGAAGCGAAGGACTTCCTTTCTCAGAATAAAGTGACTTGGTGGAGGACTCCAGCTGAATCTCCCGATTGTAACCCAATCGAAAACCTTTGGCACGAACTAAAGGAGTACAACCGACGTGTCGTCAAGCCTACAACGAAGGAAGAGTTGATAGAAGGAATAAAGCAATTTTGGGAAACTGTTACTATTGACAAATGTAATAAGTACATTAATCATCTTAGAAAAGTATTTCCTAAAGTTATTGAATTAAATGGAGCTGCTACGGGTTATTAGCACAATGTTGTATTGTACATATTATTTGATTATTAATGAAATCACTAACCTCACAAAAGATTTAGCTGAAACAATGTAGCGCAGCACTCCTTCACACCACTAGACTGATACGAACTAGAGCACGAGTACATCCAGAGTAATTATATCACGAGTGTACCTGTCAGCAAATTTTGCAATCACGTGTAAAGAACATTCTAGAATAGCTTACGTGATAGTTGCCAATTTACAAGCAAGAAAAATTTTCATTACCGCGTGGCTACTTATCCTAGATGGTAAAGGCAAAAATATGAGTAATTGCTGCGATGGAAAACAGCACTACTATTTTATTAAGAGGAGAAGGAACAGGAATATACAGGATATGCTTTCAAAGCAGTTTGTAAGTTTACTATTAAGCAGTGTACGGTCAGTAAGAATAACTCCCTGTACATTTTCTTACAATCACGATCAGAGAAAATTAGTTAATGAAACTTAACGAAGTTACCCTCATCTACTTAAGGTGGTAGCTACCCGATAACGAGGTTACCACAAACAGGTTGTGGCTTCCTATGAATATATTAGTGACGAAAAGAATGGTAGCGGAACTAACTTTCTGCAGCGATTATGTGGTCTATAACAACTAGGAAGTACCTGTGGTAAGCCATTAATCCTGCACTAAGCCATTAATCCTGCACTTTCTACTAATCACTACAACGCTTGTACATCTTCATCAATTAGCAGGTGCCTGCATATGAAAAAGTTTGCTACATAGCACGGACATTATTTTGCTTAATCACTGGACACTAATTTTCACAAACTAACCTGCAGAACTAATTCACAATGCTTTCGTTTCATTGTAACACTAATGTAGTGAAGGTAATGACTGTTAAGACATCAAAATATCTCAGAGCGTTCCTTTCCAAATATCTACCATTCAATTCACCACATAGAAAGTGATTTTCAACCTTAAAATGACGAGCTTAAATTTCCTTCTCCTATAGTTCATCTTAATCGCTATTCACTGCTTTTTGCAAATCTGGTTCAGAATCTGAGGTATCACGTGTCGCGGGTTATTACGCCTTTTATTGCATTCCTCCAAAATGTATGGGGAAATTTGAGTATGGTGACTTCAAATGCTTTCAGAAGGACTGTGGGATAGTCATTGCCCACTTCTCATTTCTGTAAATGAAATGCCCAGATCCAATTACGTGTGATTTATCAGGTAGCTGCCGCCTTAAATATGTAACTGGATCTGGTTTTTATAGTACAGTTTTAAGTGTGGCTAGATATGGGAAAACTGGTATTTTTGTGTAGTTATAAGTACTAGTTTTTTCTGTATATTCAGAATAATGGATTAATTCATTTAATGTATTCAACATATGTTTAAAATTTAATAAATACAGGATATGCAGACTTATTGGGATAATAAGATGAGTTATTGTGCAACACTCATTGACGCAGGCGCCTGCACCGTTGGCCAATGGAATTGGAACATTTACACCAAGTTGTCTCATACTTTACTGGGTCCACCCAGTATTCTGGAAGAAGTTGAAATATCTTTCTCTTGATATCATTTAATACCGAGATTGGCAGAGCAGGGTAACGACTGGTTCCGAATACAGTACATCTGACTAATACATTGTCTCCAAAATAAGACTTTTGGGCTAGCTTTTGGGCAAGATCTGAGATCTTATCTGTCTCATGGTAATGCTTGTACTTTGCTATCACGATATCTGGATCCACAAGTTTTGTTCTGTCGATGTCACTCAATGACAACATTCCATATTTGAGTGATTTCTTAGATTGTTGTATTGGATTACAGTGATGTGCTGATGATGTTGCTGATACTGGTGTTTGTAATGATACTGGTGTTTGTGATGCTCCTGGTGTTTGTGATGCTCTGTGTGCTGATGATGTTACTGATGGTGTTACTGATATCCAGTGAGGGGTGGATGGTGGACTGCTGGAGGTGGTGGCATGGCACCTGGCTGGATGGCTGTTTCTTATTTCAACTTGTTGTTCTGTGTGAAAAATAAAATCATTGTGTACAAGTTAAACTGGATGCTGATCATACCATTGGCCTTGTGTTCAAGAGCTTCAAGCCTGGTAATGAAGGATCTTTGGGATTCCAACAATTGTTTTGTATGGGCCCCCAGCATTTGTTTGATTGACTCTTCCAAGAATTGCAAGGTGCCAGTGTTATTGGTGATGTCACTGCCATAATTATTGTGGTTATGGTTGTTCTTATTGCTGTTGTCACATATCACACTACCATTCTCAGACTCTGTAATTAATAATCACAATTACATTCATATATATATTTTTTATAGGTAGATACCTGAAGAGAAGTATTTCAGTTGTTCATGTGGGTCCCAACTGAAGTCATCGTCCATATATCGTAATTCATCGATGACCCTGTCAGCCTGTGGAGATGTGATGTCAAGCTCTAAGACCAATGAGCTAAATGGGTCCAATTTTGGACTGGTTGTTGGAGGTACAAAAGGGAAGGTGTTAAAGTGGTTGGACACTGATCCCGGTGAGGATGTCTCTGGTAGTATTGAGTGATTCGATGTTGTTGCTGTTGCAGGGAGAATGGCAGCTGTTGCTGCCACAGGGAGATTGGCAGGAGTTGTCACCACTATAGGAGGAGTGGCAGTTGTTGCTGACACAGGGAGAGTGGCAAAAGCTGTCATTGCTGTAGGGAGAGTCATCATCTCTGCAGCTTGAGTGGTAGTTGCCACTGGCATGGGGAGTCTGGGAGTTGTTCTCATCACCTCAGGGAGAGCTGCCACCACCGCAGGTAAAATTGTAGAAGCTGTTGGTGCCACAGGAAGAATGTCGGTTGTTGTCACTGTTGCAGGGAGAGTTGTCAGCTCTGCAGTTGGAGTGGCTGACATAGGGAGCCTGGGAGTTGTCATCTCGTCAGGGAGAGTCGTCACCAATGTAGGTTGAATGGATGTCGGTGCTACCTGAGTACAACTGATGGATGTTGTTGTCACTATAGAACTGGCAGGAGAACTGGAGGATGTTGGTGTGACAAACAAAATTGTACCTGTAGATTAAATTGAGCTCAACACAATGTATTGGAAAACTTTAATGTTACTTACCACTAGCTTTCTTTCCTTTTTTTGTTTCTTTTTGTAGTGTTTCTTTTTGTAGTGTTTCTGTTTGTGGTGTTTCTTTACTTTTTCGTTTTCTTTTCCTTTTTTTTTGGCGTGTTGGTTGGTGGTGCTTTCTTGGGGATTGCTCCCTGTGGTGGTAACCATTCACCAGCAACAAACCTATCTTCAATTTTTTTCCATTTCAGATTTTGTGCCTAGAAATTTTATTTACTACATGTAATTGCATATACTTTGTATAGTTTTAGTTCACCTCGTGCTACAATAGTGGCTTTGTGTTCTATCTTCTTTTTGCCAACAGTTACAATATATTCTTCACCAATACTTCGTTGGCGGGGTTGTACACTGTCAGCATTCACAGAGGACACACTTCCCTCTGGCCAAAGTACCACGTAATGGCTGTAGCATTCTGTGAAAAATAACAGCAATTAATGGGCTAGTGGTAAAAGGCGTGGTGGTTTGTGGTCGGACTCTTGGGTGGCTTCGGGTTTATTCAACAAATTACATTAGAGGCTACAGGTGATACCGCACCACAAACCACCAATGACTTACCAGCTTCTGCATTAATGAGCGCTAACGCTCGTCTGAGACTCATAGGTTCCATAACGGCATGCCAGTTTCAGCACTCGCTGCACTCGTACGTTAAGAATGAATTACTGTACAGCTGTGCTCGTACAATGGTGAATACAGTATCCGCCCATTTTTCGTTAAAACGATTACGCAATCGTTTAAACGCTTCTGCGTAATCGTTTTTATTGCCATGCTATCGTTTTGTTACCATGCAATCGTTTTATTACCATGCAATCGTTTTATTGTGCAATCGTTACAACTATCATATTAGTACAAATCTATGATGGTTTAAAAAAAACGAAATGTAAACTTTTTTTTGACCCATACTGTATAATACATATATTTATTACAGAACACTCTACACTGTGGTTTCTTTATAACTGAACACTCTACAAAGTGACTTCTTCTAGCTGATATTTCTACAGGGTGATTTGTTTGTAGCTGAACTCTCTACATGATGGTTTCTTCGCAGCTGAACTCTCTACAAGGTAACTTCTTCTAGCTGATGTCTCTACAGGGTCACTTGTTTGTAGTTGAACTCTCTACATGATGGTTTCTTTGTAGCTGAACTCTCTACAAAGTAACTTCTTCTAGTTGATGTCTCTACAGGGTCAGCTGAACTCTCTACATGGTGGTTTCTTTGCAACTGAACTCTCTACAAGGTGGCTTCTTCTAGCTGATATTTCTACAGGATTTGTTTGTAGTGTAACTGAACTCTCTACATGACAGTTTCTTTGCAGCTTAACTCTCTACAAGGTAACTTCTTCTAGCTGATGTCTCTACAGGGTCACTTGTTTGTAATTGAACTCTCTACATGATGGTTTCTTTGTAGCTGAACTCTCTACAAAGTAACTTCTTCTAGCTGATGTCTCTACACAGTCACTAGTTTGTAGCTAAACTCTCTACATGGTGGTTTCTTTGTAACTGAACTCTCTACAAGGTAACTTCTTTAGCTGATGTCTGCACAGGGTGAATTGTTTATAGCTGAGCTCTCTACAAGGTAACTTCTTTAGCTGATCTCTGTACAGGGTGATTTGTTTGTAGCTGAACTCTCTACAGGTGATTTGTTTGCAGCTGAACTCTCTACATGATGGTTTCTTTGTAGCTGAACTCACCACAAGGTAATTTCTTCTATCTGATCTCTGTACAGTGTGAATTGTTTATAGCTGAACTCTCTACAAGGTAACTTCTTCTAGGTGATCTCTCTATACAGGGTGATTTGTTTGTAGTTGAAATCTCTACAGGTGATTTGTTTGTAGCTGAACTCTCTACATGGTGGTTTCTTTGTAACTCTCTACAATGTGACTTCTTCTAGCTGATCTTTCTATAGGGTGATTTGTTTGTAGCTGAACTCTCTAAAAAGAACGTCTTCAAACTGATCTCTGTACAGGGTGAATTGTTTGTAGCTGAACTCTCTACAAGGTAACTTCTTCTAGCTGAACTCTCTACAGTGATCTTTTCGTACCTGAAACTCTCTATAGGGTGATTTGTTTGCAGCTGAACTCTCTACATGATGGATTCTTTGTAGCTGAACTCTCTACAAGGTGACTTCTACTTGCTGAACTCTCTACAGGGTGAATTGTTTGTAGCTGATCTCTCTACATGATAGTTTCTTTGTAGCTGAACTCTCTACAAGGTAACTTCTTCTAGCTGATCTTTCTACAGGGTGGTTTGTTTATAGCTGAATTCTCTACAGCGTGATTTATTTGCAGCTGAACTCTCTATAGGGTGAATTCTTCTAGCTGAACTCTCTACAGGGTGATCTTTTTGTAGCTGAACTCTCTCCAGGGTGATTTTTTTCAGCTGAATTCTCTACATGATGGTTTCTTTGTAGCTGAACTCTCTACAAGGTGACTTCTTCTAGCTGATTTCTCTACAGGGTGATTTGTTTGCAGCTGAACTCTCTACATGGTGCATAGTTTCTTTGTAACTGAACTCTCTACAAAGTGACTTCTTCTAGCTGATCTCTCTACAGGGTGTTTTGTTTCTAGGTGAACTCTCTACAGAGTGACTTGCCTGTAGCTGAATTGTCTATCAGATTAACTGGTTGTAGCTGAATTCTGTACAGAATAACTTGCAATGTAATATAATTCTTTAATGGAGTAAGTTATAAAGGTGGCCGAATGCTCTATTAGGGTGACTGTTCTATTAGAGTATCTCGATCTCGCATTTGCAACACGTAGTTGGCTTTTGAATCATGACTCAGTGGTTTGTAATCCGATTCTTCTGTACTGCTGCAAGGACTTTCTATGATGATTATTCCAGCTACACACCGATTTTCAGCTCATTGCTCTAAGCGGTTTGCCTGGTAGGCGTGAAAAGTAATAGCTTTTTTATTCATAAATATCGATTGCATAATTGTGACACAGGTTGGGTTTTGTGTCATAATATCGATTGCATAATTGTGACACAGGTTGGGTTTTGTGTCATATCTCCATGGTCTTTATCTCGATTCTTTTCAAACCACAAAAAGGCACTCCTATGATGGTTACTCCATATACATAGCAATTTTCAACTCATTCCTTCAAGGGGTTTACCCTGTGGGTGTGACAGACCTTCAACCTTATTTTACGCGAATAATCGATCATAACTCCGTGAATGTCCATCGGATTCCTACCAAAGTTGGTACTGAGATCCGCCTTAATGAGCCCTTCAAGTGTGCCAAATTTCAGCCCGATTGGAGCACGCATTCGTGTTTTATGGCAGATTTTGCGAAGTGTGCGAAATGAAGAAGTAGAAAAAAACGAAGAAATTAAAACAAAATTTTGTTCGCTCGTATCTCGGAAATGGCTGGACCGATTTTCTTCAAATTTGGTATGTAGACTCCCATAACTGGCTAGCACTTCTGTAGCAAATTTGGTTCCAATCGGATAAGGGATCACAGAGCTACATAGGAGTGAAAATTGCGTTTTCTTTCTTCCTGTTAATATACTCACCGTGTGGCGCACCGGCTTCTTGGGCCGCACGATACACTATCGTGTGTCTTGATATATATGTATGTATTAGATAAAGCATTGCTGTGAGTGCTATACGGGAAATATAACACGTAATGAGTGGGTGAGAGACAAATATAGCATGAGGCGAAGCCAAGTGTTATATTTTGTCTCGAGACCACTCTTTGAGTGCTATATTTCCCGTATAGCACGAGCGAAAGGCAGTGCTTTATCTGGTATAGAGAACTGTCAACTTGAGGTACACACAAGAGTGACAAGAGACACGAAACAATTAGAAACTCACGGATGAGTGTTATCATCGGTAGAATAGGCATTGCGCCTACATTGCACTGTGCTGCACCTTTATTAGTCGTTTTGTGAGTCTAGTCCGTCTTCTCAATACTAAAAGTTTTTGATTGTGGTACTTTAATAAGCATATTTCCGTGATATTCCTAGGACTCGTCCATTTATGTAGGCAAAACGTACTAAGAACGTTCACTGCTGCTGACCACAAGCAACCATCATTGAAATCTTCAAGTGTGTCTATAAATTAAATCCAGTGGTTTTGCTCTTACTGGTTGGGTTGACTGGTCAGCCAGCACAGTCAGGCTATCAGCCTACACTGGCATGGTTGATTAGTTGTACTGGTCAGAGTTGAGTGATTACTCACTTAAAGTAGGCTATCAGTCTACACGATAGACCTGGCAGTTCTATAACTACCTGATATAGAACTGTGGTATATTAAAGTGTTCTATAACTGCCCAATATAGAATACTTGGGTGCTTATGGCAAATATAAAACACTTTTTTCTTTGATCCTCCCACGCAAAGTTCTTTATGTTAGAATTAAAGCACCGCCGGCGTGTGTACGGAAAATACAGTACAAGGGTGTGTGTCGAGAGGCTAATACAGCACGAGGCAAAGTAGAGTGCTGTATTTGCCTTGAGACACCCCCCGAGTACTGTATTTTTCGTACACACACCGCCTTAAGTGTTATATTGTACTTCGTGGTTGTCTGGCTCGGAGCAATTTTCTCTAGTATTCAAACAGCTACGATTTTCATATCAGTAAGTGTTTAACTAATCTTTTCTAGTCATAGAACAAACTAATAGGATTAGTTTGGCTAGTTTTAGCGATTTACAATGTCACGCACGTGACGGGTGATCAATCATGCTGTCTTAGTGGAGTCGTGTTTAAAAAGCTTCGTGATCAGACGATCAGTAAGTGCTTATACAATCTATTCCTAGCCATAGAACAAACTCGTAAGATTAGTTTGGCTGGTTTTAGCGATTTACAGTGTGTTGTTTATGTAACATTCCACAAATATATTTTCCGCATAACTACTGTATTTGCCCAAGTGTGCTGTATTTGCCCAATTAAGTGCATAACTGCACTGTATTTGCCCAATTAGCTGCATAACTGTACTGTATGACTCATACAGTACAGTTATGCAGTTGATTAGTATTGTATGGAGAATACGATACGCGGCATCGCTTTGATCGTCTCACGCAAAGTACAATATGTTAGAGTTAAAGCACTGCCACGCATGTGTACGGAAAATACAGTACGAGGGGGTGTGTCGAGAGGCTAATACAGCACTCGGCGAAGTACTCAAACCGCTGCGATTTTCGGTGATAAGGATATCAGTAAGTGTTTAACTAATCTATTTCTAGTCGTAGAACGAACTGATAGGATTAGTTTGGCTAGTTTTAGCGATGTACAATGTCATGCACGTGACGGGGTGATCAATCGTGCTGTCTTTAGTGGAGCCGTGTTTAAAAAGCTTCGTGATCAGACGATCAGTAAGTGTTTATACAATCTATTCCTAGCTGTAGAACGAACTCTTAGGATTACTTTGGCTGGTTTTAGCGATTTACAGTGTGTTGTTGACGTGACATTCCTTAAACAAATTCTCCGCATAACTGTACTGTATTTGCCCAATTAGCCGCATAGCTGTACTGTATGACTAGTTATGCAGTTGATTAGTACTGTATGGAGAATACGATATGCGGCATCTCTTTGATCCTCCCACGCAAGGTACAATATATATATATATATCAAGACACACGGTAGTGTGTCGTGCGGCCCAAGAAGCCGGCGCGCCACACCCGTGAGTATATTGACAGGAAGAACGAAAACGTCATTTTCACACCTTTGTATCTCGGTGATCACTTATCTGATTGGATCCAAATTTGCTACACAGTTGCCCGCCAGCCAAGGGAGTCTACATTCCAAATTTGAAGGAAATCGCTCCAGCCATTTCCGAGATACGAGCTGCCAAAGTTTCGTTTTTTTTCTTCTTCGTCTTTTTGCACACTTGCAAAAATTGTTATAACAACCAAACGCGTACTCCGATCGCCTTGAAATTTGGCACACAGAAAGGGAGTCCAACGACGAATCCTAGCATCAAATTTGGTACAAATCCGATGAATGGTTCAGGAGTTATGTCCGATTATTCGCGTAAAACAAGATCGATTTGTTGTCACGCCTACAGGGTAAACCGCTTCATGGAATGAGTTGAAAATTGCTATGTAGATGGAGTAACCATCGTAGGAGTGCCTTTTGGTGGTTTGAAACGAATCGAGATAAAGACCATGGAGATATGACACAAAACCCAACCTGTGCCACAATTACGCGATCGATTTTTATGAATAAAAAAGTATTAGTTTTCACGCCTACTAGGCAAACCGCTTAGAGCAATGAGCTGAAAATTGGTGTATAGCTGGAATAATCTTCATAGAAAGTCCTTGCAGTAGTACAGAAGAATCGGATTACAAACCACTGAGTTATGATTCGAAAGCCAACTCCGTGTAGCAAATGCGAGATCGAGATACTCTAATAGAACAGTCACCCTAATAGAGCATTCGGCTAATTTATTTATTCCATTATAGAATTTTATTACATCACAAATAAGTCATGCACTGTGTAGAAAATTCAGCTACAACTAAGTCACTCTCTAGAGAATTCAGTTACACAGAATACAGCTACACACAAGTCACTGTGGAGAGAGTTCAGCTACAAACAGATTACCTGTAGAGAGATCGGCTACAAACTAATCAACCTGCAGAGAGATCAGCTACACACAAATCAACTTGTAGAGAGATCAGCTACAAACAAATCACCCTGTAGAGAGATCAGCTAGAAACTACACACAATGTAAGGAGTTCAGCTACAAACAAATCACCCTGTAGAGAGTTCAGCTAAAACAAATCAACCTGCAGAGAGATCAGCTACAAACAAATCACCTTATAGAGAGTTCAGCTACAAACAAATCACCCTGTAGAGAGATCAGCTAGAAACTAGACACAATGTAAGGAGTTCAGCTACAAGCAAATCACCCTTTAGTGAGTTCAGCTACAAACAAATCAACCTGCAGTGAGATCACCTACAAAAATGCACCTTGTACAGAGTTCAGCTACAAACAAATTACCCTGTAGAGAGATCGGCTACAAACAAATCAACCTGTAAAAAGATCAGCTACACACAAATCAACTTGTAGAGAGATCAGCTACAAACAAATCACCCTGTAGAGAGATCAGTTAGAAACTACACACAATGTAAGGAGTTCAGCTACAAGTAAATCACCCTGTAGAGAGTTCAGCTAAAACAAATCAACCTGCAGAGAGATCAGCTACAAATAAATCACACTGTAGAGAGATCAGCTAGAAACTAGATACAATGCAAGGAGTTCAGCTACAAGCAAAATCACCCTTTAGTGAGTTCAGCTACAAACAAATCAACCTGCAGTGAGATCACCCACAAAAACGCACTTGTACAGAGTTCAGTTACAAACAAATTACCCTGTAGAGAGATCAGGTAGAAGAATTCACCTTGTAGAGAGTTCAGCAACAAAGAAACCACCATGTAGAGAGTTCAGCTGCAAACAAATCACCCAGTAGAAAGATCAGCTAGAAGAAGTTACCTTGTAGAGAGTTCAGTTACAAAGAAACCATCATATAGAGAGTTCAGCTACAAAGAAATTATCCCGCAGAGAGTTCAGCTAGAAGAAGTCACCTTGTAAAGAGTTCAGTTACAAAGAAACCATCATGTACAGAGTTCAGCTACAAAGAAACCACCTGCAACTACAAACAAATCACCCTGTATAGAGATCAGCTAGAAGAAGTTACCTTGTAGATAGTTCAGCTACAACAATTCACCTTGTAGAAAGATCAGCTAGAAGAAGTCACCTTGTAGAGTGTTCAGTTACAAAGAAACCATCATGTAGAGAGTCCAGCTGCAAACAAATCACTCTGTAGAGAGTTCAGCTACGAAGAAACCGCCATGTAGAGAGTTCAGCCTCATACAAACCACCTTGTAGAGAATTCAACTACAACAAATCACCCTGTAGAGAAGAAGTTACCTTGTAGAGAGTTCAGCTACAAAGAAACCATCATGTAGGGAGTTCAGCTACAAAGAAACCACCATGTAGAGAGTTTAGCTGCAAACAAATCACCTGTAGAGAGTTCAGCTAGAAACAAATCACCCCGTAGAGAGATCAGCTGGACGAAGTCACCTTGTAGAGAGTTCAGCTACAAAGAAACCATCATGTAGACAGTTCAACTGCAAACAAATCACCCTGCAGAGAGTTCAGCTACAAAAAAATCACCCTGTAGAGAGTTCAGCTAGACGAAGTCACCTTATAGAGAGCTCAGCTACAAAGAAACCATCATGTAGAGAGTTCGGCTACAAAGATACCACCATGTAGAGAGTTTAGCTGCAAACAAATCATCTGTAGAGAGTTCAGCTAGAAACAAAATACCCTGTAGAGAGACCAGCTAGAAGAGGTTACTTTGTAGAGAGTTCAGCTACAAAGAAACCATCCTGTATATAGTTCAGCTACATTTCAAGTCACCCAGTAGAGAGATCAGCTGCAAAAAAACATCCTGTGGGGCATAATGGGCATGTAATAAATATATGTATATAATTTGTATAATTACTAATAAAATCAAAAATAATTGAAGTACTAAAATTCTTCTTTAAGTTCTTTTCTTCTTCCTGTAGTAAAGAAAAAAACACATGGGTTAAAAAAGCCCCAAAGCCAGCCATAGGCCGGCTTTACAGTATACAAATACAAAAAGAAGTGATATCTAATCAAAAACAGCCAAGCTGTAAAAAAAGGTGCGGCCCCCAAAAATGTAACCATTAACCTACCATCACAGCCATTTCTTGTCCGCCACCTTGGATTTCACATCTTTTTTCACCATGGCCTTTTTGGGGGCTGCACCTTTTTTTACAGCTTGGCTGTTTTTGATTAGATATATATATATATATATATATATTGAATTCTTGGTAAGATGTAGTTGGAAGTAATATGCAATATGTAACAAGTTACTTTTAAAAAGTAATTGCCTTAACACTGCCTATAATTACTGTACAAATTGCTTAACTATTCCAGCTATCTATCGTTACAAATTCAAAAGTATTTACCAGACAAGGCACTATATAGAATAGTTCTATGGAGTGGCGCATCATTGAAAACAGTAATAGTTGGGATTCCATTGTATGTTCGGGGTGGTTTTACTAAAGTTTAGACTTTGCCGTGTAAAAACTGTTTTGGTTTGTATTATAGGAACAAAAACATAGTAGAGTTTCTTATTTCATATAGAGTATTTGGAGGTATGGTTACTAAGTAATTCTAAGGGTAATCATGGTTTAACAGAATAAATAAATATTCCAGTCACCAGACACTATATATAGCTACCCAATAATCAGATTAATTGACACTCTCTCATACCAGAGGAAGTTGGAAGTGCAACAAGCGCTAAGAAAATTTTTGTGTGTTAATTGCATTTTTGAGATTGTAACAGGGGCGGAGAATAGTACTCAAAAGTGGGGGGGGCAAGTCATGTGGAGTGGTTCTAAGCTACAAAGGGGTAGTGTGGAACGGAACCAATTGGGATGCATGCCAAGTAGAAAAATTGCATCGTTTCCAACTGCCACACAGTGACTAGAATTGTGCTAGAGTTTGTTTCCTTCTACTTATAGGCATTCTAGAAATCTCACTCCCAAAGTTTCTATTTAATACCCGCCACGTGGCATATTATGTTATTAACAATCCATCAAATTCTGTTTAATCCTGATGTAGAATTACTTCCTTATCATTCTAAAAGGTAAACTACTGTAGTATTTTTATGTTATAGTCGTGTCCAAGTCTTTAGCAACAGTGAGGATGGTTTTCTGAAGTCTGCTAGCATTGGCAATAATTTACAAGAGTGTATGTTAGTGGCTGTGAATTATATGCTTACAGTGCTTACAAAATAATAGTTTAGCAGGTTAAATGATAGCTTTTCAGCATAAGTAATTGCAAAATGTATTCTTGCAGTGGGCATTAAATCGATGCTTCGAGCGAGCGATTTCTAGCATGCCTACAAGTAGAAGAAAACCAACTTTAGCACAATTCTACTCACTATGTCATAGCAAGAAACAGTGTACAACAACAATTTATTAACTTGGCACGCGCCCCATTCCATTCCAGCTTTAGTACTACCTGCTACAGTGTTTTAAAATCATTAACTGTACCTTAGTGTATGAAGCACACTAGCAGGCAAAGCATGCCAATACTAGGGGTCTGGGGGCATGCAACTACAGGAAAATTTTGAGATTTGAATGCTTTGAGATTGTATCTAAGAGTATTTTTAGCAATACATGTGCACTCAAATAGGATGTTCCTATAATAACTGTAGACACATACAGCAATAAATTAAGGCATTTCAGACAGACTCATGCTCTTGATTACATATGGATTTAATGTGTTAATGGAGACAGATTGAATTAATTGCATAGCAGAGCCAAATCTTCTGAATGTTCTATTAGAGTAGTTAGGTGACTGCTCTATTAGTGTATATCGATCTTGTGCACTCCCAGCACTGATTCATGGCATAACCCTTAGCACAAATTCTAGTAAATCAAGACAAAGTAAGTTGATTATTCACAACAGTTGTTCTTTTTTAGCAACTGGATATTGGAAAAGTGAGGGGACACTGCCCCTCCACTGGTAAAAGTGGGGTGTTGTTTCCTCTGCTCCCCTCCCCCAACCCGTTTCTCCGCCCCTGGATTGTAAGGTGGGGTATAGCATTGAAGGAGGGCAGTAACTTTGAATGGTGGCTATGATACTCGTTTCTAACCTTCTTGGTAGTGGAGCATTGTTGTTATCGTTTGTCTGGAAGCTTCCTTCATCTTTCTAGTTTTGTGTAATTCCTGAATATATAAGGTGCATGCCACTACAGTCTTAGTGAAGTATGCTGCATAGGATGGCTTCTTGGGTGTTTTATTCATACTGTTTTCTCAAGTGGGACTCCTCTCTCCATCTTTCTAGCACAACAAAGAGAGTTACTGCATCCATCGCCTGGTGCAAGATCTCATGTGATTTAAACATAGCCTAAGTGTAAATAACCCATTCGGTGGGGCTAAACGGGGCTTGTTGTGCCAATGCCATTTACTTGTCTTATTTCATCAATTGGGAGGTATTTCAGCACGCAAGGAGATCCAGTACGCTTTTCAATACAAAACCATTGGGCTCACGTGCACGCTTCCAAGCTCTCGTATAAATCCTGCAGCTCATTATCATGTGACATTGTCTGTGGGCGGGAAAAGCTCTTCTCGCTCACGCACAAAGAAAGCGTCAAAACGGTCTGGAGACTATAATAATTTAAGTTTCTCGACACTTCGTGTTAGCGTCACACTTGTTTTGCGCCGTGTTTATACCACATAGTCTCGCGTGGCCAGACCGCTTTTTTTCTCTTTGTCATTGGGTAGGGAGAAAAAGGGTCTGGAACAGTTCGAATCCCACAATCGTCTTTTTGGTTAACACCCCCTAATTATCCGGGGAATACCAAGACGAGTGTGGGATTCGAACTGTTCCAGACCCTTTTTTCTCCCTACCCAATGACAAAGAGAAAAAGCGGTCTGGCCACGCGAGACTATATACCACACCAGAGTAAAACAAAGCCCAGGACTCTGTCCTACTTTTATATTACTGATTTACTGACAAGACGTACCTGTAATTTATTCTAGAAATACTCCAGGGGATTCTGGATGCACACAACATACTCTTGAGAGACTCCACACACTTATTTGTCGAGGCACTTGCCAGAGCCTCGTCCAGTGCAAACTCCAGTACGTAACTAGTGGGTACGGAGCGCGGTACGGAACAAAATACGGAACCTAAACCCTCTCCGAATTTCGATTGTAACAAGATGGCAGCTTGGGTAGGAGCGAGACGACTAGTCAGCACCAGTGCTGTGTTAGGTAGGAAAATAAATCCGTACTCTCCTACGCCACGACCATGGCCAATTCTACCGCACGACGCTGTTGCGCAAGTGAACACTCCGGAACAGAAGATGCTCAAAGAGAAGGAGAAAGGCTCTTGGAAAGATCTTACGATAGAAGAGAAAAAAGCTAGTGAGTTTTATTAGTGTGTTCTAGAAGAAGTATTTATTTTATTTTTAGTTTAACCAAAAAGTAAGGTGAATACAAAAGGCAAATTTGCCTATATGAGTACCACCTACAAAAACAGTACAATACAAAACCAAACAACTAAGATACATTACAAAGACAATTACAGTACATTGAAATAAAAGCCTACATTAAAAACATACATGACTTAATCAGAAACAAAAAGAAAATTGTATAACATTCGCCTAAAAGTAGTGCGGCGTGTAGTTGACAGAATGTCAAATGGGATGGAATTCCACTAAAAAATGCTGTTCACAAAAAAGGAGTAACGGTAAGAGTTTATGGAGGACTGCTTGCATAGAATAGACAATGAGTGTGATCTGGTAGAGGCAGCAGAAGAAAAAGTGAAGTAATCGCTAAAATTTAGAGATATATGATGGTGAAGAATATCATAGATAATTGTCAATGACAGATATTTATGTCGGGTGGAAAGAAATGGCCATGATAGCTCTGTACAGCATTCCTCAGATGATTTAGACCATTTATAGGTCCTAGGACAAAATCTGCCACAAATCCAGCGAGAACCATGGTTTTGTACTCGTTCAAGGGCAATGGAGTTTTTATGAGTGTGTGGATTCCACACAGTACTTGCATAATCCAGAATAGGAATCACAAGTGACCTAAAGGCCTTTTGTTTTGAAGAAGCTTTACAGGTTTACATATGACAGTGTAGGAGATTTAATACTCTAGTAGCTTTCTTGGAAACATGTGAAACATTGCTATTCCATGAAAGTTTGGTGTCTACAATAACCCCCAAGTACTTAGCAGACCTGGCCCAATGGAGAAGATGGTTATTGATGTAATAGAGCGGTATTGTAGGTATATGTTTGTTTGAAATGCGTCAAAACGGTAATGTATAAATGCTCCCCATGTAATAAAAAAACAACACGAAAGTTCGACGACTACTTACATAGTTTAAGCACAGATAATAGAGGGCGTCTGGTTTAAGCAAGTGAGTTTACGGAGTTTAAGGTTACGGAATAGTTTAAAATGCGTGGGCAGAATAAATTGCAAAACCTATTTAATGTTTTTATGTTTTCATACGCTAAATGAGATCTTGCGTGATAAATGGAACATCTCCAGAATTCCCTTCTGTAATTCTACATTTACACCAGTAGCTCTAGTGTATGTGTGCTTTGATATGTGTGTCATGCATTGTTACAATTGTTGATCACATATGTAGTATACCGAATGACATTTCCCCTGACAATTGCTGAGATTAATGCCTCCAATGGAGAGTGGAAGTATGTTCTTGGAGGTGTCATGTGTGCTATATCTGTGGGAATATTTTTCTCGGTCATCACAAAACAGTATTGTAAGTATATTTAGTGTTGTGTTTGTGAACTACTATGTAAAATGAATGATGAATCCATATCATAGTTATTTGCACCCAAAGAAAATTGTGCTGTATTTCTATCTATTACAGTGTAATACTGTTCTGAATGAAGTTCAAGCACTGTATTCGGTGTTTTGCTGCATTGTTGGCAAACCATCAAGTATGAAAATTTTGTCTTGATTTTAATTAGTTGCTCCTTAACCTATTTTTGCGCCACTACATTTCTTCAGCCATTTTTTTTAAGTTCTGTACCACATCTGCCAATCAGTGATGTACTACTGTAACCCAAACTCATACATAAACACATCACAAATCCATAATGCAAGCACATAACCACTTTTACATTGACATTGTTGCATTATTGCAGTTGGTCCACAACCACCCTATACTTACACAAAGGAGTGGCAAGAGCTTGACAAAAAAGCAAGGATTCCTCCAACTGTAATTGGTAATGATCACTGTTTAGTATTTGTGTATGTTGTGTGTATGTGTTAGTGTGGTGTACTGCATGTATGTTTGTGTACCAATATACTAGTCTATACACTATACAGTAATAATAGTTTTACCACAGACACGAGTGGAGTAGGCGTGGCCCACGAAATAACATCACCTAAAAACCAGCCTCAATTTTTCCATACGACAATGAAGCACTCTTAGTCAAGTCAAACTAAACCCAAAGAAGCTTTCAGATCGAGCCGAAACACCTTCAAAAAGTTGCTACGGAATTTTGTAAAAAAATATTAAATGGAATTTTCTACTGACTAAGTAACTGACTGATGCCTTCAGACAAGTGTAACTCGATAACGGCTAAGGCTGCGGGCTTGATTTATTTACTGTTTGACGTCGCTTTGGCACTGAGAGGTTCCTTTTGGCAAACCGCTGAGCATACAACGCGTTCTCCATGGACTTACCAGTGTCCTCTTTTGTGTCCTGCTGACAGCAAATAGTGTTGATGTGGCGGTAGCATGTGATGACTTCCCTTCGTAACGGAAATCATCTGTATTTTTCATAATAGCTATTTAGGTACTTTTTGAACAGTTCTTGATTCATACTGCTGTGTAACTAGTTGAACATAGCTGACAACAAAGTGAAGTAAAAGTGAAGTATCCATTACACTTCATTGTCAGCTATGTTTAACCCATTACACAGCATTACGAATCAAGAAATGCACCTCTGCAATCCACGCATATACTGAAAGAAAGTAGGGACCATAGCACATCGATAAAAAGTACTGAAAGAAGTTGGAGTAGTCCATGATATTAAATATATCACAGTAAAACAATAAGAAGTGTCATATCCCTACTGTGCATTCCGTTATGGTAACTTGAGCACAGTAGGGATATAGCACTTATTGTTTTACTGTGATTTAATTATTATCATAGACTACTCCAACTTGTTTCAGTACTTTTTATCGATGTGCTATGATCCCTACTCTAGCTGAAATTCTAATGTTTTTGTGTACTTGTACTGTGTATCATTCAGTATGAGTGCCTGTTATAACTACATGTGGGTGACACCTACACATGTGGGAAACTGTAGATGTGCTTCACTAATGTATTTATATGGACTAGATCCGCAATGACGTTTTCTGACGTCACAAAACAAAATGACCGTGCTAGTGTGAGGACTTTTACAGGGAGGTATTGGGCAAGATAGTGTTTCCCTATGACAACGTTTATAAATTTGAAAAAGGGCGAAGGTGAGGCATATAGTATACTTGTATAATGCAATACAAATAAGCCTAGTTGTGTCCGAATTTAGAATTTTCAGTCTGCTCTCCTTGTTGGAGTGTGTTTTGCATCGTCATGGTACATGTACTACTTCTTACCTTTATTATCTCGTGGTTCCAAGTGTAGAAAATTACAAACAACATTCATTTCAAATACTGTGTGCTAAAGTCTCTGAAGCCCCCACACTAAAATGGCCATTTTGTCAATTATGACTTCAAATTTTGTCATTGCGGATATCGTCCATTAGACCATGTAAATTTCAGTAGTAGATAACGACACAATGAAAGCTTGATTGTGGGTTTATACATGATGTACAGGACATACATTAACACATTTTATGTGATGTGTACTCACTATAATAGTTGTAATATTGGTGATAAATAATTAAAGTTGTGAATATGCTTTCAACACTAGTGGCTTTGATACATTATATATTTCAAGCGCTGTGTTACTTACATCAAGCCAGCTGTCGAGCTATGAAAACTATCCCCTGTAGCATGAACATGTTTGCACCTCCAGCTGTATATACTGTACCATATTTCCTTGGTTAAACACTGCACCTTCAATAGCAGCATCACTTAAGTGGTGCCACAATGGACTTTGATAATAAAGGCTCGATTATTGTGTTTAAGCATCCAGTATTGTATACTAACGACAGTCTTTAACGACAACTATTCAAACTCTAAGGAACACCACAGCCAAGTATACATAGTAATGTAGCTTTGTAATATGTGTTGTAGAATTTTTTACATTACTGCTGGTGTTTTCTTGTTACAGGTTAGAGATGGTGAACTCATTAGACTGTCATACTGATTGTATGCATAGTATATATGATTAAGCCACTTATTATTAATATGCTTCAGATCAAGAGTTAATCTGGGTGGGCTACTTGTTATTCATCCTTTTGATTGTATTAACGCTATTGCTATACAGTATATTGTTCCAGTAACTTTGTGAATGGGAAAGATATGTAGAAAAAAGAAGGAAGGGAATTGAAGGGGGAAATGTAAGCTCTATACCCCACATCACGAACACCACCAAACCACTGGAAATATTGTTAATACTCTACAGTACATCATTATTTACTAGGTATCTCCCAACTCTATACATTAGTAATAACGGTATGGTAGCACTGGGATCATGAATGTTGGCATTTTTTCAGCCTACAATATCACCCCAAAATCAGCCTCACAATTCCTGTAAATCCTAAACATGCCTTCAAAGCAACCTGAAATGCTGTTGATCCAGACTGAAATGCTTAAATTATTTATTTTAATGGACAGGAAAAATACACCATTGGCTTACTAAATTTTACTAAATTATGGATGTCTCCTGTTTTATGATTGAGCAACACACAATCCTATCACTACCCACTAATTACCATAAGAAAAGCCAAGTCCATTACACTTCCTATGCACCAAAAGGCATGCATTGGGTCAAATGAAACCTATCAGGGAGCAAACCAAGGCTGTAAACATCAGCAAATATCAAGTAATTGATCCTATGCAAGCTTTTTTCTACAGGTTTAAAATTACAAACGAAATGGCTACTGCTACTTTGCTTCTCCTACTAGTAAAATAGTATAAGGATGTGTGTGTTTTCTCATACAGTCTAGTGCCATCCATTGATGCAGTGTTATAAAAACTCACTAAGGTGAAATGTGTTGCAAAAAGGAATTTGTATGCTTTTGGTTGTGAGTTTGTAACCCCCTTCCATATTGTTCACAGTAGCTTGCTCAGTGTTTTATGTGAAAGTTCTATTAATTGCTTTTTGGAGATATTTAGCAATTGAAGGGCATATAGTAGTCAATTAACTGTATACTTGCATATCCTTACATTCTCAGTAGTAGTGTTGGGGGTACATAATAATTACTTTTGTGGTAACAAAGTAATATAACAAAATAGCTAACTGGTGATATAACTCAAGTTACTTTACTTACAAATGTAATGTATCATCTAAGCACCCCCTGTCTATAAGTAGCTAATGAAATTACTGTAGCTAACGAGTCTAATGTTAGCTATGTAATGTTATTACTACAAGTACCGAAGTTACTAGTGATCCACTGAGTAACGCCTAGCCACAACGAAGCCTACTGAATGAAGCTTATTCACCAGCTTCTTACTTATACCGGTAACCAAGATTTGCATATTGCAACTGTCATATCACGTGATAATTAAGGTGGTAGATAACACGTGACAGTGGATACAAAGATATACAGACAAGTACCCGGGATTGGAATCATCCGGTGGTATGCAGAGGAGGTTGGACACGATATAAGCGCTACCAAAAATAATCCCTTTAATTGCATAGTTTGCATACCAAAATGGCGCAGTACGCCTACGTCGATGTACTCGCGAAGGGGAACTCGTTTCAATACGTTGTTCCCAACTTTCCTGTATATAAACCTGTTTTAAGGGAAATCAAATTATGTTGGGAGGATCAGGATGATGGTACTGTACACTACTTCGACGGTTTTGCTCACGACACTGATTTGTTGGATCACCCTCTCCCTGCAGTGGCCCGGCTCCCTGTTAGCTTTGATAACGCCTTCTTAATAGACGTACGCGATTGTGGCTGTAATTGCGTATGTTTATGATTGTGTATGTATGTGAGAACGCCACATGTGCAGCTTAACTTGAACTGAATGTTGTATTACAATATTCAAATAGCTTAATAGTTGAAATTAATAAAAATTTGTTCAGTTTATTGTTTGTTTTTTTTTAATTTCACAGGAAGAAGATTTTAGTAAAGCTGTTGATCTGTCTCAATACACATTGTTCTGTGATAATAAGATTTTCGTGATGTGGAATTGGGAGTGGTTTGATTTTGATCGCGAAGAACCCAGTGATGAAGGGTCAGATATTGTTGTCGAGGATCAAGGATTAGACTCTCTCAGTGATGAAGAGGATCTCACTAATTCCTTTATTACCCATTCAGTGGTGTTCAAGTGCATAGGGGCAACAAAAGAACATCGTTACCAAGAGTTACTGGGATTGGCCAAGCAGAAGTTAAAGGATGGTCACACAGTTCCTGTTAAGCTTCAAAAGGAGCCCATCAATAATATTGATTCCCGTTCCATTGCATTTATGTGCAAGGTTGATAAGGATTGGGAACGGATTGGATATGTTGTGTCAGAAGCTCTTCCTGATGTGCACCACGCTATGGATCACAATAAAATTCTTAAGATATACTTTGATTGGATTAGATTCAAACTGTATAAAACTCCAGGCTTGTATGCTGGAATTATTATTACAAAAAATGGAACATGGTCCCGAGTTGTTGTACAATGTAGTAGTGCTAGTCAATAATTGTAATTATTTCTGAGTTATTTCTTATGAATTGAATATGAATGCTCATCTGTTAATTGATAAACCGTGCCAGGTGGTGGTGGTAGCTTGACTGGTAAATTGTGAAAGGAGGTTCTGATTGAAGTAGATTTACGGACAGAAAGTGTAACTCTATTGTTAGATCCGAGCAATTCATACTGAGGTATACGCTTTGGCTTGGAACTTTTGTTTCCTTTCGTATCAAAATCAGGCATTTCTCCCTCATAAAAACGACTTCGAGATGACGTGTAGTAATAAAAAGGCAATTCTGGATCAAGCCTTTTAGCAAACTCATGTACAACTCTTCTCCAGCCAAATTGAACCTGCATGATAAAGCATGAGTTAGTGTATAAGATGCAATGCTATTCACCTCTTTCAGTGTGAAATCTTTTCCCACACTATCCCGCAAAACACTAAAGAAACACTCCACGTCATCGGTTGTACTTGCCCTGGGGTGCTCGGGTGGTTCATTGTTAGCAGCAAGGTATTTACACCTCCACTCACGAGATTCAATGTTAGCAGCAAGTGCAATTATTGTCTCCCTACTGAACCCTCTCACACCCGCAATGCTTCTAAACACCAGAAATACATTGTCATAAACATACCAAGCTGCATGTAATATACCTGTTAACTTCCAGTAAACTAAAATCTCTTAGTTTCTCTTCTTTGTGCCAAGGCATTAAATCATCAAGCAGGTAATTCAGAAAATCGTTGTTAAATTCACTACGTTGTACCCTTGTAAGCCCCCTTTCATCACAGGCACGTCTCCAGTTACAGACAATCCTAAGATGTTGGGCCTCTGCATTGTATTCCTTCTCCTCCATCCATTTCACTAAAGACTTGCTAAACAGTCTCTCTACGTCCTCTACAGATTGTTTACGGACACCTGATAGAGCTGTGTAAGTCAGCCCAGCAGACGAGTCATGTAAAGCTTCCTGAAACCTTTCTAACTCTATGTCAGCATGTCCTCCGGTTCTAAGACTGTGTCCAATGCGCTACATGGATTTAAAAATATATGCATTATCTCAATAACAAAAGCTGGCTGCTCATTATAAAGCATATAAATTTCTCAGCCAAACACTAACCCTAAGGAGCTATTATTGACAATCCTATACATAGGTGCTTTAGCACATTAGAAATTGTGGAACTATCACGTACCTTCAATATGTGAGCTTCATCCTCTCGTTCACAAAACTGAAGTCCCGTGATTGGATGTACTTCCGGAACATACAAATAATCTTTGAAAGGAATTCCTTTGGAGTGCCACAGATCTATTTGGTGCTTATATTCCAACTGGGCCAAAATGGATCTCAACTTGTCTACTTGCGTCTCATCTTTACCTGCAACAGTAAATACCATTTCAAGCATATAGATTTTAAGATGTACATACCTTGTATCCAGGTATGAACATTATAGCCTGTAGGCACGGTCTTTAACCTGAGTCGCTCAATTACATCATCTTGTTTTGCACCTGCCGTAATCCACCCATGAATTTGATTGAGTAGGTCTGTATGCACAGCATCATTATGAACACGTGCTGTAACAACTCCGTCAGCATTACCTAATTGTAAAATCAACATACAAAGATATACTAAATAATTGAATTAAATTTAGCTTACACAATGGACTCAACATTCCAATCATTGTCTGTAGCCCTGTACGCGAATACTTTCTTCTGGCATCACTAAGGACTTGAAACACAGACAATGGACGAGTATTCCCTTTACTCCGTAGAGAATTCCACTCGCCATCTGTAGTGAATCCTAATAAATTTAAAATAAGTGGCATGAAGAAATACCCACACTGTAGTTCACCTGCCACCTTCATCTTCCTCTTAGTCATTTCTTCAATAATCCTGTTGGAGAGCTCACGAACTTTTAAATCAGACAAGCCCTTGTATGGTATACACTGAACTGGTATCGCATATGGTTTTGTTCTTCGCATCTCTTGGCTAATCATGAAAACCAAAATATGGGTTGCTGCAGTACGTTGGTGGCGTGTTATTCCTTTAATAAAGGAACGTAACTTCTTCCGAATATCTGTCAAGAGTCTAGGAATGTTTTCTTGCTCCCAAAAGCACTGACCAGCTTCCAATCTGCTATACAATAAATTAACTTCTGTATGCAAGGATCTTCCCATTTCATTTAAGTCCCCAAGTTCCTTTATCTTCCAGCTCAAGTTGATGAGGTCTTTTTCAATGTACTTATTGGACTGCAACTTCTCTGAGTAAGTATCATTTGACTGCTTCAATTCTAAAACAATCCATTTAGTTCACTATGCATGTATAAATGTAGTGTATGTATACCTGAATAAATGAAGTCCAAGTCCTTCACTAAATCTTGCAAGGTGCGATCTAGATCTTCCCCAGCTCTATCCTTTTGTAGACCAACCTTATCGGCCTCCTCCAATCGTTGCTTATAACCCTTAAACTGCTGCTGCAAACAGCCATCATTTAGATCAACATCACCACTCCACTGTTGCTTCACAGATTCTTTAAGGCCTTTGGTGATGTCACACCCATCAGCTTTTAGCCACCACCATGCCTCAGGGCTCGACCTGGCAGCTTCATCAAGAACAGAAATCTATAATGTTGGGATGAGAGATGATAAACAATGTTAAGAAAAATTACCTGGATTTGTGAATTCAAATGTATGTTACTTGATTCGATGTCACGGCGCATTGTTCTATCCGACAGGGCTGGAATGTTGACTAATGCCTACAGCATAATAATTTTTAATTTGTGCAATCAAATCCAGCTCTTTACTTTCATAGTGCTTTGACTATGTGAGTTGTTTTCTGCCTCTTCTGATGATTGTCCAGAAAACACTACACTCCACATGGGCCCCCGGAGTAATTTTGTCCACTTCTGTCCAAATTGGCAGTACATGCTTTGCTGCCATGACCGGTAATCAGGAGGACAAGATATCTGGGTGTGAAAAGAGATTAACAGCCTTATTTCCTTACAGAAAATTACCTCTCGTAGGTCATCGCAAGCAAAAAAGCTGGCAGCATACTCAACTAAGCCCATAGGCATACGTTTCATGGGAAATTTCGAGTCGGTGTTATCTTCCCTTAGTGTCCCCATTCCTTTAGCTAAGTTGTACAAAACGTTTGTACATTTATTTAGCCTTAACTGTAACATGGCATTTGCTGAATGGCACAGGAAATCATCAGGAACTTGCAGGTCATGACAAGATAACAGATATGAAGAGAAAAGCCCAGAGAGTGTTTGTAGTTGAGTATCCTCTGGTAGGCTGCTAAACAGATCAGCAAATGTGGGTGGATTTTCATTTCCTGTATCAGGTGCAGGTGAATTTTGTGCACTACGCATGGGCTCATTCACAGGTGTCACACGTGCAGTAGAATCCTGTCCACAAAAGTCGGCCTCTGCCTCTTTTGGCGTCTTGTACTTTTTGGATAAGCCTCCAACTACTTGGAATCGGCAAGCTTGTGCTAAAAAGTAACTGTACTTAAAATTTTAACACGGCTAATATATACTTACCAGTTCTGCACGTGCTCAGGCCTGATCTAGCTTGCACAAATTCACTGGCACTTCCCCAGAAATCTTCACGCTTGTGAGCTGGCCATGCATTACCTTCACAATGAAACAGCACAAAATCAGTCAGTGCTCTTAATTCGGAATCAGTCCATCTCTCCTTTGGTTTAGGATTATGAATATGATTCGACCTGTTTCTAAAGGTTTGTGATAAAACACGTGGCGACAAACTGTTCCTATTCTGGTCCTGCTGTCTAAGAGGAATCCGCTTTGGCTCTCTATGAGGTGTTTGCAGCGTTGGGGAACTTCTTGCACGCTTCTGAGTAGAATTTTCCGGAGTACATGCTCTCGCGCAATCCTGACCATCCATTACATTCCCGCGCTGCTTTCTCACGTGATACACTTAAGTTGAACGAGGAATTTACTACTTTAAAGGGTGGGGTAGATTGTTCGAACGGAGAAGAAATTGATTGCATTTTCGAGTGGTGTACTTAGAAACTTCATTAGAAGCTCGATTGCTTTTTACATTGAAACAGATGCGCTCACGTGTGCCGTGTCCAGCCTCCTCTGGGTGGTATGAGAGGACTTGCACGTGTGAAGCAACTGTTGCTAGGCAGACATGTTTCGGTACAACTTTCTATGGCGCATGTTGGGTCAGAATGAAGGTAACGAGATTTATTCACTAAGCGCTGGGTATAGTGGCACTGGGAAGCGGGGCTGGTTTCGAAATAGAAGATCTTATCATTGGCTTCGTGAAATAGGTGGCTAATTAAATTTCGATACATTACTCACCAATTCTAACTTCGTCGCCTTTTTTAACGAGCTGTGTGGTATTTACAACACAACTCAACAATGATTCGCTTCATTACAGCCTGTACGAAATCCTGAGAAAGCGCTTTTCAGCCAAAACACTGTCCCGAAACATGGCCGACAGCTACGGTTGCTTAGCAATTACGATGATTTACGTCACGCTGCAAGTCCTCTATTATGGCACGGAACGGAATGGCATATTCCGTGGCATTATTCTCCGGAACGGAACGCCTAAAGTTCCTAGATATATATCCTCTAAATCACTTTCAAACACTATACTATGTTACGTTTGTGACAAACAAAACGAGCCGGCTGTTTTTTGTAGCCGATAACTAGCCTTTCGGCTATAATTATGCCTCGAATTATGCTAATGTGGGATTTTATCACGTGACCTGCAACTGTCATCAGGTGACAACACGAGGGAACACAAGATGAAGAAGATGAGTTGGTGACGAATGCAAAGAAGTCATTTTGTGGTGAATTTAGTCTTTGCTGTAGTTATAGAAACGATGCTTATAGCAGGAAGAACCAGAATGGAAGGAAATTCATTCGGCAGAACCAGTGTGGTAGCATAGATAATAACAGGGATTAGTGACGAACTTAGCAACGCGTACTGACGTCACGGCAAATCCTCGTTACGGGTTGTACGCGGACCCACCCACAAATTAAAGCGCCTTTTTGGTTGCTAACTATCCGCTACTAGAGCAAGGACAGTATTCAGTCTGTGCACCGCTACTTCATAAGTCGTTCGTAATATTGTATTCTACTTACTCTTAAAAAATTCTCACGTAAGTATTCTTACTTATGCTCACATGGAAAGCTGTACGGATTACGTAAATTATGACATAATGCACTGGGTCCGCCCACAAACACTTTTGTAGTATTTTCTAAGCAACAAGTGATATTTATAGAAAGAGAATTGTTTCAGTGCAACCACAAAACTCCAAGAAGTGTAATTGTCACTTTAATTTTTCAAAATTTCCTTGTTTTAGGAAAGTATATTGAGTGAAATGAAAATGGGTTTCGTAGTTTTCACTCCCCCGTAGTAGCAATTCATCAAACATGCTTGTGAACATATGAATAACTTTCTTTAGTGAGTGTAAGTAACACAACAGTTAATGAATATTGTACTCACTAAAGTTGTTTACAAGGTTGGCTAGTAAAGGTAGCCATAGGGCATATATTTCCTGGTGACTATAGTGATAATACACATGGCTACTGCACATGCAGGTACAGTAATTACAGGCATATTTGCATCTGCACTGATGGGACAAAGGAGGGTGTTAATTGGAAGACAACACAAGAACCGTGAAAAGAAACAACAGGCTTTAATGCAAAGACCACCTGGGCGTCCAAGAAAGATAACAGTCATCACCACCAGATTAACCACAACATTATTTTCACTATTACCACCTAGAATACCATTACTGTCTAACTTGCCATCACTGTTTAGTCCATCCACATCACTGCCATTACGGACACCTCTATCACTATCACCATCATTGCTACCATCATCACAGAATCCTTTGTCACCATTTAGTAACAAGTCATTACTGTCATTGCCACTATCAAAGTATGGTTCACCAAGTACACCATACACATTTTTAAATTCAGTTGTACAGTCAGCAGATGTGTTATTAACACCACTACCACCACTGTCAACATATTCACCAATGCTAACACCGCTTTTACAATCATTCTTGCCGGCTTTACCCAGGGAGTCGTTATCATCATGTGTGACACTGCCAATGTCATCAACATGTTTGCCGCTGTCATCACCTCATCTACCATTGACACTAGAAAGAGTTAGAAGAATGACACTACCATCTTTAAACTGGAATATAGTTAGCTCTGCATGCAACAGTCATCTGTGTTTTTACAAATTACAGGATTTCGCTTCTTCTTCCACCCATTCATTAAGAATATCACACTCGCTACACATCTATTCAAACCTGACTTGGAAGGTAACAATATTCGAGCATGAAATCAGCAAAGAGATACCCCCGTTTAATAGTTTTCCTGAAAGCCTTGATAAAAACCAAGTGGCTATGTTGCTATTGCAGTTAGATGGCCTAAATGTGTGCTCAGGACATCCAGAACATCACTTTATTGAACTAATGAACAATAGAATGGGGAAGCTTTACCATGCATCTGGAGAAGTAGCAGCATATGTTGATCACTCTTGCAGGATATATGGTCATGATGGGCAGTTAGTCTCTCAGACAATCAGAACTTCTAACTGTACAATTCTTACCGAGAAGGCTAGATGCATCAGTTGCACAGATTACAGACCAACATTAAGGTCTATTTATAACAGATGGCTGAAACAACAAGCCATGTCACCTACACAGATTATTAACATCAGCAGCCATACCAATGACAGGTGGCTTAAACCATCAGAACAAAAGGAGAAACTAACACTTGTTGGAAAGAAACTGCATGCTACACAGAAAAAGAATAGTTACCTTCAACAAAAGATAAAAGAATCCTTTGACACCCAGAGCATTAATATTGATAACAATTTACATACTGGATTGTGCAAAATCATACAGGATCATTCTAAAGAAATTGAACACAAGTATCAACCCAACAACTTTCACCATCTGTTCTGGAGTGAACAAGTCAAAAATCTTGCAAGACCACCTACACAACGGAGATGGCATCCAATGTTTATTCGTTGGTGTCTTTATTTGAAGATGCTTTCTGGTACAGCATATGACACGCTTCGGAAAACACTAGTTCTTCCATGTGGTCGAACACTACAAGATTATACCCATATTATTAAAGAGGGTACTGGAATTCAACCAGAGGTAACACAACAACTTTTATCAGCTATGAAATTTGACTCATTGAAAGATCACCAAAAATACGTTTCTGTTGTTTTCGATGAAAAGAAGGGTTAGTGTATGATAAGCATGAGTGCAAGATAATAAGATTTGTAGATGTAGGAACCATCAACAACACACTTCAGCTGTATGAAAGAATACTGAAAGATGACACACAACAACCAAAGCCAATAATTGCAAAGCACATGCTTGTATTCATGGTCAGGGGCCTGTTTGTTAATAACATTCAATTTCCATATGCCCAGTATCCCACCACTGACCTCTCTGCTGATGTATTATTCCCACTGGTGTGGGATGTAGTCAGACATCTCGAAGCAGTTGGACTTAAGGTAATATCTTTAACTGGTGACAAGGGTTCATGCAATCCTAAATTTTTCCGAATGCATCGCAAAACAGTAGAAAACTCCACATCTGACTACTCTGAAGTGGTTTACAAAGTGCCAAATCCATATTCATGTGAAAAGAGGGATATATATTTTATATCAGATGTCCCTCACCTCATCAAAACAGTGCGAAACGCTTGGTCAAATTCGTTTGGTCACAATCAAGCTAGAGCATTGTGGGTAAGAATTACAATACATGTAACATTCAGCATATATTATATACATACCTGTGTAGGTTACATAATAATTATTGTGTCATGATATTGTACATGTGCATGTATATGCATAATAACAAGAGTCCATAATAAAGAAGAGAGTGTCTAACTTCAATATAACCCATCAAAAATGACCCCGTTAAGTAAAGTAAGGTGAATTGGCTTCCCTTAAAGAATTGTTGATTAGCGTTAATTTGCCACGCGCGAGCCCTAATGAATTGAGCGATCTGCGCCGTCACGTGCGATACTTTTAACAGCTAGCAAGGCGGCATGGCGACTGCTGAAAGTGTGAAAAGAACTACCAGGAGTAAAGCAGCAGGTAAAGATAAGATTCACAAGGGGTAAGTTTTTAAAGCGTTATAAGGCTTAATTCTCAACGTAAGCCCCGTTCTTGTAGCGTGGCAAGCCGAAATTCCGAGAGTGAATGTCCGCTGGAACTTGAGCTAGAAGCAGCTACTGTAAGGCAGAAACGAGGGATGACTAAGGAGAACAGGTAGTAACTAAAGTCTGAACATTGACGCGTAATTATACTATAGCTTTTCTAGAACGCGAGATGGCTCCAAACCAACTGCAGAGAAGAAAGGAAAGGGCCGAGGAAAACGAGCAGTTCCAGCCAATAAAGAGCCGTCACAGACACCAGAAAGCTGCTTACCACCACCAAAGAAAAAAAAGTCGAAAGTAATGAACCAGAGAGAGAGAAATGAGATGCTGGCATCTTTAGAGTCAGTTGATCTTTCTGTACTTCTAAGTGAGGTTTATGTCAAATTTGATGAACAGCTATTTTCTGAAAAGTTGAAGAAAATCACTGTCAAGCTCCATGATACAGAGCAGCCCCTTAAGGATATAATCGTGAGCCATCGACTGTGTTTTGTTGGTCTGTATAAAGAGTGTAAAAAGGGGCCTGAATCCTTTTTGCGTTTCCAGTTTCAGTGGCAGAAGTACTGCAGTGCCTTCTTATTAGCCAGCCAGCACACCATGTTAGAAATTGGACTACCTGATCCAGTTGGTTATCAGATTGACGAATCTCGAACAATGTGGCTAAGATTCTGTGAAGAAAATGATGTGCCTGTCCCAGTGAGTAATCCTGTGATGATGACCATATCATCAGCATTGTACCACTGCTTACTGGGTCATGTTAACCATTTTCAGAGTAATAATTCCAGTACCACAAGTTCCAGTAATAAAAGTACAACACAGGTAGCTGATGGAGATGATGTGTATTTTCGTTTTGGTGGTGCAGCTATATCAGACTTGCTCCATCTTCATTACAAAGAAATGAAGCATTGCAAAGATGATCAAAGGAATATTTTATCCCAGGAGATATCGATTTTGCACTGTATGAATTCCAAGGATAAAGTCAGTATGCCAAGTTACCTCAAGTACCGTGACCAAGGATACATGTACTCCCCTGATCCTACATTTATACCATTTTTGAGACAAGTGGATACTGCAGTCAAAGAAACTGTGAATCCTGATTGGCTACACCAAGAAGGGGACAATTTAATTAAGGTTAGCTTACTCTTTGTTGTGATCAATTTAAATAACTGTCTTCCTTCTAGATAACACATGAAAGAATTCAGGAAGAGACAAAATTCTTCGATACATTCAAAGAGATACTGGCTTCAAAGTCACCAAACATAACGATCTATTCAGAAGATGCCATTAGGAATGTATTTGAAACATTTACAAGGAAAATCTGTAATACAAGAATTCAAGAATTCTTGTCAGCAACAAAGCAACAGCTGGCAACAAAGAAAGGCTTGGCATCAACAGTTGACATAAATTTAAGACCTACGCTTTTAGCTCATCATGCCAAATTAGAAACTAAGCTAGGAAGTAAGAAGTGATTTTTAACAAACAATGTGATTTAAAATTACACTGATTTTTTGTTGTAAGAAGTAATTTTCATTCATTATAATACAAACAATGTGATTAAAAAATTACACAGATTTTTTATTGTACGACTTCTTCTCCAGAGGAATTTGTACTAGACTTAGCTGTTCATCCCTGTAGTTGACACCGCTGTGATGTGTAGCAGCACATTGCTTGATTAGGTGAGCAGCTCGAGCAGTAGTATAATTCACCGAGTCCAATTTTCCACCAGCAGTAAACTTGTATTGGCTAAACAAGCTTTCCACAGCTGATCCTGACAGGCGAATTGGAGAGATAAAATATGTAGGATACGTTGATAGAAACCACTTGGAGAATGCTTGAAATCCATATACATCGATTCGTAGTAGGTCCCATGCTGTTAAACAAGATTATACAAATGATTGTCAGTCATATAAATAATTATACGGCTAAATCTAAACAGCTTGACACTTGTACAGTTATTGTTTATGGTAAACAAACTTACTTTGCCAAGAGAGGAATGACCGCTGGGTAGATGATGTATGAGGATATTGAGGATCTAATAACAAGTACAATGTGGTTCAGTACCTATATAATACCATAGTATGGCAGTACCTTTCTTTAGGATAGAAGTTAACCATTCAGAAAAATAATCATACCCCTTTGTAATGTTCTGATGGACCTTGCTATCTAAGCTTTTGATCTGATCGTGTGACAATAATCCCTGTTCAAAAATGAAACTGCAAGCTTCTAGGTAGGCAAAAGTCTCCTGCGCTTTTGCTGCATCGTTTGGTGGAGGATTCTGATTCACGTACCAAAATAGTTCACCAAGGACTTGCTCCTGCTGTATAAACAAGTGGTACATAAACACAATACAAGGTTGTATAAGTCACATAACATTTCTATTTTTAAATACAACCTCAAATTTACCTGCATAATTTTAGCTGGCAATACATTCAGTTTTGTCCATGAGTCACGTAAACAATGAGCCTCCCTCAATCTTGGTACCATTCTTGCCTGACCATTGTGTACCCGTAGCAGCTCTCTCTCATACAAGTCTGTGACTGCTTTCCATCCAAACTCTGTAGAGTCTCCCCGTCTAAACTGTTTCGTCCCTCCTTCCTTGGATGAAAACAGTGCATTGACCATATTCTTCAACTATGAAATAGAGCAATTACTTAACACAACCATCATATTACAGTTACCTGGTGTGATGGACAAATCAACCAGAAAATCTTGTTTGGAGGATTAAAAGGGTTAATCATCCATGGCTCTACCTCATATCTGTCATTCCCATCCTCTTTGATCGAATACGCCCCATGGCAGTAATGACTTGCTTTAATTGTAGCAATATTTGCAGATCCTCCATCACAGACCAACAAACTTGTCTTCAGACCATGATGTTGAAAAAGCTTGATGGTTTCAAACAAACAAGCCACTACAAAAGTGGCTTCCACTGAGGCAGCAGATGTATAGTAAGGACCCACTATGTCATAGCTGCTGGTAAGGTCTCTCCAAATAAATTGTAGAATATAAGATGTTTGGCTGGCTTCAGGATCTTTTAGAATGCGGTAAACATCGCTCAAAGATGCCATGTCCTTCGATGTCATTGCCAACCCCATTAGTTGGTGGTTGCGGGAGTTCCACATTAACTGACAGGCCACCTTGACCTCATCAAATATCAAGGCTCCATCTGATTGTGGCTCTTGTCGTCCATTCTTTCGACAGTCTTCTTTAAATAAAACATACTGGGCCACTTGCTTAATGATGCAAACGTTACTTGCTCCTGGAGCATGCATGAAAGCTCCAGTGAATGCTTGCATGGTGGATTTTGATGGTAATTTTAAAATATCAAAACTTTGCAGAGCTTTGTAGGCTGCAGGGCTACGAGTATAAATAGCTAGGGCTACAGGAACAAACAGTGTGAAAGCAATAATACGGTATAATAATTCACTTACCCATACGGATAGTAATCATGTTCCACCTGTTCCCACGACCTCCGTTAGCTGAAAGAAAAGAGTAGACAAAAGTAATGCAAAACAAAAAAATATCACTTACTATTCTTTTCCTGATCTGAGAAAAACTGCTTTTGCTGGCGATCTTTATCTGTCAACCACAATGTCTTCATTAGACTTCCTACTCCATGCTGGTCTCCTTCCTGGTACAGCTTATCCAAATCTTCAGCTTGTGTTGCTTCCATTACTGCACACATCTCCACATTCTGTTCATCACTGAGCACAACCTCACTATCCTCTAGCCTTCGTAAGTTCCGAATGTTACTGGATCGTTGATATTGAGCATACCGTTTACGTGTTTGCTTGCTGGCAGGTGACATATACTGCAGGCGTGCTCTTGAAGAGGGACATTGCCTTTTTATCCTTCTGCTTGGGCTTTCTTCCAGGGTACGTTTTCTTTGGAGGTTTAGGTCATGGACCAAACGTTTGCAAGGAGGACATTTCATTTCACTAGCATCTTTCTCTGCTACCTTACAGTTTGATGCAGGTAAAAACCAGAGTTTGCAATTCACAGAATCTACTCGTGAAAATGGAAATTCTGACTGCCGAACACTTTTGATATGAAATCGAATTGTTTTGTGGTACTGATTCTCATAATGCACAGGATCAATTCCAGGACAGAATTTGTACAGAGATCTCCTGCAAAATAAATCACAAAGTTCTTCTACGTCATTAATTGATTTTATCTCTCCTTCACTCCATGGTCTCATCATAACATGAACTTTGTAGTGCTTATTCTGAATGGTAACACACACTCGAGGGGTCAATCCAAGTGGGGGGTGATTAAACACTGCCCTCTGTGATATTTCTAACACGGGGTTGGTGCTGTCCAGGCCATTGTATCTTAATGTAAACACTAGTTCTGGGAATTTACCAGCTATGCTGTCAATGATACTTTGCAAAAACTCTTTTTGCTCTATGCACGTAGTAGTTACAGGTGGAATCACTGGAGGTAGGGATGTTGACCTAGGTACAGATGATTCATCAAGTGCTCTAGATAACAGAAGCTGATCATTATAAGCAGCAACAAAACTTGATGATGACATTGCCTCTGGCTCGATTGGCATCACCAACGGCTCACTGTGATTTCCTTCCATCAATGCTGTGTCCCATTCTTCACAGTAACTATCGTCTGAAGCCAGGTCACATTCGTCAAATAACCAACCAGTTGATGATTCAGTCGAAGAGTGGCAAGATCGTTTTGGGAGCTTGACGGGCGACAAATTCGCTTTCGAGACTGCAAGCGAGTAGGAGTGTCCCCATGTTCCATACGCCACGCTTTCAACTTGAGAAACCCACAATCAAAACCATGCTATTCAGCAAAGCGCACGTGATTCAATGCGGCTTCAGGCGGCTGTATTGAAGAGCTAGAAGGTGAGGTGTCGATAAGGCTTATTTAACACGTCTGCGATATGCGTGAATAAACTATAACATACGGAGCTACTAAACGGGGTCATTTTTGATAGGTCATATTGAAGTTAGACACTCTCTTCTTTATTATGGACTCTTGATAATAATTAATGTTATAAGTTGATCAATGTATACACACATGTTTCGTCTCCAGCACTGCATATTACATAATTATTGTACAATGCATGGTATTAGCTATAATTATATTAGCTATATAATACATATTATGAATAATATGGTATGCATGATGCAGATCAATGGACAGTACATCAGCTGGGAACACCTCACAAGATTACACAACAAACAAATGTCCAAGTCTGGTTTTAAACTACTGTGGAAATTGACTAATGAACATATTCATTTAAACTCATACTCCAGGATGAGAGTAAATTTAGCTGCTCAGGTAAGCACATTATTATGCATGTATGAAGGAGTTAATTAGCCTGACCATGAACAATATAAATTATATAGGTGTTAAGCAATACTGTTGCTTCAGCCCATAGGCGGCGGAAGGGGGGGGGGCTAGGGGGCTAAGCCCCCCCTCAGAATGATATCACACCGAAATTATCTTTCTTGGAGTGGGGCTGAAAACCGTGATAAAGATCGAGATACTCTAATAGAGCAGTCACTCTAATAAAGTAGTCAGTGTGTAGCGAGCTATGTAAGGATTTTTATGTAGTTTATCAGCTAGAAATGGTAGCTGGTGAGGTGGAAAGCTCTTGTCAGTTGGTTGTGACCTTTTTTTTTTTTTTTTTTTGGTCTCACCTTACCAAACTATAGAAATAAGTCTGGGTCAGCTCAGCAGAGCCCCCCCTCATATCAACTACTTCCTCCGCCGCTGCTTCAGCCTTTGCTTATTATGGAAGCCCAGAAACCAAAGAGACTGAACGATTTGTAAGAACTTTTGACAGATTTTTTGACATGACAAGGTGCTTGGAAGAAGAGATTCAGAAGAAAAAGCCAGACTTAAAACCCTTTGAAAAAGATGATCCTCGTTTTGAGGTTCACATAATTATATTTGTGATTTTGTATAATTGCATATGTGCATGCTGTGCAGTGGCTTGAGAATGACTTTTTGAACTACCTGAAGGAATGGAAATGTAGTGTAGATGAAAGGTGTGACCACAAGTTTACAGCTGCAGAGAAAAACATGATGTTGCTTAGTTTAGAGACCAGAGAAGGGCTACACATAACAGGTAAATACAATGTCCTTCAATGTAGATTATACTATATGCATCTACTTACAGTGAAGTAATTTGTGGAGATGGCTAAATTTTTACTTAACCAACCAGGTGTTGAATATATTTTATCAGAGAAGTTTTGCCAGGATCCCCTAGAGGTATTCTTTGGTAAACAGCGTGCTCAAGGAGGACGCAATGACAATCCAACAAGCCATCAGTTTTTAAAGAATACTGTGTCAATACGAATTCAGGAAACTGTGGCAACAGACCCTGCATGTGGAAACTGCAGAAAGAGGCCATTACTTCAAGATGCTGAAATCAATGAAACACCACTACCACGAAGAAAGCGTGGTAAACCATAGAAGCAATATTATTATTATTATTATTGCTATAATAATCATCTGTATATTACAATATCACAAAGTATATAACAATATAGGATGTTTCATAATTTCTTTAATTCTTTACGAAGTCCTTTCTTTTTCTTGCTATTGACACATGACAAGTGTTTGTACTGTTCCATCCATTGTGATGTTATGCTATATCCACGGATAGTCAGCCACATGCTTATTATGGCAGTTAATAATTCAGTCTTCCACTCATCATTTTGTATGCTATTGCTTACAACATCCCAGTAAAACAAAACATTAACATCTCTCTTTACAACTCCCAGTATTTCTCTCCCGGATGACTGTACAGTGGCATTTACTCTTTGTTCAAGATGAGCTCTTAATCTCACTTGCATAAATTTCTCAATTTTTTTAAATAGCAAAAAAGATTCATCATTTACTTCATATAATCCACCTCTGTTAATAATCTTATAATGTTGCGTACTTCTCACCATGCTGCTTCAAAAATTTTTGGTACAGTTTCTTCGCTACATATCCACAAGCATACCTCAATACATTCTCTTCGTCCACTGTTAATTCGGTTGGTGTTTCAGCTGGTAGTTCCACATGTGTTTTGAACATAGATGTCAGCATTTCTTCAAAAATTTGCTGATTCGTTAGTTGCATCACTAATGGTTCTCTCATGATATGAGGACAGCTTAATGCCTCACACAATTCCTTCCAATATTTTGGCAATTTGTTGGCTCGTACGTCTGTGAATTCCATCCATATCATTTCTCTAAGCTTCGCTGGTGTTGTTGGCTTACTTACGTGTAGCACTGACTGCATTGTAGATATTAAGGCTTTGGAGAAAGACTTAAAACATTCCTGACTGTCTTCTTTCTTTAAGACGTGAAGCAACTCCAGGACGTTATTTATTATTTATTGTTAATCAGCAGGACCCTCCAGGGGTATAATGCTGATGTGCAATTACATGTGTACAATTTCAATTAGTTACTTAACTATATAAGTATGTACAATTACGACAAGTTACTTAATTATATACATATGTACAATTACAATAATAAACTATAAAAATATACGTATTCCTTAATTCTTCCAGTCCTAGCTGTCTCCACAGCTAATTCGCCCCTAGCACAGACATTCTCGAGTGAACTGCGCACCTGACTGGCTTCGTTCATTATCTCCCTCTACAGTACTCGCAATGTCTCTTCTACGTTCATGCTCGAGCTCTCAACGGTTACTATCGTTACATCATGTTTACATTAGCGCACTACGTAATACTTTCACGTGACCGTAACGAGGATTGTCAAACTATTGTTAGCACATATTTATCGAATCACGTATTGTGGTTGTTGGTGGTATTAAGTATTCATCGAATTACATTTAGTAGATGCTGGTAGTATCACTATTAACTATATTTTTTAGCAGGTGGTCAGGTTGTTTAATCACGTGATCAGGTCACGTGATCCCCTCTCAACGCAGGTCGGTGACAAGCATGTAGCTGCTATTGCGTTTTCGAGCCTTTGTTGTAATCTGTATGGCTCGATGTAGGATTTTTGGCCCCTGCAGCTAACTCGAGCCTATCTGGACGAGAGTTCCATAGCCCAAAGAAAGCCCATAATGGGGTAGCAGGGGGTTCTAAGTGGCTAGTTGGAGTAGTTTAACCTTGTCAAAAATGATCATCTTGTTTGAGCTTGGTTTTCCTATCGCCCAGATGAGGCCTTGTCGCCTTTGATAGGCACTGTCATTAGTTAAGCGTTAGCGCCATAGGGTTAGCACGTGTGTCTGCCTATTCATGGCTACCCTGGCCACCTCTATGTAAACCGTGCCAGCACTGAGCGCAGTTTCGAAACTGCAAATTGCTATTGGTTGTTGATACTGGCCGGTATAGAAAGGAATTTATTTCAAAACGTTAAGTGAGTGATGTTGTATCAGTGCCATGCCCTGGTCTGGCGAGCAATCCACTGTCAGCGGACTACCCCAGCTTAGTTCATCGATACTTAGCTGCGTGACACTACAGCCTTTGTTTGATTGAAGTTTTATGGTCATAGTTATGACTTATGCTAAGACTGCTTGCTATAGATGTGTCACCAGTGTGGTGCAAAGTTGGCAGTATCAGTAGCCGTAGCTATAGCTTGCCTGTTGGATTTTTGCACTATAGTCATGTGGTGACCTAGCTGATGTGCAGTTGCGCTCTGTCCCCAGCTCGCAGTGCAGTCATAGTGAGTAATATTGGCTCACCTATTTGTGCACTCTTGACACAATCATAATTGACGTGTTCCCCATATCCGGAGAATTGAGGCACAGCCCAGTCTGATGTGTCTATGTGTCACTAATCTGATACTGCTTAGGGCAATCTCACATCTCTATTTATAGTGTAGGTATGTGTGTTAACCATGCCTGGTGTGATTTCAATAAACTAGTGCATGATACCGCTGGCATGTGGTAATGATCAACTACCTTAGTACAACTTTGTCTTGTTGCCTGAAGTAGTGCTACTAGATCTAGACTCACTTGGTTGCTTTGTTCGGTGGTCACCATAACTGTTATAGTGTGCTGCTTATCTGTCACATCCTGACTAGCTGGATATAGAACAGCGTTGAAACCGGGTCGGGTCATCCGGGTCAACCGGGTCACGTTTTCTCCGGGTCATCCGGTAGTCTGGCGCCGCCCGCCCCTTCGCAAAAAGTAAGGGTCTGGTGAAATACAAATACCTAATCATTTCAAAAGGAATTCAATTAGACAGTGTACGTATTGCTTGTTACGTCAGATGATTGCACTTCAATTCGAACAAAAGCATTGTGTTGCCAAGGCGATTTCTGTGTGAACGTCATTGGCATGCACTAATTGGCTAGCGCCGAATCTGGGCGCTAGAAATGATTTAGTATCTGTATTTCACCAAACCCTTACTTTATGCGAAGGGGCGGGCGGTGCCAGACTAGTCATCCGGGTCTGACCCGGTTTACAAATTATCCCGGTCTGACCCGGATTGGATCACGTGAGAAACGAAATTGATCGTTTGACGACGTGGAACCTATAAACGCTAGTTGCGTAGCTCTTTCATGAGCCACGCCCACTTATCGCGTTACAAACATACGCTCAGCCACGCCCATTTATTGTGGAGCCACGCCCACTAATCGATTAATGTATGAGTTGTATATAGTCTAGGTCTAGTCTTGCAGCAGGATGTTAAGTACTTTTGTGAGCCACACCCATTTTAATATATTGGGAAATTGCAATACTAAGTATGTATGAAGCCACACCCAATTGCTGTCTGTAAACTCACAGTAGTTACGTGGAACCAAACCCACTGAATGATTTTAAATTATAAACTTACCGGCTTAGTTATCACATAACTACTCGTTTACTCAACACGAATCGAACGCTCAAAACGTAGTCTCGCTCGCTCGAGAATACCCGAAACATAGCTCTTATCGCGCGCCTCGGCTTAATTTAATCCGGGTTAAATCCGGGTCAGTGGGTCATCCGGGTCAGCAGTAGTGACCCGGTTTCAACGCTGATATAGAATATTCTAGTCTGTTTTTTTTTTGTTTTGTTTTTCTTTTTTTGATTGCTAGGAGTTCTAGTCAAGGTGTTCCCAGCAAGTGAGCTGTACTAGTAGCAGCTGGTCATCTTGATTATTGGTTATTGATTTAGCTGATATGTGTGTACTGTACATGTGCTGCTGAACATCGCTGCCACATCTAGCTACAGCAAATAATATAGTCTGGTGCTAACGCTCAAGTTGATGACTGACTACACTGTGCTGGTCACTTAGCAGGTATAGTCATATGCTCTCGGTGTAGCTGAAGTGTGCTTAAACTGTGGCCACAGCTGCTGCAAGTCCTGCCATTTAGTGGTAGTGATCAGCTGATGTGTCACTGTACCATGCTACAAATGTAGCTGTCCTGTTAAGTGCAGTAACTGATATGCTACTGTATAGGCAACTGAGTAGCCATTTTGTTTACTGCCATCAATGTTGTCATGTATAGCTGATACATATCTGTAGTGAACTGTGCTATACCACTGTATAACTGTCAAATATACTGCAAATGACACTGTCAGGTGCTATTGTTATAGCTGAAGCAGGAACTAGGCCTTTATGATCAGTGTGGGTGAAGAGGAGTCTTTAGAGCACATGGTTGGACATGCTAAGTATGTAAGATTTTGCAGAGACCAAAGCCCAACCCCATGTGATTGCTATGGCCACTGTATTGCATTACTGACATAGTTGTCTCATCCACTGTGACTGATACTGAGTGATAGTGATGCAGTCAGGTGAGAAAGCTCATAGCTGCCCTGTGCTGTTACTATCTGTAAGATCTGTCAATGGTGCAGGTACAAATAACGCAACTAATGTGTAGCCGCAATCGTGATGTGGTCAGGATTATTTATCCTGGCATGGCTGTTACGTCTGCAACTAATGCGTCAGGTGTTTTCAGTATGCAGTTGAAATTCCTGACACTTCTGCTGTACATTATTCGTAGCAATCTATCTGATGTGTGGATGTAGGATCATGACAAAGCCAGATGTCACATCTACTACAATTGATGTATATAGCCAGATGTAACAATATACCTGATATATGTGACTGCACAATGCTACTGATGTAGCTGTCATGTCCACTGAAGCTGCAATTGATGTAGTGAGGGTGTGTGGCTACGCTGGTGATGTTTCTGCTACCTCCATTGTAATTGATATAGTCTGATGCTAACAGTATAGACTGTACAGTGCTACTGGTGTAGCTGTCCTGATCATGAAGCTGATATGTAGCTGCCCTGCTGAAGTTTCTACCACCTCCGCTGTGACATGTTCCTATGTAACAATATAGCTGATGTGTGGCTGTTGCTACAGTGCATGGTAATAATGTATAGCAGTACTATGGCTGTCCCATTTTTCATTTTATTTATTTATTTTTTTACCACTGATGTAGTCAGAAGCTAGCAATATAATGACTGTACAGTGTTGTTGACATAGCAACTACAGCTGATGCATGCAGTATAGCTGTCGTGTAAATGTGTGATGACAAGAGGTCACGTTCACTGTGATTGATAGTCAGGTAGCTGATGTATGCATGATTGTACTGTGATACCAACATAGTTATCACATTAATTTTACTAGAATTGATGTTGCATCATTCATGTTTGAGAGCTACCAATGTAGCCCATGTTTGAGTACTATGGATGCAGCCCACGTTCACTGATGTAGCTCATGGTTGAGTGCTATCGACATAGCTCATGTTTGAGTGTTACTGGCGTAGCTCATGTGTGATTGCTACTGACATCACTCATGTTTGAGAGCTGCCAACTTACCTCATCTGAGTGCTACTGACATAGCTCATGTATGGCTGCAACTAATGTAGTTCATGTCTGGTGCAGCTCGTGTTTGAGTGTTACCAGCTTACCTCATTTGAGTGCTACAAACTTACATAGCTCATGTCTGGGAGCTCCTGTCTGGGTACTGTCAATATATATAGCGCATGTCTGAGTGTTACCAATGTAGTTATGTTTGAGCATCAGTGATGTAGCTCATGAAAGCATGTTTGAGTACTACCAACATGGTTCATGATCATGTCCACATAATGCTAATGATATAGCTCATGTTTGAGTGTTACTGACATAGCCCATGTTTGAGTGTTACATGGACGTAGATCATGTTTGAGTGCTACCAACACAGCTCATGTCTGAGTGCTACTGATGTAGCTCGTGTTACCAGCTTACGTCTTTGAGTGCTATGTACCAAGTAGCTCATGTATGAGTGTTACTAATATAGCTCATGTTTGAGTGCTACCAAACATAGCTCATGTCTGAAATTGAGTGCTACTGATGTTCGTAGCTCATGTTTGCATGCTACTGATGTAGCTCATGTTTGAGTACTGCTGATGTAACTCATGTTTGAGTTTGAGTGCTACCAACATAGCTCATGTCTGAGTGTAGTAGCCCGTGTTACCGACTTGTATAATTACCTCTTTTGAGTGCTACTGACATAATATATCTAATCCAAAACAGCCAAGCTGTAAAAAAAGTGTGCGGCCCTCAGAAAGGCTATGGTGAAAAAAGATGTGAAATCCAAGGTGGCGGCCAAGAAATGGCTGTGATGGTAGGTTAATGGTAAAAATTTTAATAATGACAATTTAGGTAAATTTTGTGAAGCGGCACAAAAATTCACCTGAATTGTCGTTATTAAAATTTTTAACATTAACCTACCATCACAGCCATTTCTTGGCCGCCACCTTGGATTTCACATCTTTTTTCACCATAGCCTTTCTGAGGGCCGCACACTTTTTTTACAGCTTGGCTGTTTTGGATTAGATTTCATTTCTTTTTGTATTTGTATACCCCAAAGCCGGCCTATGGCCAGCTTTGGGACTTTTTTAACCTATGTTTTTTTTTCTTTACTACAGGAAGACGAAAAGATGAAGTAGATGTACTTTAAATATTTTATCAGTAAATGTAGAAATTATATATATATAATACATATGTGACCGGATTTGCGAAAAGGGGCCTTCCACACACATCCAATTTGCCAACTTTGACAATTGATAACTTCAGATTGGAAAGAGCTATTGCCTTGAAATTTGGGCAGTGGTGATTTCTTTGCAGCTGAACTCTCCACATGATGGTTTCTTTGTAGCTGAACTCTCTACAAAGTTACTTCTTCTAACTGATCTTTCTACAGGGTGATTTGTTTGTAGCTGAACTATCTACAAGGTAATTTCTTTTAGCTGATCTCTCTACAGGGTGATTTGTTTGTAGCTGAATTCTGTACGAGTGATTTGTTTGCAGCTGAGCTCTTTACAGAATGGTTTCTTTGTAGCTGAACTCTCTAAAAGGTAACTTCTTCTAACTGATCTTTCTACAGAGTGATTTGTTTGTAGCTGAACTATCTACAAGGTAATATCTTCTAGCTGATCTCTCTACAGGGTGATTTGTTTGTAGCTGAATTCTGTACAGGTGATTTTTTTGCAGCTGAGCTCTTTACAGAATGGTTTCTTTGTAGCTGAACTCTCTACAAGGTAGCTGATCTCTCTACAGGGAGATTTGTTTGTAGCTGAACTATCTACAAGGTAACTTCTTCTAGGTGATCTCTCTACAGGGTGATTCGTTTGTAGCTGAATTCTGTACAGGTGATTTGTTTGCAGCTGAGCTCTTTACAAAATGGTTTCTTTGTAGCTGAACTCTCTACAAGGTAACTTCTTCTAACTGATCTTTCTACAGGGCAATTTGTTTGTGGCAGAATTTTATACAGGGTGATTTCTTTGCAGCTGAACTCTCTACATGGTGGTTTCTTTGTAGCTGAACTTTCTACAAGGTAACTTCTTCTAGCTGATCTCTCTACAGGGTGATTTGTTTGTAGCTGAACGATCTACAAGGTAACTTCTTCTAACTGATCTTTCTACAGGGCAATTTGTTTGTGGCTGTATTTTCTACAGGGTGATTTCTTTGCAGCTGAACTCTCTACATGGTGGTTTCTTTGTAGCTGAACTCTCTACAAAGTAATTTCTTCTAGCTGATCTCTCTACAGGGTGATTCGTTTGTAGCTGAATTCTGTACAGGTAATTTGTTTGCAGCTGAGCTCTTTACAGAATGGTTTCTTTGTAGCTGAACTCTCTACAAGGTAACTTCTTCTAACTGATCTTTCTACAGGGCAATTTGTTCGTGGCAGAATTTTATACAGGGTGATTTCTTTGCAGCTGAACTCTCTAGATGGTGGTTTCTTTGTAGCTGAACTCTCTACAAGGTAACTTCTTCTAACTGATCTTTCTACAGGGCAATTTGTTTGTGGCAGAATTTTATACAGGGTGATTTCTTTGCAGCTGAACTCTCTACATGGTGGTTTCTTTGTAGCTGAACTTTCTACAAGGTAACTTCTTCTAGCTGATCTCTCTACAGGGTGATTTGTTTGTAGCTGAACGATCTACAAGGTAACTTCTTCTAACTGATCTTTCTACAGGGCAATTTGTTTGTGGCTGTATTTTCTACAGGGTGATTTCTTTGCAGCTGAACTCTCTACATGGTGGTTTCTTTGTAGCTGAACTCTCTACAAAGTAATTTCTTCTAGCTGATCTCTCTACAGGGTGATTCGTTTGTAGCTGAATTCTGTACAGGTAATTTGTTTGCAGCTGAGCTCTTTACAGAATGGTTTCTTTGTAGCTGAACTCTCTACAAGGTAACTTCTTCTAACTGATCTTTCTACAGGGCAATTTGTTCGTGGCAGAATTTTATACAGGGTGATTTCTTTGCAGCTGAACTCTCTAGATGGTGGTTTCTTTGTAGCTGAACTCTCTACAAGGTAACTTCTTCTAGCTGATCTCTCTACAGGGAGATTTGTTTGTAGCTGAACTCTCTACAGGTGATTTGTTTGAAGCTGAACTCTCTAAATGATGGTTTCTTTGTAGCTGAATTCTCTACAAGTTAACTTCTTCTAGCTGATCTCTCTACATGGTGATTTGTTTGTAGCTGAATTCTGTATAGGTGATTTGTTTGCAGCTGAGCTCTTTAAATAATGGTTTCTTTGTAGCTGAACTCTCTCAAGGTAACTTCTTCTAGCTGATGTCTTTACAGGGTCACTAGTTTGTAGCTGAATTCTCTACATGGTGGTTTCTTTGTAACTGAACTCTCTACAAGGTACCTTTTTCTAGCTCATCTTTCTACAGGGTGATTTATTTGTAGCTGAATTCTTTACAGGTGATTTGTTTGCAGCTGAGCTCTTTACAGAATGGTTTCTTTGTAGCTGAACTCTCTACAAGGTAACTTCTTCTAGCTGATGTCTCTACAAGGTCACTAGTTTGTAGCTGAGCTCTCTACATGGTGGTTTTTTTGTAACTGAACTGTCTACAAGGTGACCTCTTTTAGCTGATCTTTCTACAGGGTGATTTGTTTGAAGCTGAACTCTCTACAAGGTAACTTCTTCTAGCTGATCTCTCTACAGGGAGATTTGTTTGTAGCTGAACTCTCTACATGATGGTTTCTTTGTAGCTGAACTCTCTACAAGGTAACTTCTTCTATTGATCTCTCCACAGGGCAATTTGTTTGTAGCTGAACTCTCTACATGGTGGTTTCTTTGTAGCTGAACTCTACAAGGTGATTTTTTCTAGCTGAACTATCTCTTTCCATAGTTGCATGAACTCCCTACAAGGTAACTTCTTCTAGCTGATCTCTCTACAGGGTGACTTGTGTGTAGCTGATCTCTATACAGGTTTCTTATTTCTAGCTGATCTCTTGAATTCTCTTCAGGGTGACTGCTCTATTAGGATGACTGCTCTATTAGAGTATCTCGATCTCGCACTTGCTGCACCAAGTTGGATTTCGTGTTATAACTCCGTGGCTTTAAGTCTGATTCTTCTACACCATTGATGAGCCTTTCTAAGATGATTACTCCATCTGTACAACGATTTTCAAAGCATTACCCCAAGCGGTTTATCTGGTAGGCGTGGCAAGCAGTCGTTTTTTATTAGCTGATCTCGATTGCGTAATTGTTACACACTGTTGGTTTTTTCGGTGTATCTTCCTGGTTTTTAGCTCGATTTCTTTCAAACCACTAAAGGTTTGAGGTTCAATAGTTAACCTATTCACCCACCGATTTTCAGCTTCTTCCCATACGCGGTTTACCCTGTAGGCGTGACAACATATTGGTGTTATTTTTCGTGAATAATCGCTCATAACTCTTTGTCTGTTTATCGTATTCCAGCCAAAGTTGGTACCGAGATGCGCCTTTATATCCCCCTTCTGTGTGCCAAATTTCAAGGCAATCGGATATGGCGTTCGAGTTTTATAGCAGTTTTTGTAAGTGTGCGACAAGAAAAAGAAAAATAAGAAGAAAAAAAAACCAAAGAAACTGAGCCAAATTTTGAAGTCGCATATCTCGGGAACGCGCGAAGCGATGTCGCTCAAATTTGGAATGTGGAGGGCTGCAGTTGGAGGGCATGTCCACAGCAAAAATCGTCTTGTTTCATCAAGGAAGCACAGAGCTACGGACGTGCGAAAATTGCGTTTTCTTTCTTCCTGTCAATATACTCACGGGTGTTACGCGCCGGCTTCTTGGGCCGCACGACACACTACCGTGTGTCTTGATATAGCTCCTGTCTGAGTGCTATTGATATAGCTAATGTTTGAGTGCTACTGACTGCTCGTGTTTATGTGCTACCGAGATAGCTCATGTCTGATACTGAGTGCTACTGATGTTTGTAGCTCATGTTTGCTTGCTACTGACAGCTCGTGTTTGAATTCTACCAGCGTACCTCTTTTGAGTGCTACTGATGTAGCTCATGTTTGAGTGCTACTCACTCTTGAGTGTTTGCAATGTAGCTCATGTTTTGAGTGCTACTGATGTAGTTCATGCTTGAGTGCTACCAATATGTTTATGGTGGAGTTCTACTGTTGTAACTCATGTTTGAGTGCTACCGGCGTAGCTTATGCTGTGTGAGTGCTACCGACATGGCTCATGTTGTGAGATGTAGCTCATGTTTGAGTACCAATTGCAACTTGAGTGCTACCAACATAGCTCATTTCTGGCTACAGCTACTGATGTAGCTCATGTCTGGGTGCTACTGACAGCTCATGTCTGGGTGTTGCTGACATATTGAGTGCTATCGATGTCACTCGGGTTACTACCGACGTACCTCATGTTTGAGTGCTATCGATGTAGTTCATATGTGACTGCTACCAATGTATTTTTCTACAGTTGTGACTCATGTTTGAGTGCTACTGACATAGCTCATGTGTAAATGCTTTTAACTTACCACATTTGAGTGCTACCGATGTAGCTCATGTATGGGTGCTACCGACGTAGCTTATGTCTGGGTATTACCAATGTAGCTTATGTCTGAGTGCTACTGATGTATAGTAGTTCAGTTTGAGTGCTACTGACATAGCACATGTTTAAGTGCTACTGACATAGCTCATACTGTGAGATGTAGCTCATGTTTCAGTACCAACTTACCTCATTAGAGTGCTACCAACATAGCTCATCTCTGGGTGCTATACGTGTCTGGCTACTAATGATGTAGTTCATGTCTGGGTATTACTGACATATTGAGTGCTGCTGATGTAACTCAGGTTTGGGTACTACTGACGTAGGTCATGTTTGACTGCTACTGACATAGCTCATGTTTGCAACATAGCTTGTGTTTGACTGAGTGCTACCAATGTAGTTCATGTTTGAGTGCTACCGTTGTAGCTCGTGTGAGTGCTACCAACCTGGCTCACATTGTGAGATGTAGCTGATGTTTGAGTACCAACTTGCCTCATTTGAGCGCTACCAAGTCTGAGTGTTACTGACAGATCGTGTCTGGGTGTTAATAACAAATTGAATGCTACTGACAGCTCAAGTCTAGGTGTTATGACATATTGAGTACTACTGATGTAGCTCAGGTTTGAGTACTACTGATGTAGCTCATGTTAGAGTCCTATTGACATAGCTCATGCGTGAGTCCTACCGATGTAGCTCATGTGTGAGTGCTGCCAACGTAGCTGATGTTTGAGTGCTACCAACATAGCTGATGTGTGCTACTGACGTAGCTGATGTTTGAGTGCTACCGACGTAGCTGGTGTTTGAGTGCTGCCAACGTAGCTGATGTTTGAGTGCTACTGAAGTAGCTGATGTTTGTGTGCTACCAACGTAGCTGATGCGAGTGTTACTGACGTAGTTGATGTTTGAGTGCCACCAACGTAGCTGGTGTTTGAGTGCTACCGACGTAGCTGATACGAGTGCTCCTGACGTAGCTGATGTTTGAGTGCCACGGACATAGCTGATGTGAGTGCTACCGACGTAGCTGGTGTTTGAGTGCTACCGACGTAGCTGATGTTTGAGTGCTACCGACGTAGCTGATGTGAGTGCTACCGACGTAGCTGATGTGACTGCTACCGACGTAGCTGATGTTTGAGTGCTACTGATGTAGCTGCCAATCCACCTGTCCCCAACTGAACCAGGCCTAGCTATCATTCCCCTTTTCCCTCCCTCCTAGGGGCTATACTTTAAAATGTGGAATCCAGCCAGCTTAATTTGCGGTCAACCAATCCATAAATTCCTTTCAAAAGAAAATTCCAGCAACCTTACCCTAAAAGGCCAGGTACCCTCTACGCCTACCTCTATATTTCACTCCCTTCCTGTGTGAAGGGAGGAGAATGATCGATGACTGGTTAGTGGGGACTTCCGGTGGTAGGTGATAACTCACTAGGCGAGACGATACTGGAGCATCTACCGATAGAATCAGTTGTGATTTGTGTGTGCCACCGCGGCTAGAGCACTATTGATCAAACTAGTGCCGGTGTCACAGTGATATATGTTTCCCCGGGTAACGTGTTTCCCGCACACATATCCCTAGGGATCCGTGTTTCCCCGCACACATATCACTAACTCGCTAGCGACCTACAAGTCACAGTGTTATGTGTTCCCCCGGGTAATATGTTTCCCCTTTATAAAGTCATGTGCAACGTACGTAGTGTTATAGCATATAGGCGCGCATGCACTTTTAATAATCATAGCTAGCAGCCATACCTATACAACTAATGCTATAATTATACATGTTGATGGAGGAAATCAAGCCATTCACTGGCATTCAACTATAACTGCTAAACTGTGCTGTGATTTGGCTATGTAGCTATAGCATCAGTTTAATAAAACAGTAGCTACAAGTATATGTATATACAATAAAATACTATCTCTAGCTATATAAATCATGTGATTGCAGCTATGTATAACTAATCAATGTAGCTACAGCTTTGGCATGCAGTCAGTCATTATCTACCCCCTTGCCGGTTCTATCTGGGGTTCCCCAAGGGAGTATTTTGGGACCTCTACTCTTCATTATTTACATGAATGATTTACCGTCTTGTGTTACCATCAGTAAAATTTTACTATTCATTGACGACACCAAGATTTATAATACTGTTTGTAGTCCTGGAGATATTTCACTGTTTCAAAATGATTTAGACTCAGCAACTTTGTGGATTTGAAAGATATTTCACAGATTTGAAATTTTTCCAAATCTGCCTACACCTATACATTTATCTATTTTTTATTTATTTATTACTGTGTAGGACTCCATCAATGAGTATAACACACAGATACAAAAACAAAATCAAAGTAAATTCAGATGATTTAACAAAATGTCCATACAATGAAGTGTATTGGTCTGTTTAAAGGGCTTCATTCATCCACTTGTGTAGTTAATATGTATGACAATACTTAATTCAGGTACACAATTTCCATTGAAAATGCTCGCAGATTCAATCTTGTATTGTTCAAATTTCAAAATTTTCCACTTTCAACATTATTATTCTAACATGCACCTATTCAGTGTTGTGCAATTGTGAGAGGGGTGCATCATGTACTTGGTTGTCTGTACCTACCCAAACTTTTCCATTAGCAAAATGCTTCAGAGAGCCATACCTATAATCTAAAGGCAGTATATATAATCTGCAGGCAGAAAATATTATGAATTTTATGTGGGAATGTCTCTAAATTGCAGTATTTTAGCATCTATTTTTCAAAATTTCCTAGGGGGGGGGGGGGGGCCATGCCCCCAGGCCCCTCTAGTTCCAGCATGCTTTTGCTGAGCCCCCCTTTATAAATCCTAGATCCGCCCCTGTCAAGGACATCACACTTATTGAGCAGGTCCAGAGAAGAGCAACAAAGTTTATTTTAAATGACTATAGTTCTGATTATTAGTATAGCTAGCTAGTATAATTATTGTATTAGCTTATATAGTAGCTATATAGCTAGTTAGTATACTATAGCTATATACATGCAATATGCATGGGTGTCTATTAGCTAGATATAGCAATATATCTACTGAATGGTTGGATCTCGTACTGTTTGCAACTATAGCCATAGGACCTTGGAGTTACTGCACGATGGCTATATCTTAGTGGGAAACACGGATCCCTGGTGATATATGTGCGGGGAAACACGAATCCCTAAGGGATATGTGTGCGGTGAAATATTTAAAATATCGCTACGGGAAACACATATCACTGACAGCTTTTGGTGGGAAACACGGATCCCTAGTGATATGTGTGCGGGGAAACACGGATCCCTAGGGATATGTGTGCGGGAAACACGTTACCCGGGGAAACATATATCACTGTGACACCGGAAACTTTCTTGAGAATCTTCCTGGTCACATTCTGACGGTTATCACTGTGGTTCGCGGGGTAAAAGTAGAAGTTGATACCCTATTCATCACGACATCATTCCGTTTGAGGTAGAGATGAAATATCATTGCTCTCCGTCTCTCACTTTTACGCACGACGAGTTGAAGTTCGATCACACGAGCCAACAAATGGCGCCTTCTGCATCACGTGCGTAACTGGCTGGAGGCGTGCGTGATTCCTTTTGTGCTAACCACAGTTAAGCTATTAACCTCCATTTAAGCGCGTCACTAATCCCTGTTAGGTATATTATCTATGGTGGTAGACCAGAGCTAAGAAGGACTGAGAATTACATTTTAGGTGCTATAGCAGATCTCCGTGATTTTGATGAGAGATTCAGAGTTTTATAAACAAAGGCCACTCAGTTGAAAACTGAACTTTTGGCTTGATTTATGAAAGAGAAATTTAGTACTGTTGTATGTTGCAATAAGTATGGCCCTAACAAAGAATTTGAAAACTTACGTGAGTGGACAAGAATCTTTTGGGTATCAGTAAAACTAGTGGTGAGTGTGTCAGTTTGTTTGACATGTTGTCTCTCAATGGAACAGCCTGACTGCTCCAAACCTAGCTACAATTTTATAATCTTCTTAAATGCAACAACTTTGTAAAGATCAGGCTTTGCAGGCTCCTTGAGCCTCCTTACTTGTAAACCTAATACTAATACTAACTTTAGAATGGATTTACCATCAATTGAGCAAAATGAACACTAGTGGTGATAATTTTAGTGGCTGAAAGTTAAGTTAAAATTTTATCAAATCTCTTTCGTGCTGCATGGGTTTGCTAAGCCTGTGGTGGAGTTACTGAAGTGTTGGTAGCCTGTAGTTGTTTACTAGATAGGAAAAAAATGGCAAGGCCAACAAAAAAATGTCATTGCTTACTTTCTGGACAAGAATAGCATTGATAGTAACTTGTTGATGCACTGCAGTATCACATTGTGGTGATACACAAACATTTAATGGTAGTACCCATTTTGCCACTTTCTCTCTCGATACTTTTCTTTGACTGCTTGGTTCACACCAATGAAATTATATAGAACATGCTGACCATGCAGGTTTCTACTCTGTTTAGAGATCATTTTAATATGGGCTCTGCTACTAACAATTAACCGTACATTTTTATGTTTTAGTGGGAAAAATGATTAATATTTCCTTACTTGTTTTGTAGTTAATACTGGCTAATATTTTAGTTGATGCGTACCAAAGCATGAAAAGGTACCAAAGCATGAAAAGCTAATATTTTAGTTGATCTGTATTTCACCAGACCCTTACTTTATGCGAAGGGGTGGGCGGCGCCAGACTAACAACTAGTGTGCTTGATAGGTTATCAGAGTGACCGTTCCCTTCCATTCCTGATTCCCCTTCCGGTTATTATAACTTGCCAAAGTATTATTGTAGACAGCAGCATCCAAGCAATGAAAAATTGTCAGTGCTGAGACTATTTACAAGTAACTCGTTACATATTACTTGTAACTGAACTATTTAGTTACAGTTACATATAATAAAGTAACTATAATCATAGATAGTATACACCCTACCCGGGATTGCATACCGGCAGATATCAAAGAAACAGTCCACGTTGTACTAATCGACACCTTCCTTTGATGATTTTGAGCACGCTGCAAAGGGAACGAGTAGTTTTTGGACAGTTCGCCAACTCCCTAAGATTATAAAGGGCAGTAGGAATAGTAAGGTTGGTTAGATAAATTATTGAATTAGCGTGATATGCATCGAAGCAGTTTTAAAATCGCTGTAACAGACCACTAAGCCTGACAGAAATACACTATTTTTCATGCACATGAGATTTTATTATCCCCAACCTTTGGCACATTAAATGACAAATAATTTTATATTAATCAGCCAAAATTAATCATGTACTAACCAGACTAACTTTAAACCGTTTTTCTAGGTAAACTCCACGAGTTAATGCTTTAAAAAGTTACTCTTTTTACTGATAAAGTCTTCTGAAATCCCCAAACTGTTGAAACGCTAGTTTTCTGGTAATTTATTTATCTAAGAAAGGTTTAAACAACACAAGTAGTTTTTATTTATACTATGATTAAATAAAATCCACGTATGAAGTATAAACGTTTTGTAAATAATTTACACTGTGCAATTTTTGCTAATAGATTTTTTCAGTTTTATAGCTTGCGGATGAATGACAGAAGAGGGCATCGAAAGTTAAGACTTACAAGCAGAAAGCAAAACCCATGAGAATTGGTTGCAGTACTCGGCCATTTGATTAGTGTTTCTTTTCCTTTGAACTTTAGCCAAGAGGACATTTCTTCTTATAGAAAACAGAGCTATTGTATAAAGAATTATTTTAAGTGTACATGTGTACTGTATAAATAAAATAATATTATCACTTAATAAGCATGAAAATGTTATGTACAAATTTGCATTATTATGTTGTATCATGTAATTCTCTTCAGAGAATTTTTGTGCATTTTGTGGATTCTTTTGTATGCTGTTCGTACTGTTCTAGCCACCCATTTGCCATTGAAAATCCTCGCACGGTAACATCGAGTTCTGTTGTTTTTAACAAAAGAGCTATATGTATTTCATCATCATCAATCTCAAAATCAGCAGTGGTAATTAGCTAGAAAAACTGAACATCGTCATTGACTACTTTTTTGATCATCTCCTCCTTCAGTGGCTGTAAAGGATATTTAATTGTCATCAGCACTTCTCTGACAACATGCTCAATTGCAAAGAAGAGTCGATAAGTTATATCTTTAATTGGTGTCCAGTAGTGTTTTACATGTCATAGGCCCCCTCTATATCTATCAAATCAGTCCAATGTTCATGATCAGGTTCAAGTTATCTCTCAGTATTGTGGTGGTCTTTAACCAATTCCATTAAGCACAAAATCATTTCCTCTTTGAATTCATGGCTGTCCCTTTCCAACTTCTTTCGCAGTTGCCTACATAATATATCCAGCAACATAATACAAAACCCTTTTCAGTTGCAAGATCCTCTGAGCAAACTCGTTTATCTTGGTGCATCACTTTAAAGTGATCATCTAAACATTTGCAAAACACTGGCTAAATCAGTTAGGTGTTGAAATAGCACTGGCTTAACTAGCTCACCAGAAGCTTTTAAAAATGTTCTCCACTGGGTTAAAAACTCTGGTGTGGACCGAAGAAGAAAGAATTTTCTCCAAATTTTATCAGTATTCAGTGTAGCTGAAAACTTTAGTTACAGATCAGTGCTTTTATCACTCAGTCCTTTCAATGAATCTGACAGTTTATGGGCAAAAACATTCACTGTGTCTTTATTCTCCTTTCTCAAGCACCACTCGAGTAATCGCTCTGCAGACTTTCTACTTTCAATTGTTGAGGGTGCTTTAACTTTGAACGAATCGCCTGAAAGCACTTGCTCTAGAGCTAGCACCAGCTCGTTTTCATAACCTGTGATAAAGACAGAAAGGTGAGGTATACGTATTGCATGTAACCATAAATTACATATTGTTTACCCACCCAAAGCCAAAGATTCTACCCTTTTACCTCTGCCAGAATAATCGCTACACTACGCCATTTTTACAAACAAATTACGAAAATGTAACGTAATACCGGTTATTAAAGTACAACGAGGATTGTACGTGTTGATTGGTGTTGATAACCTTGGTGCGCAATCCCGGGTAGGGTATATACTATCTATGCTATAATCTTGGTTGCATACAAATGCATATTGTGACTAAAAAGGTACCAAAGCATGAAAAGCTCAACACAAGGAGAGAGACGCCTTAAATACCCCGGTCTAGACTACCAAGCACTGGGTGGACAGTACAGGAACCCTGGCAAGACTAGCACTATTAAATTACAAAATTATGGCATACAGAAAAGTTCAGTTTAGGCAAACCGATTGATCCTAGTCTGAGGAGGCTCTAGAATTAAAAATTCTGTGTGAGTAGGAGAGACTGCAGCAATGAGAGTAGCCTGAAGTCTTCTTTGCTACTTCACAAGCATTGACTACTTGGGCAATAGATGAATTTCATAATAAGGAATTTTAAACCATTGCCCCTAGCAACCTGAATTTACATTATTTTGTAGGTGTGAAAGTAACGTCTCCAATTTTTAATAGGATAGCATATATATATATAGGTGTATGGGAGGGGGTAACAGTTGCCCCTTCTGGGCAATCACATGGATAGTGTATGGGAAACCACAAATTTCAAAGTGTCGTAACTCATGATCTATATACTCTATCATTTTAAAATCTGGAGAGGTTAATTGTGAGATTCACACCTACAAATAATGTTAAATTGAGAAATGACATTAATTGAATTTGTTGTTTTCCCACACATTATTTATGTGATTGCCCAGAAGGGGCAACTGTTGCCCCCTCTCATAGGCAATGTATAGAAAAATGACAAACTTTAAAATGTTATATCTCATGACCTACAAATGCTATCCTTTTAAAATTTGGAGACATTACTATAGACATTTACCCCTACAAAGGTTGCTAGGGGAAACTTTTGTTATTATGAAATTCATCCATTGTGTCTGGCATAAAATGGCCTAAACAAATATCCACTAATGGTCCTCAGATACTATGCTCTTTGCTCTCGGAGGACACGATAGATTTTGTTTAGGTTTTATAATGTACCGTACGCAAGGAAATTTTGACGTAAGAAAAATTTGACGAATTCTGACTTCAGCAGATTTGACGAATAAAATGTTGACGAAAATCAAGAAATTGTAGGCAAAACCTGTACTTTTAAGGGCGCTTATAAACATTTGATGAATTTAAATTTGACGAATTAAACCCAGGCCGATTCGTCAAATTTTTTTGACGTCAAAATTTCCTTGCGTACGGTAGTTAAGTAGGTGTAGCTTGTAAGTAGTTCAGTTTATTGTAATTAGTGTGGTAGTTTGTAATTAGCTAGTCTTTGTATTCTTTTGTGTTAATTCTATTATTAATATTTATTATGGCACAAAAGAAACCAATATCCACTAATCAAATAATCCTTTTTGCACTACAATAAGTAGTCTATAGTTAAAACTGAACATTCTGATCTTGTCAACGCAGGGGTATATTATCTATGGTCAAATCATAGGGGTGTCTATTCTATGGAAACATCAGGGATCTACCTATACTGACTCACAGGAAAAGGCAGATTTACTTGCAGACTACTTTTCATCCGTGTTTACCCACGAAGATACATCTCATATCCCAGACCTAAGTGGTGAAACATTATCTAGTATTCCACAGATTGTAGTGCATTCAGATGGTGTAGCCCAGCTATTATCTAACATCAAAGTGAACAAAGCACCTGGACCTGATAACCTTCAAACACGTTTCCTACAAGAAGTTGCATATGAGATTGCACCAATCCTTACTGTTATCTTTCAAGCATCATTAGACCAAGGTGTTTTACCAAGCATTTGGAAAACAGCAGCAGTTGTCCCAATTTTTAAAAAAGGTGCCAGATCCGATCCAGGCAATTATAGGCCAGTATCCTTAACTTGTATTTGCTGTAAAATCTTAGAACATATTGTATATTCCAGCATTACCAAACACTTACAGTACCATGAAGTTTTATGCGATGGGCAACATGGATTTCGACAGAAACGAAGCTGTGAATCACAACTGATCACCACCATTAATGATTTTGCCAAGTGCCTTAATGAGAAGAGTCAATGTGATGTCCTCCTGTTAGACTTTCGTAAGGCCTTTGACAAGGTACCTCATGCACGCCTTTTCCAAAAACTTCACCATTATGGAATTCATGGAGCACTACTACTTTGGCTTAAATCTTTCTTAACCGATAGATCATAATATGTCATACTAGATAACCAAAAGAGCCATCCAACCCCAGTATCATCGGGAGTTCCTCAAGGCACAGTGCTAGCCCCACTTCTCTTTCTATTGTATATAAATGATTTACCTTCTCGAGTACGCTCTAAAGTAAAGTTGTATGCCGATGATGTATTACTCTACTCCTACATTAAATCTGAATCTGATTGTCATGCATTACAAGAAGACCTAGATGCTCTCGCACAATGGGCACATATTTGGCAGATGGAGTTTAACCCCAGCAAATGTGAATTCTTGAGAGTTACCAATAAGAAAAACCCCATTGTCTTTAATTACTGCATTGAAGCTGTACCTATTGCCCAAGTTGCTCATACCAAATACCTTGGCGTAACAATTTCAAGCAACCTTTCATGGAATGAGCATGTCCAAAAGATTACCAACAAGGCCAAACAAGTAAACAACTTTTTGTATCATAACTTACGCGAATGTCCTACTCACATTAAAGGTAATTATTTCAAGATTATGGTTCATCCAATCATTGAATATGCTGCGTCTGCTTGGGATCCCCACACCTTGTTGAATATAAACAAGCTAGAATCAATCCAGAGAACTGCTGCTAGATTTTGCTTTAATGACTTTTCAAGATATTCAAGTGTTACTAACATGTTGTCTTCTCTTAATCTACCATTGTTACAGGCAAGAAGAACCCAAGCTAAATTAAGTACTTTTTACAAAATAATTAACGGATATTTGATTGTGCCTACAGATGATCTTACCCCTAAACTTTCAAGTTTAAGGAGTGGCTACTATCACCAACCAATGACTCTAATTGATGCATACAAATTTTCCTTTTTCCCATCAACCATCAAATTATGGAACCAACTCCCTGCTGATGTAATTAATTCCTCTACCCCTAATGAGTTTTGTAATAACTTAAGTAACTTTTATGATCACACCTGTGCGTTATAATCTTTTGATTGCTGCACAGTAATAAATATAATATAATAATGGTGAACTAGTCTCGCGTGGCAAGACCGCGCAGGGCGCTTATCAATTGGAAATTACTAGTATAAGCGCCTGCTCTGCTAGATTACCGTACTTATAAGCGCCCTTAAAAGTACAGGTTTTGCCAACAATTTCTTTGTTTTCGTCAACATTTTATCTGCTGAAGTCTGAATTCGTCAAATTTTTCTTACGTCAAAATTTCCTTGCGCACGGTACTTGTCAGAGGAGGGCGTAAACAGTTTCGCTGTTAAAATGAATTATGCTAAACCATGGGTTTCTGGATGAATTAAAATGTGTGGAATATATAACAAACTGTGGCATCATTGTTTGGTTTAGAATATAAATACCTTGCTAGCGCTAGTGTTGCTATATGCGCGAAATGTTGTTAATAATAATATAGATTTAATGTACATACCTCCATAAGTGGAGTATAATCGTACATATCTGAATTACAATTATATGATTGTGTGTGAATGTATATTAACATTATTTGTTGTCAGTTAATTACAAGTGTGTGCATGTGTGTGTGTGCAAGTTGGCTTGAAAATTTTCCACTGAGTTTTGATTGATAACATCTCCTGGCAAAGTATTCCAAAGTTTAATTGATGATGGCATATATGAATATTTGTATGTGTCCACTCTTGTGTACGGCTGCATGAGGTGACCACGTGTATAGTGACATGTTACTGGTACTAGTATATTGTCATCAATATCAACATCAACAATATCGTTAATTATTTTGTAAAACATTATCAGTTTTGCATTTGTTCTTCTGCTTTGCAAACTAGGCCATCCCAAAGATTCCATCATTTTAGTCACACTAGCATATCTGTCTTTCTTATTTAAAGCAAATCTTGCTGATCGTCTTTGCACCATCTCTAGTCTGTCGATGTCTGTCTGGTAATGTGGAGACCATACCACTGATGCATACTCTAAAACTGGTCGTAGATAAGTTTGATAGCATGATGATTTTACAGCGATTGGACAGTTTGTTAAGTTACGTCGCAAAAAACCAAGCACAGAATTTCCCTTCTTGACAACGTTGTTGATGTGTTCATGCCTGTTCCATCAGCTTTGCCTAGAAAACCAGTGGCGGAGGAAGTAGTTGATATGAGGGGGGGCTGGGCTGACCCAGACTTATTTCTACAGTTTGGTAAGGTGAGACCAAAAAAAAAAAAAAAAAAAAAGGTCGCAACTACCTGACAAGAGCTTTCCACCTCACCAGCTACCATTTCTAGCTGATAAACTACTTACGTAGCTCGCTACACACTGACTACTTTATTACAGTGACTGCTCTATTAGAGTATCTCGATCTTTATCACGGTTTTCAGCCTCACTCCAAGAAAGATCATTTCGGTGAGATATCATTCCTCCCGAGGGGGGGCTTTAGCCCCCTAGCCCCCCCCCCCCTTTCCGCCGCCTATGTAGAAAACTAAGCGCTTTTACAAAACAAACCGCACCATTTTAATCCTTACACCATAGATAATAGACACCCTACACGAAGTACAACCGCGATTATTACCATTCGCTAGATTTGTGTTGAGACTATATTGAGGTTCACGTGATAATAAACTATGCAATTAAGGTAATATTTTCAAGTAGCGCCTGAATCGCTTCCGCCCTCCTCTGACTACTTGTCAAAATACATTATAGGAGTGCGTTTATTAGAAATACTCAATAGTTCACACGTCTGTAATCTCTCTCTCTCTTTTTCCAGAGACTAATACAAATTTCAGGTCATTGTAGTCCTTACCTGTTTATACCTTTTTTGTACAAGATCACACCACCGCCTATAAACCCACAATCGAAGCTACATTCATCCGAGGTTTCAGTGTTGAGCATATTAATATGCACAAGAATCGTTTGGGATATGCTCGCTTCGGGGTGACTACGTTCTTCGCCTACACTCATTCTAATGATCAAGTTGGTGCAGATGGGCTGCCCGTAACGCCAAGTGCTGTACGGATATTGGGAAGATTTCCGTTGCTGAGGGAATTAAGCCATAAAAACTTGTGTGCGCACATAGACATAGGAAGGCTAAAGAATGGTAAGCAATTCACACGAAATATAAAGTCTGTCCTTTAAATGTGGTATTGTATAGAGCGAATGGTGATTGTAGCAGAATATTACAAGGCAAACTTAGAGGATTACTTTAGGGATGGAACAACTGTGAGGTAAAATATCAGACCTGTATTTTATCTCGGTTTTCTCATAAATCATTACCTAGTGTTTTAGATAGGCAGCGGATATGTTTCGAAATAGTAGATGCTCTGGCCTATTTGAACAGAAATGGCATCGTCCATCGAAATATGTCACCAAACAACATCCTTCTCACTCCTGAGGTAACGCTAAAGTCAACGTATGATGAGTACGTATATATATTTTGTGCTGTACATACAGGGATCAGTGAAGCTATACCAATATGGATTTTATCACATGACAGAGGGTGGAAAAAATGTGTGCTTCCCTATTGGGTTAGTGTGTATATAGTAATGAGTTAAGTTGGATACGTATTATGCTGTGTGGTAGGTTTCCACGTTACCTTGCACCAGAAGTGATTGCAACAGGACCAACATCACCCAAACCTGAAGTGTCTTCTATCCATGAGTCAGTGAGACCAGTTATGAACAGTTGCAAAGTAAACGCATTGTTGTGTTGTATGGTAGTACTGTATAGTAGGGCTGGATCTGATAGGTTTGCTCTTTCTCACATAGAAAGATTGATCAGAAATTAGTCTTCACATTGTATTGGTGGTATTGGTTTGAGTGAATTCTTATTGCCTATAGAGTATACAATCTGAAATATGCTTTTGATAAGTTGCTGTAAAATTATATGTATCTGGAGTGATGATGCCTTTAAAATACTAAGGGTTTAACCTTTTTACTGTTAGATGTTATTTTACATGTATCTTTTTAGTGTAGTGTGTATATATATATATATAGTACAACTTGGACTTACCTCTGTACTTTTGTGTCTCATTCCTTTTTGTTTCCAAGGTGTCATTTCTCAGGTAGGATAATATGTCAATGACTTCATGTTTTTGCTATAGTAAGAATAAACAGGAATGGTCTGTGTCCTATTTCTCCTGTAGTGGGTTGTATATAATGGCTCCTTGTGCAACACACTACTGGATACTGTACAAAATTTTGGTGATAACTAAATTTGGTGAATTGGGGATTCATCGCCAAACCTTCAAATTTAAAATTCTCTAAGCAATTATTGAGGTTGGTTTTTACAAGCCAAGTGTAGCTTCATGGATGCTTACAAACTTTACTGGTAAATTAGCTCAGTTAAATGCCTACAAGTGGACGTGGAAGCTGCCTGCTCTAAAACTAAACTAGAACCTACAGGCTCCACGTAAGCGTGCACACCTGCCATTTGATAAATGGGTGAGGCTCCACGTATGCCTGCAGACAGAAACAAATGATCCAGATAAGTGGGTGTGGCTCACTGGGCTGCAGCAGGAATCATTCCACATGAACTACCATTATACACATGATCCAATCTTGGTCAGATAAAGTGGATTAGACACGGATTACTCAACCCATGAAAGCAACCAGGCAGGTAGCCAGCCTACTGATGGATGCAATGACCTAAAATTAATCCACAAGGCAGACAGAATTGTACAGCATGCATGCTTTGTCCCTCTGTCAGATTACAATACATGCAACAGTACAACACCAATTTATCAGTGAGAGCAATCTCGCCATCTGCAATTAAATCACCAAATATTAATTTAGCCAATATTTGTTGTTATTATTTTTTAATGAATTTACTTTTGAATTACATGAAATCCATGCAAAGACTTTGAAAACTGTTTTACAGTACATTGAAGTTTTAGCATCATGAAATTTAATTTCTGACTTTAGGTTGATGTATGGTCATTGGGAATTATTCTACTAGAGCTCTTCTTGGTAAGTAATACTTGTTGCTTCTGTACATGTGTGTATGTGCCTAGTGGCACCGTTTTAGCCTTTACTGTGTACTTGGTTGTGAAGGGAAAACACATATATGCTGACTTGTTCCTGAGGAATGCTATACCAACCATGCTGGGAAGAATCCTTCTGTTAATAAGCAACCATAACAGTATGTCACCCACCTCCATGTAGTGTATATGCTAGAGTGTGTATAGGAAATGCAATGCATCCCTTGGACTCACTATTAGAAGCACATGGAGCTAAAGATAAGGTGTGCAACATATTTAGTTAAATACGTCTATTTTTATCCTAATACTATGTGATAGAAAATGGAGGATAACTTGCCCAGCTTTCTCTATGCTTGTCTGGACCCATCTCCAGTGAATAGGTATTGTATTGTACATGTGCGCACACAATCTAACACTACGTACGCACACATTATGTGTATGACATGTAACATGCATATCAGTAACTCACAACTATACATGTATTTCATATTTCTTGTGCAGGCTGAGTCCTAAAGAGCTTCTTTCTCATGCTTATCTCAGTGGTGTTTCAATTCATGTGTATAAAAAGGTACATCGCAGTGATAACATTTCATCAGTTAACTAAATGACCTAATATGTTTTGTTGAATTTTTTCAACGTCACATATTTTTCAATTTATTGTGTGTAATTTAAAATTCTGTGTAGCGGACTCAAGGAAACAAATAATATGTATGTTCAAAGTGATATAGCTAGCTATGTCTGCACCTAATAGAACACTAGAGCTCTGCTCTGCTGGATCCAAAGTTTGAAATTGATAGCCGGTTACTAGCTAGTGTAGCTGGCCCAAGCTGGTAATACAAAGGTTCTCAAGATTGGATGATCATTGTACTGAAGGACAATGAAATTACCCATGGACTAGTGTCATTTCCATGGTGCTTCACTTAGTAGACTGTCCAATGACAAAAGACTAAAAATTTATTGCGAATTTTCCCCAATTTACAAACAGTAGTGTGTGTATTTGAAGTTTGGTCAAAATCTGTTTTGTGTTGTACTGTATGTACAATGATAAATGTATAACGATAGGGATGATAATACGTATGTTCTTGATGTGTTATAGGAAGAGATTATGGTGATTGATAACTGCTTTAGAACACCAAAGAATAGGGTTAAACATCTTGTATTACCAGAATATCGGTTCTTAACTACAAGTATGTTTGTGTGTGTGTTTTTTTGTATATTTGAGGGCTGGAGGCCCAGGATAGAAAATTACCACATGTAAACTCTGTTGTGACATCCTTAAGCTTGCACACATAATTCTTTATCAACCTATGCAAAGAATCTGTTTATGGCTATCTCTCTCTGTGTTGGTAAGTCTCATGGTTGTATACAGGTGTTCCGTTAACCAGGTCAAGGTTTTGTTTCCATGTGTGTTCTTTACCTACACCTGATCCATGAGCTTGTGGGCACACTTTTCCACATGAATAGAATTGGATAACTCTTGACAGATCTAGCTATATCTATCGTACACTGCGAAATGTATTAAAGGCAATCCTCTGTGAGTTATGGCTGAAGGGTATATACTTTGGCTTTTGATGTGTGAATTGTGACACAAATCACTTCTTGTTGATACTGAGGTAACTTTGTTGTACGCACGTTATACCATTATAGTAGGAAACAGTATAAAACTTTGGTGAAACGTGATTGGCAAAAAAAAACCCAGCAAATTCACCATTCTTTATCATGTGTCACTATACATTGCGTATAGATAATGATAGCTGGAAATGTTGTTTGGCAGAGAAATGTTAAAGGACAATTTGCCATTGTTTTTTGTTACCAAAGTTTTATTTTTCTAAACTCGCTTTGTAACATTAGCAGAGAAAATTAAGTCATTTGCTATGAGGTAAATGGTATCTCAAGGCAACTACCATACTTTGTGTACATAAGTGAGAGCTCACATAAAGTATAAGTTTCTATTCTGGGCTTTGGTCTTCTACAGTGTGTGGTTGTGATTTGTCTGTGTGTGCATATATGCATGGTTTTATACATGTTCATATGTACAGCTATATACGAGTGCTATAATAATTTACCTTGTTGGGTATATAGATGAGGCACCAGAAGAGGTGGATCACCTTACAGAATTACTTATATCAGAGGTCTACTATCTCTGGTGTTTGGCTGGTGGTGATCTGGAGGGGGAACTGAAGAAAGCAGGCATTATTAGGACACAACCTCCAGTGTGTAGATTGCCAAGGTGATGACACATATAAATGGCCATTTCCATGTTGGTTGTTGCTCACTTAATTAAACCTGGCATACGCCCACAATCAGAATATTTAAATCAGGTTGGAGCAATTACTAAATGGCTAAATGAAAGTAATTAATGTGTACAGTACCTACATACAGCAAGCTACGAGTAAACTTCTTCTTTTAGTGGAGTTTCTTGTCTTGTGTGTATATTGTATGCTCCATTTTATATAGCATTTTGACCAGAGATGGGTCGGTGTATGGATTGGAGAGGGACAGAGTGTTCCTCTATGATGATAGTACACATGTCCTCTCCTTCAGTCAGCTAAGAAAGGTATGTAAAAATCCAACACTTCATGCCCCCTTGGTGTGTTTCATAAAACGCTTTGTTCTTAAGTGTCTAGCTAGTGTCAAGAGTAAAGTAACCAAGAGCACCAAGCAGTGTATTAGTACATATGTAAAAATGATTGCATGAACAGCATGGATAGTATCACACTACAACATTAAGTGAAAACACAATATTATTATTCAGCATTAATAAGTGAATCCCAGCAGTTGTAGCAACATGCCCATTTGTAGTACAGCTTTCTTGACACTTGTATTGCTATAGGTGTAGGCAACTTCCGTTGTCTTGTTTAGTAGGATTCATCAGTTATTGTAGGATTCGAAACAACTCAGCTGGTAGTGGTTGGAGATCACCAATGCTTTTTTTGTTTTTTTTTGTCTGTCAGATCCTAATAGAACAGTCACCTAAACACCACCTTATAATTAAAAAGTAAAAAAGTTAATTTGGAATTTAGAATATAAGTATATAGGACCACCATTACTGTAAGTATAGTTAACATGTTCTGTGGAAACTTACCACAGTATTATATTCACATTATATGTTATCTATAGAGACTCAAGGGGATGACTACACTTGACTATTATCCTTTGTTAGAAGGGGAAAAGTGAGTGGTGTTATTTGATTGGGTGATATAGTCATATCATATATAAGTTGGATGGAAAGTTGTTTAGTCTATTTATGTTTCACTAGTACACAGAAAAATTTGGAATTTTCAATTAGAGTAGGGACCATAGCACATCGATAAAAAGTAGGCGCCCCAGCTATATTTATTATGGTCTGAAAAGTGAAGTATCCATTATGCTTTGTTGTCAGCTATGTTCAACCCGTTACATAGAATTTCGGATCAACAATGACGCCTGTGCAATCCACGCATACCAAAAGAAAGAAATGGTGCCGCACGCCCCAGTATTAATTATCGTCCTATCATGAAAAGTGAAGTATCCACTGATTACGTTTCATTGCCTGCTATGTTCAACCCCATTACACAGCAGTACGAATCAAGAACTGTTTGAAAAGCACCTCTGCAATCAAAATAGCCACTAAAAAAAAATACGGACGATTTCCGTTACGAAGGGAGGTCATCACGTGCTACCATCAAATCGACACTTTTCGCTGTCAGCAAAGATGAATGGGACACAAAGGAAGACACTGGTAAGTCTATGAAGGATGCATTGTACATACTGCGGTATGCCAAAAGACACCAGTCGGGTCGAAGCGAAATCGAACAACGAAAAAATCAAGCCTGTAGCCTTAGCCGTTATCGAGTTACGCTTGTCTGAAGGCATCAGTCAGTCAGTTACTTACTCAGTCAGTAGAAAATTCCATTAAATAAATTATTTTTAAAATTCCGTAGAAACTTGTTGAAATTGTTTTGGGTTGATCTAAAAGCTTTTTTGGGCTTAGTTTTACCTAACCAATACTGCCTCATTGTCGTCAGGGAAAATTGAGGCTGTTTTTTGGGTGATATTACTCCATGGGCCACGCCTACTCCTTTGTGGTCCCTACTATACAGTTACTATTGTACTGTATGATTATATGGTATGTACTTAATATTAGAGCTGCACGGTATGGCGATACTTATCGGTAGAGGCGATATCACCCTTGCACGATATCAAGTTGTAAGCACGGCGATAATTATTGTACGTAATTAAAAACTAAGCATGATCACGTGTTCTGAAAACAAAGGAAACATGGCGGATGAATCTTCACTCCTGCAGTCCGAGCTCGAGTCCGAGTCATCTTCTACTAACCCTTCTACTGACCCACCCTGAACAGTAGAAGGGTTAGTCAGTAAGCGAAATACAAAGACGTTCATATGGAAATACTTTGGTTTCTTACCTGATGGAAATGGACAACCTTGTGGCAATCCGAAGTGCCGCCTTTGTGGAGCACAAGTACTAGCAAAGGATAGTAATACAAGTAATTTGTACCGCCACTTACGCTATAAGCATCCAGACGAGCACAGTATCGTGCAAGCCGCTACTGGCACTAAGGGGAAGAAGACAGACAACGACAGTGGTAGGCAGCCATCGCTTGAAACAACATGGGACAAGACGAAAATGTTATCAGCAAAGTCACAAGAATATAGAAGGCTCACGAAGTCTGACATTTTGTTTGGCTCGAGATATGCTACCTATTTCTACTGTGGATAAGGTGGGATTTCGTGAAATGCTCCGTACTTTCAATCCCAGGTACGAACTTCCATGCCGAAACCATTTTACAAATATTGCCATTCCTGAATTAGTAGCAGAGACTCGAAGCAGTATTGAGAGCCAAATTACTGATGGTAATATTTATCATTTTGCTGCCACCACTGACATGTGGACATCGGCAGCTGGAGATCCTTACATCACCTTAACGTGTCATGCCATCAGCCAACAATGGGAACTCAAGTCCTACTGCTTACAGACCCACTATCTACCCCAAGGCCATACGGCAGTTAACATTAAGGATGTCCTGTTGGAAACTCTGCACGAATGGAATCTAGAGCCAGATAAATTAGTTGGGATTACCACTGACAGTGGATCTAATGTAAAACTAGCTTGTGAGCTTTTAGGATGGGTAAGGCTTAGCTGTTTTGGGCATAATTTGAATTTAGCAGTGGGCAAAGGACCAGGATACAGTGTGCTTTAAGGGTTTGTCGAGCATTAGTGGTCAGCTTCTCAAGGAGCTGGAAGAAACAAAGAGATTTGATTGAAGCTCAAGAGCAGAAGAATTTGCCCATTCATAAGTTAAAAGTTTATGTTGTGACATGCTGGGGATCTTGTTATGACATGGTAGAGCGTGTGTTGGAGCAATTAGAAGCTATCAGGATGGTGCTGTGTGATGACCGCAACTCGTCCCATCTAATACCATCATGGCAAGATTGTGACATGCTGGAATCAATTGCTGTTGCGTTAAAGCCATTGAAAGCGATGACAGATGCTTTGTCTAGTGAGCAGTGTGTCACTATTTCTGCGGTAATGCCATTGTTGAGCCACATCTATAGTACAATGGAACATGAGGTAAATGACACAGAAATGACTGATGAAATCGAAGAACTTATTATGGAGGATTTGAAGATAAGGTGCATGGATCCAGATATGAGACAGCTGCTTGAACTTGTTGGACCCTCGTTTTAAACTTGCACACATCACTGACAAGGATGGTATACTAAAGGAGCTAGAAAAACAGATGATGACGGAGATTAACACCTAAACACTCACCTCTGCTCAAGCTAGTGTCTCACCCCAGTCAACTGCAAGTAGATCATGTGATACTGGCCCTAGCTCATCTCTCAGTTCTGCCACTGCACTAGCACCTCCTCCTAGTAAGAAAGTGAAAGGATTAAGTAAAATACTAAGTAACTGTTTTGGCAATGCTGAGGTACAGGTAACCCCTCAACAAAGAGTTAAACAGGAAATTGCTCAGTATCTTACCCATCCCCAGCTCAGTATGGAAGATGAACCTCTTCGATGGTGGAAGTCTGAGTGTGTTCGGTATCCAGTGCTTTCTAAGGTGGCAAAAAAGTTTTTGTGTCTGTGTGCTACTAGCTAGCATGCACTCAGAACGTGTCTTTAGTTGTGGAGGAAATATTGTCTGTGACAGTAGAACCTGTCTTAGACCTCAAAGAGTAGATAGTTTGGTGTTTTTGGCACAAAACCTAAAATGAACTACATTGTAACTGAACTTGTTAGTTGTTATTTACTAGTCATGTCTTGTTATACCTTATACTGCTTTTACTTTGTACCCTAGCATTGTAGCTGTTTTTATCATGTCATGTCACAGGTATATTACTGTAACTCATTGTTGCAGAGCTTATGATAACGTCCGGACAAAATCCGGACAAAATCCGGTCAAAATCCGGTCAAATTGCATAGATGTCTGACCATAATGCAATTTGTCCGGACACAGTGTCCCATCAAAGCATAAAGAAGGAGCCTAAAGGCTGAGCTGGCATGCTATCAACAATAACAGTCACTTGGTTGTCAGGAGATAGTAAACATTCTTACAACCCAAGGGAGTGACCATAAATGTACCATTGCCAACCCTCTGGTGTACTTTAACACATAACAGCTGCAGTAAGGCATGTGATGTCTTACCACTATAATGTTCATTTGCTATGCCACAGTGAACATACAGTATTGGGCATTCATCTCATGTCCAGTCAATTTTGGCAATTGTCTGGCCAATTTTGGTTTATCAGGATATTGTGGCAGGACAACAGAGAATTCTTATCATAAGCTCTGTTGTTGGTTCAAAATTAGACAAATACTTTTCATATAATATCGTGATATATGTTTGATGATATATCGCCCATGAAAAATTTCAATACCGTGCAGCTCTACTTAATATTATTGATATATTAATATTATTGACTATTGGTACTATTTTATTAGTTTTGTAATAATTCTACAACACCAGTTAGAAAATGATATGCATAAAATGCTTTGATTTTTGACTGTAAAATTCACTAAAACACCAGGGTTTTTAAATGGTTAAAGAAAACGTGCTAGCAGAAAGACCCCAGGCATAGCAAATCTCACTTTCAATCATTGATTTGCTACGCTCTCCTAAAGCAGTGAGCAAAATCACCCAAGCCAACAAAAGTTTAACCACTCCATTCACTTTATAAGCATGCCAATTTGATTATGGGAAGTACAGCTTAACATTGTAGCTATGTTTGTCAGGATGAATGGAGAAGTCACAGACATTTCTGTTTAGCGCCCATCTATTTTAAGAACCCCTTTCAGCATCATCTGCCACCACTGTACAGTATGTACAATTGTACATGCACATGCCATGGTCAGTGCATATCTACTTTATAGTACAAGAAACATTCTTCAACTAAACTCTGTAGATGGACTTTATCTAATACCTAGATGGGTAAGCTTCCTTGACCAATGGTTATTTTGCATTATCTGTATTGTGGGTATGGTCCGTATGTAAAACCATACCTGGTTTTGGTTTAAAATCTGCAAAGATCCTCGTGCAGAGTCTCTAACTATTACCAAGAGTAAATAAAAGAGAGGAGAGTGTCTAACGCCGTATAGTCCTGTAATAGATGATTGTGCAGAAGTTAAACGGCTTCCTTTCCGCATAACGTACAGACTGGCTAATATAATTTCGCATTTAACCACAAAGACTATCCCAGACACAAAGGCGTGCGTTCAATGTTCAAATTCACCATGAAGAGCATTGCTCTGTTGTGTAAAGAAACGTGGCTGTTAACCTTGAACATAATTCTGGGGGAGCGCGTCTGAGAAACCAATAACACTGAACTGAAGCTAGGTGGAGTATCGCTTCAAATTTTCACTGCGTCGCCATGTTACCCTACCTCTGAGCATTCTTCAGTTGAAGGAGCACTGTTCCCTGTATGTACCAGCTCAGTCTTTGGTTCAGTCTTCTAATATTCTCGAGGATTCATCACTAAACTAATTGCGGTAACAAAACGAACAAATATTAGAAGCCTAAATGTTACACGGAAAAGAAGCCATTTAACTTCTGCGCAATCATCTATTACAGGACTATACAGTGTTAGATACTTTCCTCTCTTATTTATTAACTCTTGCTATTACTTAATGGTAATTACATCCCAGCTTGAAATATTGCACATGCACCATGAAAGCTCCTCAACATGTATGTTATCAGTGCTGACATACCATGCATGTTTTATAATCCATGCATGTTACATATGAAACATATGAAACATGTTTCATAACATGCATGGCAGCAACCATAACAACAGCATACCAACCATAACAACAGCATACCAACCATAACAACAGTATACACCATGCATGTTATATGCATGCCAGTTTTTGGTATCAGTACATGTTTGACACAAAGATGCATGTTAGTATTCGTGTTACATGTCCATGCATGTTTCATATGTAACATGCATGGATTATGAAACATGCATGTTTCATATGTAACATGCATAGGCGGATCTAGGAGGTTAGGGGGGGCCAATGGGGGCAAGAAGTTTTAGTGTACAACAGTGTTTATTTCACTAAGAGGAATTCTAGTACACAAGTTATATTCAGTTGCATAACTTTATTCAGTATAGCTGGATGAATGATAAACATACAGTTTTAAGACAGTAATTGGAGAAAATTTTTAAAAATTAGACCCCCTAGGTTTGAATTTAAGAGCATTTTGATAGCATTTAGCTAACGAAGTATTTGCTTGCAATGCATATAAAGATTAGTTAACCTATTTGAGATTAAACCTGTTTGATGGTAAAGTGTGCTAAATCAAAATAAGGTGTAGTTATAGCTAGTATTGTTATAATGACATTAGAATTGTGACTGTTCTATTAGAGTAGTGACTGCTCTATTAGAGTATCTTGATCTTGGCAAAAAAATTAAAACTTATTTGTCTCACTTTCTTTACAGTGTACAGTATAACTGTAAAGTACATTTATAACTGTTGTCTTCTATTTACCCATTGGCTTTCTATATTTCTGAATACAGTGTGAATGCATGATTCCAATTTCTGGTATCAATATAGTACTGTGAGTCCAGAGAACGGCCAGAGAAGGGCCAGGGGGGGGCACAGCACTCCTTGTCCCCCCCTCAGATCCACCTATGGTAACATGCATGGATTGTGAAACATGCATGGTTTATGAAACATGCATGGTATGTCAGCACATACCATGCATGTTTCATAATCCATGCATGTTACATACCATGCATGTTTCATAGTCCATGCATGTTAGCCCATACAGTACCATGCATGTTTCATAATCCATACATGTTACATTGCATGTTTCATAATCCATGCATGTTAGCACATACCATGCATGTTTCATAATCCATGCATGTTACATATGAAACACATGAATCATAATCCATGCATGTTACATATGAAACACATGAAACATGTTTCATAACATGCATGGATTATATGAAACATGCATGGTATGTCAAGCACATGTAACATGCATGCATGGTATGTCAGCATATGATCCATGCATGTTTCATAGCATATGATCCATGCATGTTACATATGAAACATGCATGGATCATATGCTGACATACCATGCATGCATGTTACATGTGAAATGTACATGTTACATATGAAACATGCATGGACATGTAACATGAATACTAACATGCATCTTTGTGTCAAACATGTACTGATACCAAAAACTAGCATGCATGTAACATGTATGGTGTATGCTGTTGTTATGGTTGGTATGCTGTTGTTATGGCTGCTGCTGTATCTAATGGCTACCACCCTGCTATGTGAAGCATTACTGACTACTTGGGAACACCTACAGTATGTAGAATAGTCATATCCACGCGCAACAGCTTTGACCTACCAAACTATTCCTCACGATCACTATTACATACAGTTTCAATTTGTATTTATAATCTAATGACCAAGTATCGGTTTTCATTGTGGGATTCTACATGCATGGTATATGCATCTCCCCCTCACTGTAACATGCATGTTGCATGATACATGCGCCTCACATACATGGAACACTCATGTTACAGTAAACATGCATGGAGGTTGCATGGTAGTCTCGTGCCCAGCTGGACTCGTGCTAATGTGCAAACACCGTCTGCAATGGTGACAATGCTCGAGTTTTTTGGGCTCGGAAGTGTGATCCAGCCAAAATATTGGTTGGCCAATTAGAATTGACGAGTTGCATAATCACACGAATGTATTGGAAGTAGATGAAAAAGCAGACGAATTAAAACCTTTTATTAGAAGTTACTCACCTAGGTTGTTCAAAATGTTTGTTGTCTAGTTGTTTTTTTCCTATTGAATCGTGACTCGACGTTTCACCAGAAATGAAATGCTATCCTCTACTAATACGATAAATGAATAGATCACATTAGTAAATGCCCTATTCTGAGTTTTACTTTTTTTATTTGTAGCCTTTTTTGAATGGTTTTCACTGTTTTTAAATGATTATGCAGCTCCTCGATTCTTATTGGCCAGCCAATATTTTGGCTGGATTGCACTTCCGGGCCCAAGAAACTCGAGCATTGTCACCAGACAGTGTTTGCGCATTGGCGTGAGCCCAGTTGGGCACAAGACTAGTTGCATGGTACATGCATGTAACATGCACAATATTTCAAGGTGGGAATTAATTTTTGTGACTACTTTGTAATTCATTAATTACCGTTGTTGCTAAGGGACAAACCACTTTAAATGTAGTCCAGAAACAAATACAACAGTTGGTCAAATCTCTCCATCGAAATAGCCTGTATTGCACAATGAAGTTTGATCAGAATAATATCCTACTATCAAAGAACAAGGATGGAGTGTATGGTATATGGTTCGGTTTTTGCTACTAATTATAATTTCCAGTTTGTTGCTAGGAAACACATCCCATTATAAACAGTCATTATCTCACCATAACAGAGCTTATGATAACATCCAGACACCAGACAAAATTCAGTCAAATTGCATAGATGTCTGACCATAATGCAATTTGTCCAGACACAGTGTCCCATCAAAGCACAAGGAAGGAGCCTAAGGGCTGAGCTGGCATGCTATCAACAATAAAAGTCACTTGGTTGCCAGGAGATAGTATACATTCTTACAACCCAAGGGATTGACCACAAATGTACCATTGCCAGCCCTCTGGCTCTGGTGTACTGTAACCACATAACAGCTGCAGTAAGGCATGTGACATCTTAACTATAATGTTTATTTGCTATGCTACAGTGGACACATTGGGCATTTGTCTTCTACATGTCCAGTCAATTTTGGCAATTGTCTGGCCAATTTTGGTTTGCCAGGACATTGTGGCAGGACAACAAAGAATTCTTATCATAAGCTCTGCCATAACAGTAATATGTATGAGTTTGACTGTGTACAGCTGAAGTGTCCTACCTTGGTCAATTAAACCAGGACATTATGGTGTGTCTAGTGGCAAACATGTTTTTATCTGCTGAATGCACATAACTATATTCTCAACTATAGTATAGTTTTCTTAATTAGGAACATTATCTTGACAGAACCTTAATTGAGAGGGACGTGCCCCTATTCAACTTGAAGGGATACATCATCTCTGATGGTCTATGAGACTCACTCTGTAGTTTGCTTGTTGTTAAAACCCATTAGAAAACTTTCAGCTATTGAACTGACATGAAGTAACCATGTCATAATAAGCTATTACCTTCTGAAAGTTTACTACCGTGTTTATACAGCATTCATTTCTCACACACTAATTGATGAATTTTTCTACTTGGTATTTTATAATTTATGCAGGTATGGATTATGTGCAGCTCTGAAATAAGTATCCTGTCTGCACCTGAAAGCATATACACTGAATGCTATTACATTATTGGTAAATAATCCTGTTATGCAGCATTGATCATCTGGGGGAATGGTGTTTGTATACTGATTAGTCAAGCACTGCTTCTGTACAGGACAAGAATTGTTTACATACCAATAACACCTATATCTGTAATGGTGGAGTCATTTTTTTGGATAATTGACATTCAGATAATTGATATTTTACAGAAGTGTAACCATGTCTGTGTGTCTGTGTTGTGTTTAACATGAAATAATTTGTTGTTCAGAAAACCTGTTCGTCACCATGACTCAGTCAAGCTACCAACAATCATCAAGGAGAAAGATGTTGAATATCAGGTAAACCTCAAACGTATACAGTTTTGTTATTATTTAATATATGTTTTTAGTTTCATCGTTTAATCCTGTTCAACAGATTGCTGCAGGTATATAATTGCTATATATGAAACATCCACTGTAATCTACACTTATTAGGGGTACCCCTATACAAGGGACAGAGTACTACAACAGGCTCGTATTGACATTTGTCCTTTCTTCCGTGCTGAAGTGTGGGCTGTATTACTAGGAGTAAAAGTAAATGTTGTCTTTTTTGTGTCTGTAACTGTAGACAAAGTGAACATTTTTGCCCTATGAACTCCCTCCTGAGGAGAGACCAAATTTCAGTTGAACCCATGTAGCCATGGTGCTTCTTCAAAGTTAAAGATCACCATAAACCACACTGCTTTATTTGATTCTCTTCTAATTTTGAAGGTAGTAAGAGCATATATATACTACAGCAATTTTGCAATAAAAGAATTGGCAAGTTGCAAGCAATGATGTGAAGCGTGATTCCACCTAAACCATCAATGTAACTAGCTGAATTTTGTTGTGCACCTCAACAAACTATCAAAGTGCAAATCTTCTTTTAAATGACAGTGGTCCATCCATTGATTAACTAAAGTAGAATCGACTGTTCTATTAGAATATTATTGTCTAAGATGTGCATCTTATTAGAGTAATTGAACTTAAGTTACAATAGAACTAGATGCGGTGCCTGCCCTTCGTGCATGTTGAGCTAAATGATTGATATAATATTGTGCCTGTTGTATTGTTTGTACTTATGTATTGCTGCAGAAACAATATACACTAGTGTACATGTCTATGATCCATTTAGTTCACCAACTGTAACACTAATAATAATGTTATTGATGCAGCTGGCATTCAAGTTAATGTATAATCTTTCTGACATCGACACACACACACGCACACACACACACACTTTGCGAACTGCAGGTGTACAATACATGCATCATGGGCTTGCCGTTGTCCTCCTTTGTGTTCCAGTTCTCTTTGCTGACAACACAAGGTATCAATTCACACCATATAATGTGATACAGCTTAACAGTGGTGGTGTTAGCTTATCGCCGTTATTTTCCATAGCAATATGATTGATAGTTAAGACACTTCTCACGCTGTTCTTTGTTTGCAACGCTGTGTAATGTGAAAAGCATAGCTGAAAATAAAGCGTAATGGCTACCTCCCTTTTTGCTACAGAATTGATAGTTGGGGCATGTGTCCAGGCGTATGGTTTTCCAAGTGCCCTTCTTCCTTTGATGCAGTATATGCTCAGGTTAACCAGTCATAATTATGTTAGTCCTACATTTAATCCCTATACTTCAGTCTATACAGTAGTGAACAAGAGAGGTTGTCTTTATGCTGCAGTGGACATTTAATCCCTAATTCAGTCATGGTTACAGACTGAATGAAGTATAGGGATTAAATGTCCACTAATAAATTGTTGCAATAATACTAGCATTTTAGCATGGAGCAGTTACTTGTAAGCCTGTCATTAAAAACATCTTGGTTAGATCTTTGTCATCTTCTGGATAAGAATCACTCCATCGACAATGGCAATATTTGGATTATTTAAAGATGGTAATCATTCTGTCACTGGAAAAGAAATTTACATTGAATTAACAGTTTGGTAACAGTGGATACTAATTTTCAAGATCATGTATGAATTCTAACTTGTTGGTGCATGTCTATCTGCTGCATAAAATTGCTTTTGGTGATCATGGTGAATTCAGTTTTTATGTAAAAAGGAAACTTCCCTTTTAGGATAGAGCTAATTCCAATTACTTTTAAAATGAAAATTCTTTCAAAATTCATCTAGTGCTAATTATGCTAAACATACGTAAGCACATTAGCAAAAAAATGGGCTCAAAAGTTGACTGCCTTTAAGCAACTGCTCTATTGGAGTATCTAAATTTTCATTTGAATTTTAGTAGAAGTCATATTATACTTTGTACTACTGTAGTTATACTTTACACCAGTTATACTCCAAGTAATCCAGAATATTCATTAATTCTTTTCACTATAAATTATTCCTGAATTATTGCAGTATAATAGGTGTTCTTCTATTCTGTAAAAACTTTCAATAATATTATTCATGATTAACTGTCTCACCTCTAATGAAAAGAGGAGCAAAAATGTCACCAGAGAATTTGTTGAGTTCATTTATTAAACTTTTATGCCAAATTTAACTTGATGTATTAAAATTTTATTAGCTGTCACTTTGAAATTAAAAAATGCTGACCTTGCAGGAATGTAAACATTGATTTTCAGATTCCTCATGCTAAAAGCTTTCCAAAAATGTATAGGTTTGCTAATCCCCATAAACTTTGAACAAAAGTACATAGTGAACCTGACTAAATTGTAAGGTAGGTTCATTAGTTTTAGGCATGTATTCCATCATTGGATAAACGTAGTAGATGGTAGACAAAATCTCCCATAGAAAGATTTTGGCGAAAGTATGCCTCAAATCTGGCATAATTAAAATGATATTTAATACGCGGTGAAAAATGTCCAGCCTTCGAGAATTGGTTAAGATTTAAGGTGGCAGCCAGGAAATGGCTACAGTGATGTTGTATATACTCTAACAAGTACACAGAAAAATTTGGAATTTTCAACTAGAGTAGGGACCATAGTACATCAATAAAAAGTACTGAAACAAGCTGGAGTAGTGCACGATATTGAATCACAGTAAAACAATAAGAAGTGTTATGTCCCTACTGTGCATTTCCATTATGGTATCTTGAGCACAGTAGGACACTTCTTATTGTTTTACTATGATTTAATATCGTGCACTACTCCAGCTTGTTTCAGTACTTTTTATTGGTCCCAACTCTAGTTAATTTTTTGTGTACCTGTTTGTTAACTTTTTTTTATAAATGACTGGTGAACCCACGCATACTGCATCCCATGCACCCCAGATATATCAATTATTGTCTGAAAAGCACAGTATCCATTGTCAGCTATGTTCAACCAATTGCACAGCATTATGAATCAAGAACTGTTCGAAAAGCACCTCTGCAATCCACGCATATCAAATGAAAGAAATGACACCGCATGTCCCAGTTATATCAATCGTCGTCTAAAAAGTGAAGTACCCATTATGCTTCATTGTCAGCTATGTTCAACTCGTTACACAGCAGTACGAATCAAGAACTGTTTGAAAAACACCTTTACAATCAACTTAGCCACTATGAAAACTACAGACGATTTCCATTTCGAAGGGAAGCCATCACTTACTACCGCCAAATCGACACTAGCAAAGATGAATGGGACACAAAGGAGGACACTGGTAAGTCCATGAAGAATGCATTGTACGTATTGCGGTATGCCAAAAGGCACCTCTCGGGCCGAAGCGATGTCGGACAGTGAAAAAATCAAGCCCGTAGCCTTAGCCGTTATCAAGTTACGCTTGTCTGAAGGCATCAGTCAGTTACTTACTCAGTCAGTCAGTCAGTAGAAATTTCGTTAAATAATTAAAACTAAAAAAAAATAAAAAGAAAGTCCGTAGCAACTTGTTGAAAGCGTTTTGGGCTGATCTGAAAGTTTCTTTTGGCTTAGTTATACCAAACCAATACTGCCTCATCATCATCTGAGTAAATTGAGACTGGTTTTGGGTGATGCTATTTTGTGGGCTACGCCTACTCCTTTGTGGTCCCTACTCAGTACTATCGTAATGTATGATGTATAGCTGGGTTTGGGCAGACACCCCTTGTAGCAATGCCAAGTAAACAGCATAATATACTGCATACAAAAAAAAGATATCAAACATTGGGCAACTGTTTAATCTACAGTTATACTTGCAGTTTATAGGTGTATATAAACTCCAATCTCTTGAATACAAATCATTTATAATATGGTGATACAATGTAGAGTGAATTATTATACTGTCGTGTATATCAAAATACTTTTTGTACATGAATGTTACTTTTGCAATTGATTGGCATTTCTAGTGTGTGTTTTTGTGACTTCATGACTATATCAAACAGTCAATTATCCCAATGCTGAAATGGTAGTTCTATTTAGAGCATTTCTTCAACAGGTGTATGATCTATTAGACTAATTGAACAAGGCTCTGTATGGATGGGTGTTTGTGCTTTTCAGACCATCCCCCCATATAATTCAGACCATCCCCCCACTCTCCACTATATTGTGACTGTATTGATTAATCTTCCTGTTCCTTTGCAATTGGAATATTGATTTTTGGCTTCATAGTTGAGAAGTCTGCTTTTAAATAATATAAATAATGATAAATGTAAATTATACTTTTTCTGGCGTGTGGAAGACCCCTTTGTACAAATTCAGTCACTTAACGTTACTGACAAGCTTCGTAGAAACATCTCAACTTTAGATATGCAGAAAAGAGTTGCAAAGCAGATGACCAAACTACAAATTTCTTACAAAACAGAAGAATGAAATTCTATTTACAGCTGTAGTGTTTAGTAGTAACTTACCCCATTCACTGCTGCAGTCAGAAACTGCTACTGTTGCATGCCCTATCAAGTGACTGTGTATCCTGACAAATGCAGTTACCTGAACCCTTACAAGCACTACAAGCTAACTAGAAATCAAGAGTTTTCCTTAGAAGAGCTGTAAAACTGTCAATTTGCTATAGCATCAGTCATTTTGTTAATTATCTACATTCATTTGATCACATCAAAAGAATATTTAGCAAAGTGGAGCAGTGTGCCACACCACTCTACTGACTTTAGGTAAGACCTTGTAAATGTGTTTATGAAATTGACATTTAGCCCCTCTTCTTGACTGCTCTATTAGAATGTTTAGTGTGATATTGTAACTGCTCTGTTAGAGTATGTAGCACTCTGTTTTTATTGGCAGATTTATGTGTTTCAGTGAAGAATCCAACCAGTGTTGAGACGATAACTTTATGATTGTTTTTTTTTTCTATTCCCTTATTCTTCACTCACCAGAATTCTAATTACGCGATTATAGTTCGATCAATTAATCAAAGGACTGAATTAACTACTGTAGTTGTTAGACAAGACCAATAGCAATAATTGTTTTTTGAAAAGCAATGTGTTTCTAATTCTTGAATGATAATGTACAGTATGCAGAAAAAGACAATGAGATTTACTCAGTACACACAATACATGTATGTATTGTTAACAGGGAGATATCCAAGCTGAATATGTGTTGATAGACAAGAAGTCACAACGTGAAACAGACAAACAGGTACATGTTAACATGATCAAGCTAATGTATTATAACTGTGCCATCCCACAGATAGCAGTGGATGTGCCACGATGTCATCAGTATGAAGACCTGCTTGCTTCACCAACAGGCCATGACAAGTTTACTCGAGTGCTCAAGGCATGGGTAGTGCACCATGAGCCATTAGGACTAGTCTACTGGCAAGGTTAATAATATTTCATTATGTGAAGAATTGGATATTTGATGACATCCACTGTTTAGTGGATCACAATACACACATGCATGCATACACACACACACACACACACACACACACACACACACACACACACACACACACACACACACGCACACACACACACACACACACACACAAACAGGTTTGCAAAGTCACGATATATAATTATTTGTTTATTTCTTTGTCACTCAGGGTTGGACTCTTTATGTGCTCCTTTTCTGACTCTGAACTTCAACAATGAAGGTAACACATTCATCGTATGATAATGATACAGTATTTGGGGCCTTGGCATGTACAGTTTTATTACTACTTGTATGTCAACTAATCCGTACCCCCAACCATTACACCATTTAGCATACATAGTCAATAGAGATAAAGTGTGCTGGGGTCAATGATACAATACAACAGTGCCTTTATTCCGTATTGTGTGCATGCATGCGTGTGTGGGTGTATGTGTGTAGTCCTCATGATTGTCTTCTTTCGCAGCATTGGCATATGCTTGTTTGAAATCCTTCATTGATAAGTACCTGTATAATTTCTTTAAAAAGAATAACTCACCTATCATGAGAGGTAATGCAATATCTGTATGTATATACAAGTTTCATCTACAAACTGTGTTATTCCAGAGTACCTAGCTGTGTTCAGACATCTCATTGCCTTCCATGATCCAGAGCTATTCAACCACTTGGATGAGATTGGCTTCCACCCAGAGGTGCATTGATCATTACATGTGAAATGTATCTAGTGAAATATCATCTTTCCCTGTAGCTTTATGCTATACCATGGTTCTTGACCATGTTCACACGTGAGTATTTGTTGGTGATGAGATGAATGTAGTGTATGTAAAGTGTACCTGTGATATGGAGTACTGTGATAAACTGCTGTCATTAATATTGCCTTTAAGTTTTTCTTACACTAGAAATGAAGTAATTTCTCTTACATACTTGGAAGAAATATACACTTAGCATATAGTATTGTAGAACTGATAGAATAGCATGTTGAAACAAGACACTTTCAGCTGTGTTACACATACAGTAGACAATGTAGCTACACATTATAGCTATGAAATTTGTGTCCTTTGCATGTTGTGTATTAGATCTTATCATGTATACTTTTGTAGATGTTTTGCCACTGCACAAGATTTATCATTTATGGGATACGTTGTTGCTGGGAAACTGTGCCTTCCCGTTATGTGTGGGCGTGGCAATATTGAAGCAAGTCAGAGATGTGTTGATGCCTTATGACTTTAATGAATGTATCACACTTTTCTCTGACATGCCAGGTGAGAGATTATGTATTCTAGTCTTGTCCCCAGCTATCCACACACTTGATCACATGTAATCAAACACATGGGAGGCTGGAAACAAGACTATTATATAGACTATGTTGTTGATTCTGCCTCTCTGCATTTAAGCCTTTCGTTGGGTACAGGGTGTATAATTATAATTTTTCTGATGAGGCAATATTAATAATTTCTGTGTAATAAGTATTCTGAGTGATTATATAATAATAAGATTTTGCAGCTACTAAACAATATTCTTCCATTGTATCTTTTTGAACTACATATACAATATACAATTGATGGATTTTTAGCTCTAAAAGTGTTAGTGTGTCATCATAATCTATTGGTTATCTTTGCACAGACATTGATATTCAGATGTGTGTTTTGGACTCAATTAAGTTCTTTCGAGCTACACCTAGGAGTGCATGTCTGAGGAAATATGAACTGGACACCTCACAACTCAGTGACTGTCCTGAAGCAGCAGTAAGTGGTAGTGTACTTGTTTTACCAATGGGTACACTGTATTAATAATTTCAATTTCTTGATTTTCCTTCCCCCCATTGTATTTGTATTTTGAGCATGCCAACGTTTAGGTTTTTGTACAGAGCTGAGTATTATATACTGTAAGTTAAATATACGTGCTCATTGTGTAGATGAAGAAGCCACTGTCATTGAAACAGCTCAAAGCAGAGTCTTGTGCACAAGTGTCATGTCACGACCTGATCACATTGTGTGAACTAGAACAATGCATGATGACATATGATAATGGCAGTAACAGCAAAAGTGTTAAAAAGGGTGAACAAAAGAAACACCAAAAAGCGACACTGGTTGACATTCGTCATTGGGACGAGTATCCTTAGGACTGCAACGTTTGAATGTTGTGATGTAATTTAATAATGTATGTCCTTAACTTGATCATTCAGGTTTATGCATGGACATGTTCCTGGTGCCATCAATCTTCCACACAATCAAACTTTTACCCCTGAAGGCAACTTGATATCAAACCCATCGTCTCAAACACTGGCCAGTCACAAAGGCATGTTGATCATTGTGATGGGAAAGAACAGTGAGAACGAGTCTCACCAGGTATGTAATCTAGTATTTACTCTGTGTGATCCTTACCTCTGCTAGTTTGCTGCCAAACTGTTGAAGTTGTGCTACCCAAGGGTGTGTGTTTTGTATGGTGGAATTGATGCTTTGAAGAAATTAGGCCTTCTCTGCTCTGTTGAAATATGAACCTTTTTGTAAGAAAAATACCCTATAGAGAATAGGGTATAGCTATTGTTTGTAACATTGTGTTGTTGTTTTATATTGTTGTTGCCACGGAAATTTCCTATGATATACGAAAGTCGTGTAGAAACCGAAACCCAGGATTGTTATTATTATGGCTTCCTCTTTCCTTGATCGCTGGTGTTGCTGCAGAAAGAGTTAAGAAACAGCTTGAGTGTGTTTTACAAAGGCTAAATTCAACCAAACGACTGAAAATGGTAAATTTATTGGTTTGGAGTACTGTTATTTTAAGCATCAGTTTGGAGATACACATTGATGCTGAGGGGACCAGCGAGTCAGACACATACCATGCGATATGGGAGAGAGAAGCAAGACAATCAGCTAATAGGGTACGCACAATGGAAGGACTCGCAAGCTCGGTCAACCACAGAGTAGAAAACGTTAAGGCGTACTACCGTGCTATCCTGGAGTCAGATGAAATAGGCGAAGCAGCAGATGACTACCAAACTACTGGCGTTAATCCAGATATTACATCTGAAGAATGGGTGTACGATGAAGTTGGTTACTCTGGTAGAAATTACTGGGTAGACCCTGCCCCGCCCTTTAACCCCAAACCTGTACACGTTGCTCCGTCAAAGACTGAGACCACCAGCACTAATACTGCTACGCAGCAAGTGAGAATACCAGCTCGGTACATGATTATGTTCCAGGAGAGGGCTACAAAAGATCATGTAACCAGAACTGTGGATGCTATGAAGGAGATTACAGAGTTAAGTGGGAGGAGAATTCGTGCTGCAGATTTTACAACTTATGAGCATGTTTCATTGGGCTTTGCTGCTACTTTGAACAACCCAGCTCTGATTGCAGTAAGTGCAAACTGTATATTTTCACCGTGTTAGCATATTACACAATACACACACAACACAGTATGAAATGCAACACGACGCACACACACAGAGTACAAAACAATAGAGTGATATTTTTTTATACATTTAGCTACGCCATCATCCGTTAGTTGAGTTTATTGAGGAAGATCAAGTAATACACAAAACAGAGTCTCCTTATGATGTAAAGGTGCAGTGGAACCTTGATCGTCTTGATCAACATTCCAGATCACTAGATGGTCAATTCCACCCATCTGGTGATGGAAGTAGAGTTGACATCTACATCCTTGACACTGGAATCAGATATGACCATGTTGATTTCAGTGGCAGAGCTAAATATGCAGGAATGGACTCTATAGATGAACTAACTGGGTCAGGTCTGGAGGGTAAAGATTGTAATGGACATGGTACGCATTGTGCTGGTATTGCTGGTGGCAAAGTACATGGAGTAGCTAAAGGCAGTAACATCTACAGCCTCAGGGTGTTAGCGTGCTCTGGGAAAGGTGCTGTGTCAGGAATAGTCATGGGTATTGATTATGTGATTGGCAAATCAAAGAGAGAGAGCAACAGAAAAGTTATGGGACTATCACTTGATCTCAAGGTGTCTCATTCACTAAACAAAGCTGTTGAAGTTGCTGCACATAATAATATCCCTGCAGTTGTAGCTTCTGGGAACCAAGGAAAAGATTCATGTGCTTATAGCCCATCTTCTGCCCCATCATCAATTTCTGTTGGTGCCACAGATGCTCAAGATGTTGCGTTATCATTCTCCAATAGTGGTTCATGTGTTGACTTGTTTGCTCCAGGTTATGCTATAGCTAGTGCTAGTTATAGCTGTTCAACATGTGAACTTGTTAAATCTGGAACTTCCATGTCAGCTCCACATGTGTTAGGAGCTTGTGCTTTGTTGCTACAAGAAAATGACCAACTTTCTCCAACCGAGTTGAAAGAGAAGCTGATTAAATATTCATCAAAAGATGTTATTGATCTATCTAGATTACCTGATCATCTTGCAAAGGTTACTCCTAACCGACTCCTTTTTATATCTTCAGAATAATTTGTGTGATTTAATCACTTATAGCCACACTTTTTAATTTTGTAGTTTTGTGAATGTCTAATTTTGCGTAATATCACGTGCGTGTGTGGGGGCTGTTAGCGTTTGTGTTCAATTTTCGAGGAGGAAGAAAAAGAAATTATTTTTTTCACACGACCACAGTCAAAAGTAAGAAATACTGTTATTCCATAGTACGCGTACGTAGTGTGGTGGAGCTAGTTTAGCGGCGACTAGCCATTTTTCTTGGCCGCCATTTTGTTGTAAACCGCTTAGGATAAGAACTTTTCCTTTCTAATGCCACCAATAGCCATTTCTTTGGTTGTGTTTTACCCTTTACTGATGTGGGCCTGTACAAATACCTGTGACTGAATGTGGCACAGTTTCGGAAGGGCCAGTGGCGTGAATGAGCATGGGGTGTAGTGTTACACACAGTGATCGCAATTCAATTTCGTGTTTATGCTATATATATTGAGTTACCACACTACTGGCATGTACATGGTTGTATCGTGGTAATTCACTATGGTTGTGTAAATGACAGGTATGGAAGGTATACCAGATGTGCAGGAGACCATTGTGGTTACCCAAGGGAGCATTGTACAACCAACTGATGTTGTGGTCACTGTGCAGGTTGGCCAGACTGATACACACCTAACACCAGAAATATTCCAGGTTAGCATTCTTGTATGTAGAATGTGGGATACCTTGACCACATACTACTTAGATCTCAGTTACCATATTATTACCTATTGGTGCTTTAAATCAAAGCATGGCAACCACAGTATGGTATAGCTACAACTGTAAGCATATGTTATACAGACTTCTCAACTCTCACGATTTGGTTGTGAGACACACAATTTCAACCTTCATATCACGACCGCTTGCTGATCTCACGCTTTCTCATGATTTTCAATAAAATTTCCTAAGGCATATGCATGCTAAACCTTGATTTAAGCCCCAAAACATCTTGTAGCAGTCAGTTAATTAGAATAGTGGGACGCCTCTATTTTGAGCTGGGAATTTTGACAGTTTCCCTTATTTTTGACTGTCACGAGTCACTATGCTGTCAAACTCAATGAACATATTTGAAGGTGAAATCTCGGGTAAAATCCATTGAGAAAAGACTCGGCACACATGGAAGGTGAAGAATAAAATGAAATCCTACCAGTTGTGTTATTACAATGTTTATTGCTTAATTTCGGTTGTTGTGAGGTGTACTTGTGTGAAAAATCTGTACTGAACACTAAATCCACTGCTGGATACTGATTACTCAAGAAATGAGAGTTGATTTCAATGATGATTCACTGGTGAACCAGTTCATCAACTTAGTTGAAAGACTGATATCACATGATTCAATGATGGAGCAAAGATAGTAGGTTCTTGTCATGTAGGCTACACTGTAGCATAAAGATATTATAAGCTGCGGTAAATAGCAGTATTGCACCCACATACATGTAGCCAGCTAGGTGTGCCTTTTGAACAATTTTTGTTAAACAAATGTACGTGCATGAGGAACATCACAAAGATGGTAGGCTTCACAGCTGCCATGGGGTATGGGTGGCTGGCTTCTCACGATCAGGTCTGCTTCCAGGTTGAGAGGTCTGGTTATATGCATGTTTGGAGTGGAGTCATATTGTGTTTGCTTAGGGTTTTGAGATGAGGTATTATTGATGACTTTCTCACTAAAATTGTTTTTGCATTTGGCCAACCAAAATTCATTTTGGCGAATTAAGAAATTGGTTGTAATACGTACGGTCAATGGCTGACTTGGTATTTTTCTGTAGTATGATAATCTCCTGACTTTGGAACTACATTGTTTATAGATATGCATTTTGTATTGTGATTGTTTGTTGTTATTTAGATTATTTTAATGTCTTGTGTAGGTGGAAACTACATGTAGTAGTGAAAAGGATGACAATGTCCCAATACCTTCAAGTGAAGTGTCAATTGATTTCAGTAATGAGGTTGACACAGATACAACTGAAAAACGTACACTTCAAGAGAATGTCACGTATGTTTTGCAACACTCTTCATCTGAGAGAGATGTTGTCGTACAATTTGCACAAAAATATTCGCTCAGTGTAGCATCAAAGAGGTTCAATATACCAAGAACAACTATACGCAGTTGGATGCAGAATACTGTAAACTCTGTCCCTAGTAATCCGAAGTTTAACTCTCCAGGACAGGGCAGGAAAATATCCTACTCCAAGGAGACAGATGAAGCCATCGTTGCTTACTTTAAGGAACAAGTTGTTGATGGTAATAATGACAAGTTCACTGTGCAAGATTTGTGCCGTTTTGCTAAAGATCTTGTGCAAAAAGAGAACCCATCTTTCAATGCTTCCACTGGCTGGGCATATAGATTTCTATCTAGACATAACCTACTTTTACCCAATAGCCCAAGAGTGCGAACTAAAAAGAAAGGTGATCCTTCTATTGACTATCGCGGCAGACCTTTGTCTTATTCCAGCAGCACTGATATTAAAATAGCAGAATGGGTTAGGCAGCAGCAGGCAGAAGGGGTGACACTGTCAAACACTCAACTCAGGAATTTTGCCCGCAGCACCATCACAAAAGAGAACCCTAATTTCACAGCATCAGCCAGCTGGTGTCAGAACTTCCTACTCCGACACCGATTACACCTCAACAACAAGTACATCCAGTATAAAAATGAATCAGCTGCAAAGAAGCTATCCAGCAACAGTGATGATAACTCACAATCAGATGATAGCCAACCTCTTGGGTTCTTTGGTGCCAGCTGGCAAGAACCAACTGGGTTTCAGGATGCAAGCATTGGTGGAAATCCCATTGACTCTGAAGATGGTAGGACAGGTGTATCATCACGTGATCAAGAATGTCTTGGAATTGTGGGATTAACCAGTGATAGGGATGCCAGTGTGTCAGCTTCTTCATCACTCTATCAAGATGTAATTGTCACTAATCCAACAGTAGGAAACATGATGGACACAGACTATACTAGTGGTACTAACAGTGGTTCCAGTGATGTAGCGTTAGCCCTTGCCTATCTCAACCGTCTTACAAATGATGTACCTTCAACATCACAAACTGCAGCCACATCGATTGCAGGAAGTATGTTATTTAGTGACAATGTAACGTCAACATCCATATCTGTGTCTGACATGGTGACAGTGGCCACAGAACCTTCCACAGGTACTGATACACTGGGAATCTTCTGCAGCTCAGATGGTCCTCCCATTACACCCACAGGAACCTCCAACCAATTCATTAATCCTGAAAACTTGGTCATCAGCAATCTTATTGGTGCTGATGGTAATTTGCTAGATGGTACACCTGGCTCTATTCTTGGCACAGGTAGTCATAGTTTGTCTTTAACATCAGGTGTTACATCCCATCTTCCATCCTACCCTTCTGCCGTCAATACAAGTAAACCATTATCTTATGCTACTGAGACTGATAATGTATTAGCTGAGTGGGTCACTAAGCAACAATCTGCTGGTGAGAGGGTCACCTTTACCAAACTGAGAGGCTACGCTAAGCAACTTATTCAGCAGGAGAATCCACACTTTAATGCATCGGTCGGGTGGGTTACACCTTTCCTACTGAGACACAACCTGGACCTGTCAAAGAACAAGAAGAAGAAATCACGTAGTATAGCTCAGTTTGAAAGAAGGCAGTCGAAGGAGACTTTGTTGCAGGACTCAGAGGATAGTCTACCATCTGATACAGTTGATATTTCTGTTCCTAGTAATAGTTTGCGGTGTGAGCTGGTGACAGTTGAAGACCAAGTAGCCAGTGCACTAAGGGATAGTGGTAAAGTGGTAGAAATGGTTGATGTGCAAGATTTTAAAGCTATTGATAAGGAGACACCATTAACCAGTGGGAGTAAGGAAGTTCATCAGCAGTTTAATCAAGTTGATACTAGTGGAGACAGCATTAAAAAGATCAGGGCTTCTGCTAAGCCACGACACACGTTATCAGAGAAAATTGAAGTAGTCAATCTAATGAGGGCCTATGGAACATCACTGCAGTCCACATCTAGAATACTGGGAGTTGCTGTATCCACACTGTGTGGCTGGGTTAAAATGATGGAACAAAAGAGACCACAGATTGAAGCAATGTTTAGTAAACAGGGCAAGGTAGTAAATCTTCATGGAGCTGGGAGACCTCTTTCATACTCGGAGGAGAAAGACAAACAGATTGCCCAGTGGGTGATATGCCAACAGGATACTGGTACACATCTCACTGCAAAAGAGGTATGCCAATATGCATATTCTGTTATCCAAGATGAGAACCCTAATTTTGTGGCATCAATTAGTTGGGCAAGGAAATTTCTAAAAAGGCACAATCTGAAGTTGGCTAACACTTCAACCCGCAAGTCTTCGAAACAGGCAAGTGATGATGATAGGTTGTACAGTGAAGTTGTCACTGCCAATGCTAGCAGTACTACTGGTATTGTTGGACAGACTATTGAGGTAGTATCAAGTGAAGACCTTAGTGTACCATCCAGTGTAGTCACTCCAGAGATCAGTGTCTCTATCCCAGACCCAACCCCTGAAGGAGGTGATGATATTTCTCAGCTGGAGTCTTCCCAGTTAGATTCTATTACTGTTACAGAGACTGATCCAAGTCAAGTCGACTTGGCAGCTCTTGAAAAAGCAGAATACCATATCTCTCCAGAGATTGAAACATATCTTGTCCAGTGGACAAGAGAAAAGGTTTCAAGTTTGGGTTGCTTGTCAATTCAGACTTTTTGTACTTATGCTGAGGAACTTATCATACCAACTGACCGTTTATTTGTGGCAACCCTGGATTGGGCTTTTCGATTTCTGCACAAACACAGCCTACAGCTTGAACCAAGACCAATGGTCATGGAGAGTGAACGAAAACGGATTCTTGGTGAAGATGACAGTGTGGAATTGGCATCCAAGGCCATGTGTTTCAGAGTGACTGATAGTTCTGCTATACCCAGCAGTGCCTGTGAGGTCCTCTTTCAATTACCTGACAACCAGAACACAAACAAAGGTAAAGAACTTGGTGATAGGCCAACTATTTTACAACAAGAATTAGCAGAGAAGAGTAAAGCAGCCAGAGAATTTTCCACAGCTGAAAAGGAAGAGGTTGTAAAGTATGCCAATGCTTTTACACTACAGAAAGCTGCAATGAAGTATGGTGTAGCTGCACCTACTGTCTGGCGATGGAGACTGGAGTTAAAATTAAATTCACCTCGTTACACTATTGAGCAAAAGAGAAAAATAACTAATTATGCTAGTCAGACATCTTTGAAAGAAGCAGCAGGAAAATTCGGCCTGAGCACAAAAACCATTCAAAACTGGCGCAAAATGTTTAATAGTGGAAACACTTCAGGTAGTGATAGTACATCACAGCAAGATTCATTAGACCAATCTGACCTTGGCCTTACCTCCTTAGACATTCCCAGCCAGACCTACTCACTTGATCACACTTATGCTACCACCACTGCACAAGACAATCCAGTATCCTCTATAATGGATACAGAACAACTGATTAACTCTTGTGCATCAATGTCTCATTCTGATAGTCTGCCTTCATCCACCAGTCAGACAGAAGTGATTATGATGCCCCAGGAGTGTGACATAGAGTATGATATCGCTACTGACACTAGATTCAGTGCTGCTAGGCAGTCTATTGCAAAGTGGTCTTTGAAAGACAAGGTTGAAATCCTGAAGTGTGCCCTGGAGCAATCTATACGTGAGGCTGGAGATAAGTTTGGCTTGAAGTCGGTTTCCTTCTGTAACTGGCAGAAACTGTCCAACAGTGGTAGCCAAACTAGTGAAACTCTTCCTGGAAGTTCAGAAGAAGTGGTTATTGAAAATAGCATGATAGCTGATGGTAATGTTGCTGCTGATGTAATTGTTAGCAGTTCAGCTGGTATGGAGTTTCCTGTGTCTATAGTAGTGGAATCTTCTGGCGGACACTCAGGTGACCAACTGTTCCCAGTAACAACATCATCAGGTTTGTCACTGTCATCTACTGAGCCACATCAGTTTATGGTTGATACAAGTATCCCACTGGTCACATCCCCTACCCTGGACACAACTTCAGAAGTGAATTTCAGTAAGTTATTTTGTGTAGCATCATTGTACTACAGGTATAGTATGTGATACATCATGAGCAGGACATACCTGTAACATGGTAATGAATGAATGTTATGCACTCCAGTGCCTCTTTGTCTAAAGTTGTATATGTATCAAAATATGAACTTCTTCGTATTGCTTATAATGCTTGACCACCACTGCAGATTTCATTTCTGTTAAAAATTTCTGTCTCATTCATGAGCTGTTTTAATACACAAGGATTTCGAATACAATCCTTCACAGAGCTATCTTTACAGACTGGAAATTTCAGCAACTTGTTCCGTGAAATTCAATCTAGTTTATTGATGCATGCATGTGTTATGCAATCTTTAAACGGAAGTGAATCGTGTGTCAACAACTGAAGTAGGGTTCCAGAAATAATAAGTAGTGAAGCAATTAAGAGTTGATTAAGGAAAATCCCTACTTGGCCTTGTAGAAAAATTGGCATGTTTTTGCCATCTGGTCAAAGTAGCACATTTGCTGCAATGCCAAGTAGGGATTTCCTTTCATAGTTACCATCATCCCTTGTTTCGCTACTTTTATCGCTGGAAACCTTACTTCATTTTAAATGAATAATTTTTATTGTACTAGTTTATTAACTTTTTGTTAGAACATTCACGTGTGGTTGTGACTGCTGTATTAGAGTGTCTGTTACAGTAGTAAGCAGTAGATTAAGCTAGGGGGCAAGGTATAATATCTTGTTTTCTACAAAGCTAGATCATTGAGGGATGTGTCCTCACCACTGATTATTAGAGGTGTGGTAGCATGTTCTGATTTTTTAAAGGGGCATGGCCCTTTTATACACCCCTGTAAGTGCTTTGCTGCTACCCAATGCTACCAAGGATACTACAGTCTATTAAGCACCTCCAGCTGAATATGCTCCTTTAAGGAAAATTGGCAATACAGAAATTAATGCATTGGTATGATGATTTCCTGGCATGAAGAAGAAGATTACAATACATTTGAAGATAAAAGGAATGGCAAAGCACAGAAGGCAGACATTCATCAGAACCACAAAAGGCACATCCTACCTGTGAGTTTGTGCAAGCTGCTTCATTTGGCCACTAGCTCTGTGACTGTGGACAGTGAAGGCAGGCTGGCATACAATGCTAAAGGATGGGTTTTGATGATTTCTATATCCAGCCACCTGTAAGTTAACAACACTGTATTAATTGGTGAATGCTATTCCATAAGGGTGGTTTTTGTCCTGTATGAAATTTCTACGATGGTTGCTTTATGCAGTATTTTAGCAGTGCTCATCACTTTAGGGGGTTGATCTCTACTGAACAGTACTACTGTATAGCCTAAATATTTTGAGGGGGAAAATTTTTGCTGATTTTATAGTTTTGGGGTTTATCGGTGAAAATTTTAGCCTTGAAATATTTAGACCTCAATATAGTCTAATACCCCTGTACATTTTGGGAGTGTTTGCAAATCTGCAAAAAAATTATTTTTATAGCAACATTTGCTCAACCTCAAAATATATGCCCCTTGAAATATCTAGGCTATACGGTAATTGGTATACATACACATTAATCATGTCATTTGTAATCTGTGATAAAGTCCAGAGCATAAAATTGCAATGACTGCTTTTTAACTGGTGTTATTGTTGTTTCTTTGTATTTGGGACACGTACACCTGTATTTATTGTAGCTGAGGAATAATTATTGTGATTTACGTATGGAATGTGTTATTGCATGTCATGTCGAGTCTTGATAGAGGCAATTTTGAGGGTACAAATAGCCATGTCACTACATAAGTAAACTGTGACTACCTCTGTGAAAATCAGTTGTGGTGTTATTCTCTAATAAAAGGTAGACTCACTTTTCACTATTAACTACTAGTAGGCTTGGCATCAAATTTTATTGACCACTAGAAATGGATGGACTTGTTTACACACACGCACACACACACACACACACACACACACACACACACACACACACACACACACACACACACACACACACACACACACACACACACACACACACACACACACACACACACACACACACACACACACACACACACACACACACACACACACACACACACACACACACACACACACACACACACACACACACACACACACACACACACACACACAGTCAACTTGATCTGTTGGCTAATGTAATGTTGGTATCTGTTTATCTGCCTGTTAGGGTTACGTGACACAATACAGCAAGATCATAATGCCATTGTTGTGGACCAACAACCAACTTTCTCTAATCAAGGTAGTACCAATGAGTGTCAACTACTTGATATACAGGATCACAGTCTGTCAAAACAGTGAACACTCAATGTCCAATACACGTTCTTGATTATCTTTTGTAAGTGTTGTGATTGTATGTACTTACTGTATTTTCTGTGCAGTACTATCTGCACATCTTTGCACACATAAATTAATAAATACATGGGCAAGCGTTACTGTCACATTATATAAATACATACGTGAAGTGGAGCTTTGTGTATCACACTACTATATAGGGTATCACAGTATTGATATTACCAAGAGTTCATAATATTATGAACTCTTGATATTACACATGATGAGGTAACCAAGCTAATATGCACATATATATAAAATTGGTGCCTCTTCATAATTTAGTGCACAAAGACGAAAACTTTATAATAGGATCCTACGCAAAAATATTGATTGAAATCAATTGAAAATGTAACCGGACTACCCTGTATCTGGTTATAATGCAAAATTGATAACAAGGCCTGTAGTATTACCACTGATATCATGATACCAAGAGTTTGCGCAGCTCAGTCATGAAGGCAACTACAGTACCATTTCACCAACATTCCCAGGAAAGTTGCTTGGATTTTTATGTCATGTGCCTCAGTAACTAGTAATTATACACACATACTATATTATACACATTTATTGCTATGTAGCAAAGCAGTATGAAACTATACAATATAGGGTACAGACATATTACACAAATGAATGTTGTGGTTAGAAAATATACATTACAAAACATCCATTGATCATGCATAGTTACACTTCTTCTTCAGCAGATGATTCACCATTATGGTACAACAGTGGTGGTGCTTGGGGAGCAGACTTGTAACCAAGAAGGTAACCATCCTCATCTCCAGTTGGAATCCGATGAAATCCCTTGTTGATCATAATCCGGTGGGTTGAATTGCTGCGTAGCTGCACTGCTAGGTATATCACAAGTACCAAACCAGCTGTAAGAATTGCTGACAGGATGGTGATGTAAAGCACCAAAAGCTTTTGTGATTTGCTTTCTTGTACTGATGAGGCCAGGGGAGGAGCTGTGCTTGTAGGAACAGGCTCTGCATTAGACTCTGTTAATTGTGATGGAATCTTGTCAGTAGCAGTACTTGTAACCACTAGCTGGTGACTGGTAGTTGACAGTTCAGTTTGTTTGGTACTCTTATGAACAACAAGTTCAAGATTTTTGGTGGAAGATAGTTTGATATAGTGCAAAGTGGTAGTTTGATTACTTATGGTAGCTGACTGGTCAGTTTTAGCAGTAGAAGATGGGACGGCAGTGGTAGTAGTAATCAAACCAGTAGTAGAAATAGTAGCAAGCACAGTACTAGTCGGTAAGGTATCACCATCACTGTTAGAAGTCTCAGCAGGTTTGACAGTGTTTCCAGTTACATTCTTCTGGTGTGGAGAATGACTTCTTGAAGCTGTCATAGTGAAGTTGACTTGTACAGCATCCTCATCAGGGATGGTCACATTTCTCAACACTGGTTCATATCCAGGAGCTGTCACTGATAGTTGGTAATTACCAGGTACAAGTAGTCTCCAATATTCACCTAATCCTGTACCACTGATGCTATGTTCTCTACCAGCTACTATTATTTTGGCATTAGGTATAGCCACACCTTGATTGTCCAACACAAATCCTTTTACTCCTTTGTGTACCTCGTGGATATACGCTAGTAGGGCATCACGATTTTCCTCCCATATGTGAGGTAGGTTAGATGCTCTGGGAAACTTCTGGCAGCCTTGTTCAATTGTGATCTCAAAACAGTTTGTCTCAGCATAATTGTAGTCTTGCATTCCACCAATCACTAAGTACCATGCTGCTCCATTAGTGATGCCATTTGTAAATCGTTCATGCCCTCTTAGTACACATGGTTGCCCCAAGTGCATTCGAGGGTGAGCCATTGAATAAGCCAGTGACAACTGACGAAATATATCATCATCTGGACTCCTGGTATAAACAGGTGTATTACTATTACTGTTGGAACTGTCATAAGGATAATTGGCCACCAGGGCTCCATTGTGTAGGTTAGCTGACAAAACAAACGGATATTCTTTGACCCATTTTATCACTGCTAATGTTTCTGGTTGCCTTGAGTGTTGATTACGGTGAAGTCTATCAGGAAAATCTCTATTTAAATCTGCTTTATTAGCATTATTTCTTCCTTTAACACCAGAATAATCTCCCTCATGTGCCACAGCATACCCATCAGGATTCATGGTGGGCATTATATGGATTCTAGTAGTGTCTATAAGGTTTGTGATACTTGCCACTCTGGCATAGTTCTCACACAAATACTCTATCAACAGTAATAGTGTTTCTCTGCCAGTCACTTCATTTCCATGCATGTTAGCGATATATTTGAATTCTGGTTCACCAGGTTCATGTGTACCAGGGTGATCTGATATCTCCATAACCCAAAGATCAATACCTTTCACAGATTTACCAATAGAATATAACCTTGTAATACTGGGATACTTAGTAGCATAGGTATGTAAGAAATTATCCAGTTGCTCATTGGAGTGGTGTGAAAAACGAGAAGGCTCAATGGGCTCGATGTGATTTTGTATGGTCAAACTAAAGTTCTGTATAGTAACAGCTGCATTGGTTACAATAACTCCAGTCACAGTCTTGGGTTTATATCCATCTGCACTGACAGTAATTGTATAGTTTCCAGCAACAAGGAGTCGCCAGTAATCTCCAAAAGATGCAGACTTTACATCATGGTCAATGCCATCAATGTGGATTGTAGCATTCTCAATAGGAGCTCCATCAACATCAGCGACAAATCCTGCCACTCCCCTATGTGTCTGCTCAATGAAAGAGATCAGAGCTTCACGATTATTCTCCCATTCTGTGGACAATTGGTTAGGACGAGGGTACTTACAACAAGATAGTTCAAAGGTAACTTCAAAGCAGTTGCTATGTAAGTAATTGTAGTCTTGCATTCCACCAGGTACATCATACCAATGAGCTCCATTTGTAATACCATCTTGAAAATCATCACCAGGACAGTTCCGCCCCAGGTGCATCGTGTGATGGGAATGAGAATACACTAAAGCCATTTCCCTGAGTATTGCATCATCTGGTGATCTACTATAATAACCAGATATTTGATGTTGGGCGGAATCATCAAACGGATAACTGGCCACCACAGAGCCACCATGAAGATTACCTGACAACACAAAAGGATTACTTGTTATCCACTTGATCAATGCTTCGGTTTCTGGTTCACGGGGTCTGTGTCGAGGTGTCACATCAAACTGATCTGGGAAATCTCTATTCAGGTCAACATCATGAGCATTGTTACGACCTCCTCCATCATCGCAGCTTCCCACTATTGAACGTTCAAATCCATCTGGATTCATGGAAGGCATTATATAGATATCTGTAGAGTTTATCAAATTACTGACACGAACATCCTCACCATAATGATCACACAAATGTTGTATTAGATAAATTACCACCTCTCTCCCTATTGCTTCATCACCGTGCATGTTGGCGACATACTTGAACATTGGTTCCCCAGGTTCTTGTATTGTAGGGTTGTCTGATATCCTCATCACCCAAAGCTCTCGATTCTCAACTGACCTACCCACTGAAAACAGTTGAGTGATGTGAGGGTAAGCATGAGCATAATCATGTAGCAGTTGTGTAAGACTATCATAGTCATGGTAGCGATCAGATTCAATTGGCTTCAAAATTGCTTCAGTCAACACAAGCATCACACAAAATATGACAAAAAGAATTTCCTTAAATGACTTCATTGTTCCTGTTCTATGGGACAATATACATTAACAGATAGATATCATAATATAAGCAAGGGTCCTTAGATATATATATACCATAGCATACTATAGGAAAGTGTAGTCGTATATAGATATTTAAAGGGCGAGTACAGGCAGACTGTATCTATACAATTATGAAGTTTCTCAACACATGGAGTCATGGACATTTTTTTTCGGCCTTTTTTTTGTTGATGGGAAATAAAAAAGATAATATAAATCAATAATAAATGCTCAAACAGTGGGCAGAGAGGCAAACTCATGGACATATATTAATTACCAATTATATATAAATACTGTCGTAACTCGCTGCTCGTTTTGTAGCCTGTGTTTGAACCTGTTTTTAAATAAAAATCTCGATAATATAAAGCCTCTGAGGTGAGCTACAGTTGTGTAACAGGCAAGCGTAATATAAGACATATCTTACCAGCAAGTAACCATCACTTTCTATTCTTTATTGCTTGCCTTCGACTTTCGCACAAACACTATCCATGGCACAAAGAAGCATATAGCGCGTATTAATAATAGTTTTAATAATAATATCACGCGCCAATGTTTTACTGTTGGATGCCGTACGATCATCTTATGGTACGAGATAAAGTCGTATATTTTCTATGATAGAGCCGAGTAGAGACATAATGTAAAGTGTTGTATTGATAGAATAAGTGGAAATAATATTAAAAAGTATGTATATACCGTACCATACGCAAGGAAATTTTGACGTGAAAAAAAATTTTGACGAATCGGTTTAATTCGTCAAATGTTTATAAGCGCCCTTAAAAGTACAGGTTTTGCCTACAATTTCTTCATTTTCGTCAACATTTTATTCGTAAAATCTCTGAAGTCGTCAAATTTTTCATACGTCAAAATTTCCTTGCGTACGGGGGGAGGGTATAACCTAAATATTTCGAGGGGCAAATGTTTCCAGGTAGAGCAATGTTGCTAATGTATTAGACTTGAGACTAGACTATTCTTATTCTTATCCTCTTTACCAATTGGGCACTGGAGGGCGTACACAGAAGGCAGTATTATTATTATTATTATCTTATTACTTGGTTATATAATTACTGTGTAAACCTCATGCAGAGTATACAACACAGATAATCATACAAATGAGTGCTATAACAAATAGTGTGCTAGTTTATCTTTAAATTCATCTAAATTGTTGATCATCACCAGTGACTTGGGGGAAATTATTCCACATCTTGGTAGTTGAGGGTAGGTAGGAGTGTGCAAAGTCTTTGAGCAGGCTGTGGGACCAGGTGTCCTACAGACCTTCAGCACTTGTGCTGTAAAGCATTAATAAATAAACTAGTGTCCTACTTGGGGTACTTAGAGATAATGAGTTACTCTCTAGAATTCCTATGGATATAATTACATGAAAATAACAAGGAGAAAACATCTTGACCACCTGGTAGACTCCTGTAAGCGTTCGAGCGTAAATCGGATGGCTGCAGGTTCGAGGCTACCCAGGTCCAGTCATGGATTTTTTCTCCTTTCTCCAACTTTTCAAACACACCTTAAGTAGCTAAAGTCTTTGAGCAGGCTGTGGGACCAAGTGTCCTACAAACCTTCAGCACTTGTGCTGTAAAGCATTAATAAATAAATAAACAAAGGTTTCAGTTCTGACAGTGTGGAGGTCTAAAGCTAACATTTTCGCTGATAACCCCAAAGCCACAAAATCAGTGAAAATTTCCCCCCTCGAAATATTTAAGCTATGCGGTAGTTCATATCGGTGGCACAGCATGCATGTTTTTTGTGTAACACGTTTTACATTGTCCCTGGTTTTGTAGTCTGGCACCACCGACCGTATTTTAAGCGCCTAGAAAAAATTATAACCTAAAATAGGGTCAGCGGCGCCAGACTAATAGCCTAGACATAGATAATAGACACCCTTATTATGGCGTAAATATTTTGAGTGGGGAAATTTTTAGCCTTGAAATATTTAGATCTCCATAATATAGCCTAATAGGCCACTCCAAGTCATATCTTAGTTTCTGGTCAGCAGAGTTGGGAAATTACTTTATAAAAGTAATATATTATATTACAGTTACATATTACTTAGAATAAAGAGTAACTTAATAATATTACATATTAAGTTACTAACTTAATAATATTAGTTACAAATATTAAGTTACTATTTTATATTCATGCTTAAGTTACTTTTTTATTAAGACAGCTAAGTTGAAGTTAACATATAAACCACATGCAGTCACGTGATGCACATCAGTGACGCGTACATGCAACACTTGAGCACCATTATAGATGAAAGGCTAATGGATTAAGGTGATTGATTGATAGTAGAATGGATAATTGGCAGTAAAATCCATTTATAATGAGTTACATGCTCATCGTTACTCGTAGAATCACTCGTTACATCTCGGTAAAGTTACTCGTTACTTTCCGCTTCTAACTCCTCTTTATGTAATAATATTACTTTTCCCGTTACTAGTAACGACTTATAGTTTCCTAAAGTAACTTACTGTTATATTACTGCATTACTCAGAATCGTGAATTGTAATATATATTACATAACGCGTTACCCCATCTCTGCTGGTCAGTCCCTAGCCAACAAAGGGATGCAGGCGGGCAGATGATCAGGACTATAGACCGGCTCCCAGTAATGTAGCTATACTGTGATGTAGTATCATTTGCTCAATTTAGCCAATTTTATTAACCAACATTATACTTATAAGTTTTTGCTATGTAATTTGTTAATTCATTTTTGTACAGATCAGGCTTTACAGGCTCCTTGAGCCTTCTTCACCTGTAACACTAATACTAAATTATGCTTCTGCAAAAATGCAGCAGGTTGATGACCAGTGTTGGGCTAGTTACTTTTTATAAAAAGTAACTAGTTACATATTACTTGCAACTGAACTATTTAGTTGCAGTTACATATTACCCATAAAGTAAAGTAACTATAATAGTATTACATATTATATTACTCTGTGTCCACGGCCTTAAGCTGTCACGTGTGAAACTACCACCTTATTACGTGACACGATTGCATTGTTGGACAATGTGCAAATCGTTATAAGTAAGAAACTGGTGAATAGACTTCATTCAGTAGGCTTCATTACTTTGTTGTGGCTAGGCGTTACTCTGGATTACTAACAAGATTAGTAACTTCATTGTTTGTAGTAATAATATTACGTAACAATAGATTCGTTACGGTAATTATATTACTTAGGTAACGCATTACATTTATAAGTAAAGTAACTTCAGTTATATTACCTGTTTTTATAGCGTATTTCGTTATTTTACTTAGTTACCACAAAAAGTAATAATATTATGTAACGCGTTACTCCCAACACTGTTGATGACTAACTACACTGCTTTAAAACAACTGAGCACAACAATGTATAGCTAAGCTCTACATGTAGCTATCTATATTTTTGCTATGTCTCATTATGTCAGTAAATTATTTACATATCAGACTGAGAAATTCTTCATTCAAATGTGAAGTCTTAGCCCACTATGTGTTTTCAGCTTTCTATTCAGTAAACCTTAGAAAAGTAACTGTCAAAGTTTTGAGTCATCAGGCTAGTGTGCTTTAGTGATCAGGTGAAAAAGTTGATGTTTCAACCACTTGCCTATCTAGGACCAAACAGTTATTTATGGAAAAGTTGAAGTTTGAGCTCAGTTAATGTTACTGGCTTTCCAGTAAGTGTAGCTACTAGTGATCAGTGATAGGAAGTCAAAGTTAAGATCCACCATAGAAGAGTTACTAGACTAATCATTAGAGCTAGTTAGCTATACTAGTGGTTAATGTTACATACTGTACTAAAGTTATACTGGTAGCTAACAGAATCCAACTACCATAATAAAACTGCTATAATAAAACTAGCTAGTCAGAAACGTTTTAGTAATGCAGCATAAATACCTGACTGTTCCAATAGTGTGACTGCTCTATTAGAGTATCTCGATCTTTTGCAGTGTTTAAAATTCAGTGTCCTTGGTTTTTACTGAGTCAGGTGCACTTAAGCACCTGTAATATTAATAATAGTCCTCATAAACTAGGCTTCCAAGTTTTCCATGCAGTCGGGTGACCAGAAACTAAGGTTTGACTTGGTGTGGCCATATCATATAGCCTAAATATTTCTAGGGGCAAATTAAAAAGTAAATAAAAAAAATATTTTTAAACAAGGCGCGCGCCCACAGCTGGCCTTCAGCCGAAGTCTGGCTGTGGGCGCACGCCTGGTTTACTGAAATTGTTTTCGGAAAAGTGTGTGTGTGTGTGTATGCGTACCTACCTACCTACCTGCCTATCTACCTATTTACCCAGAGGAGGTTGGTCACGCGTCATAATCCTATGACGCGAAATTGTGCAACCAAGTATTGCTCTATGTGTTAAGGCTTGTTTAGCAGCTAGGAAAGTAGCACATTGTACTGAGAAGGCTTGTAATATCACTGGGACGCTCTGGTATGGATATACAGTCCGTCTTTTAGAATAGTAAGAGGTGTGAAGGTTGAATTAGTTCAACCCTTCCTTTGAGATTACGAGATGAATGATGACGCATGACTAACCTCCTCTGCTATTGAGGATTTTCAAATCTTTGCAACACCAAAGCGCAATGCGTCCACGTGCACGCATATCACGTGAAATTTAAAATTCTTATAACACGCCATGAGACCAGTGAAACACTGACACACGAGTATAAATCTATCAACAAACAACTTGATTGAATCATAACCGTTGGTCCGGTCTAAAGGGTCTAAACCGTCGAATGGGCAAAAACGTACTGGATCACGTTTTTCCGCTTTGCATTTCAGACATGTAGCAAAGATTTGGAAATCCTCAGTATCTACCTATGTTTCTCCGTACGCTCCCACGTGAGCAAAATCATGAAATGGTAAAAGCAGCTAAGTAAAAGCAAAATAAGTCTGTATTAAACTTCCACACAGGTAAACTTTGCTCTGAAGTGGTTTCTTCTCAGCGGTCTGAAAAACGGGTATGGCGACTGGCGACTCTTCATATACTCCGTGGACGGTCTTCCCTTTCTGTTTTATAGACGTTTAACACCTTTAAAACAACACTGAAAGCCTTTTAGGCTACCAGAGATAGCATATCCTTCGAGTTGAGAATGGGGCATTACCTGTACTTATGCGCCTATCAATGTAATGCCTGACTACCACTGGTACAGGCTGAGGGTGGGGAAAGGTCGGGGAATTGATCGCTAAATTTCCCTGACATAGTGGGGATTTGTCTTCACTAAAGAAACTCACTCAGACAGCAAAGGTGTGTGCTTTCAGTTTAGGAAGGAGTATCTCGGGTGCTAGCTACTACGTTCTTACTAGAATCCACTCGAACTAACTCATCACTAGGCCAACGTCACATGACCGTACAAAACCCATCCTAGCCCCAGTATTCCCGGGGTTTGCAGGTTGAGACTTGGTCGGGGTTTGCATCGCCAGTACTTCCCCAGTAGGTGGGAAATTGTAATTTTCAGCAATGCAAATCTCCACCTTCTCCCACCTCAGCCCGTATTAGTGGTAGTCGAGGATTACATTGATAGGTGCATTACGTGAACGAAAATGAAGGGCAGCCTCGAGGCTTTCTCTAAACAATTTGCATGAGAAAACACAATAAACACACTTTAAAACAGTTGAGAAGATACTTCTGTGTGTAATTTGCTGTTTAAAGTGGTTTGTTATAGTTACGCTTCCTTAGCAATGCATAGCAACATAATTACTGAATTATAAATTAATTCATAAATTATGAAATATGCTAAATTAACTATTTAATTATCTAGCTGAATTAATAATAACAAATAGCAACTACAATTATATACATGGTTGATTAGTTGCTTATTTAGTTAGAATGGGATAGTATTAACTGCATGGGTGCCTGGTTTTTAGAAGTAGCATTACATCAACTTGTTAATGTACAAAGCTTAGAAGTAAGTATTACGTACATGTAAACATTAAAACTAATTAAACAAGTGAATTTCTAAAAGTGTTTTGAAATTGATAAAGTCTGCTGAATTTGCAATTTCTTCGGGAGGGAGTTCCATATAGGGCCTGAAATTATGTTCTGGAAATGATCTGACAAATCCTTCTATCTATGCCTGAATAATTATACAACCAAGTACTAAGAATAATACGAAACGCGGTTAAAATTACGTCATAAATAAATAATTAAATAAATAAATAATTAATAATTAATGTTTGAGAAAACTACGAGGCCTAGAGACATGAACTAACCGGGGATAGATTCGCCTGTGAATGAAGGCACAAACGTATAATCGTCGCTCCTGTTTGTGCTGATGACTTGACCATACGTGTAATTCTGTATAACGCCCAGCACCACACCCTTGCTTAATTACTTACATATTGCGCGAAGAAGATTAGCGAAGAAGATTAGTGATGGACCCTTAGTGATGCCCGTGCAGGAGAGCCAGAAGCCACTTGTGTAAACAAGAAGATTACAAGTAAGTTTTTATGTTTGTAACATCTCAAGTCTCCATGCCAGCTGCCAGTGGATTCATTCACGTAGCTAAATAAACAATACAAGAAAACATTAAACTGACATATGCCACGCTCTTTACAATAAGCTTACAGTTACATATAAAATACAAGTAAACAATTTTGTCTTGTGCAGCTGGCATGGCGAACTTTCTTTGTGTTGGTGTCAGGCAATTCAATACGTGCTTAATCTTTTTTGCCTTCACCTGGCGTAGCTACTAGGCTCTAGTGGCTTGGCTGTCTTCCTTTATCTGGTTCATCTGGCTTGCATACGCCTACAGCATTGTGTAGCTATCTCCTGAAAGTTGTGTATGCATAACTATAGTGTGTCACCCATCACTGTGCCATTGCTACATCACTAATGAACCTTACTTAGCTCTGGTTGATGTTGATATGCATTGCTGTATATTGGCTAATAATTTTTATCTGCATGGTGATGTTGCCTATAATGTATTGCTGCATACAATACTGCAATAATGTATAGTTCTCTCCTGTATGTTTTGTATACATATACTTTGTACACGTCACTGTGCCATTACCACACCAATGATGTACTGGCACTTAGCTATATACTGGTGGCCTTTAGTTACAATGCCACTATTGTGTTATATCTGTCACTACTGTGACATATTGAGTTGATTTGGGGATAATGCATTCACCACCTAATAGCCTCACCGGGGGGCTGTCACGTTGGTGTATGTACTTGGTTGTATGTGACACGGTCCTAGTAATAATAATAATATTAATAACTAGATGAATTAAAAATTGGAAATTTTAAAATGAGAATAGGGATCGCTGAAAAAAGCCACAAAACAAGAAGGGATCGCTGGGGTGGTAATGTAAACCACGAATCCCTATTTTGACTCTGTCATAAATTTTTAGTTACATGCTCTATCATTTTGAAGTCAGGGATTTGTGGTTTACATTACCACCAACAGAGAGTAAAAATAGGGATTTGTGGTTTACATTACCACCCCAGGGATCCCTTCTTGTTTTGTGGCTTTTTTCAGCGATCCCTATTCCCATTTTAAAATTTCCAATTTTTAATTCATCTAGTTTGTGTACTTTTTATTAATCCAGTAATGGATTATGAAGAAAACTGTTGTGAATAGTGTACGTCAACATTTCAGTACACACATGAAACTGATCAAATTGCAATGTGCATACAGACTGAGAGTCTCCTAATGTGAGCTACAATTTACATTACTGGTGCCTTTAATAGCTGTCAAATTCAGTACAAGGATTGTTGTTATATACTTAACTGCATTATACATCAGGGTGAACTCCCTTCAGACTGGAAGAGGACATATGTAACACCAGTATACAAGAAAGGCCCGTGTACTAATCCATTGAACTATAGACCTACAGTATATCATTGAATAGTATTTGCTGAAAGTTGTTGGAACATGTCTTCTCCTCAGCAATATCTTCTCACACTATTGACTACAATATCATGTGTACAAATTAACATGGATTTCTTTGATTGATAATGAAGACTGTTGTAAATAGTGTGATTTTGCATTCTGCATAATAACGCCGTTAATGTTTCAGTACAAACACGAAATTGATCAAATTGCAATGTGCATACAGACTGAGAGTCTCCCCAGTATGAGCTACAATTAATGAGCTTTAATAGTATGAGCTTTAATAGTATGAGCTTTAATAGCTGTCAAATTCAGTGCAAGGATTGTTGTTATACGCTTGACTGCATTATTAGAGTATTTACATGACTGCTCTATTAGAGTATTTAATCTGGATAATCCGCCCACGTACAATAATCACGGAGCGAAAAAACCACCTTGCAACAAAGTCATCAGCCCAGATTAAGCTTCTTGGCCTATATTGAGTTTAATAAAGACAGATTCTATTAGCCACAAGCAGCGCACATCAAAAAACCTAACTTTGAGTGCGATCTTGTATGGCTTCTCGAGCGTAATGGCGTTTTGTCAAGAAGAAACGATCTGGTTTGGGCTGTTTCCTTCCGAAAATGAAATCAAAAATAGGTCATGGACACGCACAATGATCCATTCAGCAAGCCTTGCTACTTTTTATCCCAGGATTCTCCTTGTAAACTTCGCTATGCCTGTGAAAGAATAATAATAATAATATTATGAATAATAAGAATAATAATATGAACAAACAGGCATATTTCAGTTTTGTTTGAAACACACATACTGTTTCCTTTTCACTTGATACTTACTAGTGGACCTATACTCATTGCAAAGAACCACCAGAGGGTTGTTTTGAGTTGAAGGATGCTTTTCAAGTTGGTTTTTAGGTGTGCGTTCTATTAGGATTTTTGCAAAAATAACATGGGCAATCCCTATTATGAACCCACTATCGTGGTTCTTGATAATATGAACAAACTGGCAAATTTCAATGTTGTCTGAAATACACATACTGTTTCCTTTTCACTTGATACTTACTAGTGGACCAATACTCATTGCAAATAACAACTAGAGAGTTGTTTTGAGTTGAAGGATGCTTTCTAAGGTGGTTTTTAGCCGTGCGTTCTATTAGAGTTTTTGCAAAAAAAAAACATGGCGATCCCTATTATGAACCCACTATCGTGGTTCATGATGAACAAAACGGCAAATTTTAGTTTTGTCTGAAATACACATACTGTTTCCTTTTCACTTGATACTTACTAGTGGACCAATATTCATTGTAAATAACCACCAGAGGGTGGTTTTGAGTTGGAGGATACTTTCCAAGGTAGTTTTTAGGCGTGCGTTCTATTAGAGTTTTTGCAAAAAAACATGGGCGATCCCTAGCTATTATGAACCCACTATCGTGGTTCATGATACATGTCCATAATAAAGAGATGTGTTTCATTGATACAAGCTATTTTCATGATTCTGGGTTTGAGAATGACGGTGTGGTGATGATTATACTGGCATATTGGATGGTATATTCAAAAGGAAGGGCTTGTTGGAATACAGTACTTACTGTAAGCCATTGCGCCTATAATTCTCAGTCAAGTCAAAGACATACAATATGTTTACTAAAAGTTGGCTATAGTTATAGGAAATTCTGATCTGTGCACATTGAGTTACAAGTAATTTGACTCTAGATCTGCCATTACCAATTTGGTAGATATCAACAGAGTTGACAATGCTTTGTAGTTACGTAGTAGAGTACTCTTGACATCAGTATGACCCAATTATAATAACACTCTTAAGCAGTAATTACCTTAGTAGTTGTAATCAAAATGTTCAATGCCCAAGTGGGGATTGTAAAACATAACTTGAACAAGGAACTCCCACTAGCTGTAATACTGGTGAACATGTGTACAGTGCAATCTCTGTTTTACGGACACTTTGGGACCAAGTAGTTTTGATGAATTTTTACTGTTATAAGGAGGTTGTTCTTTTTCAGAGTATAAAATTGTATTGGTAAAGATCTATAGGGCCTACAGAAACTGACCTTTATAGGGAGGTTAAATGCAGAGAGGGTCCTTTAAAAGAGATTCCACTGTATACCATATTCCAGGGCACAACTTTTTTTTGGCATTTACATAATATGGAGAATGATCAATTAGTCCTAGTGCCTGTAATTGTTTTAGGTGGTCTGAATGAGTTGCTTGTAACAAATTATAGAAATGTTCTAATAGAGTAGCCAACCACTCTAATAGAACAGTGGCATTTAACAACTGTAAGCATGTGGCTACTAAAATTCCCTTGTAAAATCTCATGATCTGAGAGCTTCTAAAATCCAAAATTTTTCATAGGGCATTGCCCTAGACTATCAAGAACGATATCCATGCCTATTGTATGCAGTGTCAAACTCTACCATGTAACTTTCATTGCCAAAGACTTCCCCACTCTTGGCTTGCATTACTGCCCCTGATATATTACCGTATAGCCTGAGGGCAAATTTTTCGAGGTTGAGCAATTTTGCTAAAAATAAAATTTTCACAGATTTGCAAACACTCCCACAATGTATTAGACTATATGGAGGTCTAAATATTTCATGGATAAAATTTTCACTGGTAACTCCCAAAACCATGAAATCAGCGAAAATTTTCCTCAAAATATTTAGGCTATACAGTACTAAAATCATCAGTGTTTGTTTATATAATTGTTGCAACATTTTATGGGTATTCCCTAGACAAGTTATACAATGTGTGAAAGGCACAGTACATGTGGTATGAACACACACGTTGTATAGTGGCAATCAGGTACAAACAAACACACAATAACGTAGCTTTGTACTACTAAAATATTGACCAGGAACTAGCTTTCTAAATATCCTGTATGCCAACTTGTCGGTTTTAGCTGGATATAAACAAGCTACCTTCAAAATGGCCTGGAAACTTCTTGTGTAACTGAATTTTCTACTAACTCATGTCAGGTAAATATATAAGGTATAATTTAATCGTGGATATATTACAGGCTTGATATTGTGGGACCAACATGACGTTTAGCCCTCAAAAACTCCTGCTATACGGTAGCATAGGGCAAATACTTGCATTGCACTGTATCCTGTAGTACGCTAATTGCACTGTATTCTGTAGTACACGGGGTAAAATTTTCACGATCTTTACAAATTAGCAACTATCCATGAAAATTGCCCACTCAAAATTTGTAGCTCAATAAAAATGGCATTGCTTGAGTACAAAAAATCCTGAAGAAGTGACATTTCCCTCTTGAAATTTTTGATGGTGGAAATCTGTGAAAATTCCCCTCAAAAAATCCCACTATATGGAACTGGGTGACAAAAAGAGTGATCCTCAAAAATATAATCCTGAAATTTGTTAATCCACAAAATTTGTATGTATACGGTATTATTTGGGAGACTAGTATATAGTCATGGCTACTATAAGAACATTCAGAAATATAGCTACACTGTGCTATCAAGGTGGCTACTGTCTGAAGGCAGGGTTTGAGCCCATGACATCATGTGTGAAAATTTTAAATGATTAACCTTGTTTGAAAAACCTTTAACCACCTGACTTCTCTCCAAAATGATTTAAAACAATTCCATTTGCCCGTTTTTTGTTCCAAATATGTCTTACCAACATTTGCATCTGCATATTCATATACCAACTGTGGATCTGCAGTTTTAACAGGGTTGTGTTATCACTAGTATGTCTTCTTTTCAGGACACTGTTAACCAGTAATTTGTCATTAGCCTAGAGCCATGCTTTTATAACTTTCATTGTTGAAGTACTAGTGGTGTCCTATTGTAGCTTTCTATATGTGCAGATCCTTGTTCTGTGCCTCTTATTACTGTGAAACTCACTGACTCTCATACTAAAGGCTATGTAGGTGCATATGCAGCCTAATATTTATGTCTCCCTATTTTGTGTAGGGAGGAAATTATGCAAATATCAAAGATAAATATTTTATGTTGCTTGCTCTACTCTGTATTGTTATTTTTGACTGAAGCAACTTTGAAGCAAACTGAATCTGATCGCTACCATGACTATGATAGTCTGACACAACTGCTACATGATTATGCTCATGCTTATCCTCACATCACTCAACTGTTTTCAGTGGGTAGGTCAGTTGAGAATCGAGAGCTTTGGGTGATGAGGATATCAGACAACCCTACAATACAAGAACCTGGGGAACCAATGTTCAAGTATGTCGCCAACATGCACGGTGATGAAGCAATAGGCAGAGAGGTGGTAATTTATCTAATACAACATTTGTGTGATCATTATGGTGAGGATGTTCGTGTCAGTAATTTGATAAACTCTACAGATATCTATATAATGCCTTCCATGAATCCAGATGGATTTGAACGTTCAATAGTGGGAAGCTGCGATGATGGAGGAGGTCGTAACAATGCTCATGATGTTGACCTGAATAGAGATTTCCCAGATCAGTTTGATGTGACACCTCGACACAGACCCCGTGAACCAGAAACCGAAGCATTGATCAAGTGGATAACAAGTAATCCTTTTGTGTTGTCAGGTAATCTTCATGGTGGCTCTGTGGTGGCCAGTTATCCGTTTGATGATTCCGCCCAACATCAAATATCTGGTTATTATAGTAGATCACCAGATGATGCAATACTCAGGGAAATGGCTTTAGTGTATTCTCATTCCCATCACACGATGCACCTGGGGCGGAACTGTCCTGGTGATGATTTTCAAGATGGTATTACAAATGGAGCTCATTGGTATGATGTACCTGGTGGAATGCAAGACTACAATTACTTACATAGCAACTGCTTTGAAGTTACCTTTGAACTATCTTGTTGTAAGTACCCTCGTCCTAACCAATTGTCCACAGAATGGGAGAATAATCGTGAAGCTCTGATCTCTTTCATTGAGCAGACACATAGGGGAGTGGCAGGATTTGTCGCTGATGTTGATGGAGCTCCTATTGAGAATGCTACAATCCACATTGATGGCATTGACCATGATGTAAAGTCTGCATCTTTTGGAGATTACTGGCGACTCCTTGTTGCTGGAAACTATACAATTACTGTCAGTGCAGATGGATATAAACCCAAGACTGTGACTGGAGTTATTGTAACCAATGCAGCTGTTACTATACAGAACTTTAGTTTGACCATACAAAATCACATCGAGCCCATTGAGCCTTCTCGTTTTTCACACCACTCCAATGAGCAACTGGATAATTTCTTACATACCTATGCTACTAAGTATCCCAGTATTACAAGGTTATATTCTATTGGTAAATCTGTGAAAGGTATTGATCTTTGGGTTATGGAGATATCAGATCACCCTGGTACACATGAACCTGGTGAACCAGAATTCAAATATATAGCTAACATGCATGGAAATGAAGTGACTGGCAGAGAAACACTATTACTGTTGATAGAGTATTTGTGTGAGAACTATGCCAGAGTGGCAAGTATCACAAACCTTATAGACACTACTAGAATCCATATAATGCCCACCATGAATCCTGATGGGTATGCTGTGGCACATGAGGGAGATTATTCTGGTGTTAAAGGAAGAAATAATGCTAATAAAGCAGATTTAAATAGAGATTTTCCTGATAGACTTCACCGTAATCAACACTCAAGACAACCAGAAACATTAGCAGTGATGAAATGGGTCAAAGAATATCCGTTTGTTTTGTCAGCTAACCTACACAATGGAGCCCTGGTGGCCAACTATCCTTATGACAGTTCCAACAGTAATAGTAATACACCTGTTTATACCAGGAGTCCAGATGATGATATATTTCGTCAGTTGTCACTGGCTTATTCAATGGCTCACCCTCGCATGCACTTGGGGACACCTTGTCCTAATGACAAAGAGTATTTTGAAGATGGTATCACTAATGGAGCTGCATGGTACATAGTGGTTGGTGGAATGCAAGACTACAATTATGCTGAGACAAACTGTTTTGAGATCACAATTGAACAAGGCTGCCAGAAGTTTCCCAGAGCATCTAACCTACCTCACATATGGGAGGAAAATTATGATGCCCTACTAGCATATATCCACGAGGTACACAAAGGAGTAAAAGGATTTGTGTTGGATAATCAAGGTGTGGCTATACCTAATGCCAAAATAATAGTAGCTGGTAGAGAGCATAGTATCAGTGGTACAGGATTAGGTGAATATTGGAGACTACTTGTACCTGGCAGTTACCAACTATCAGTGACAGCTCCTGGATATGAACCAGTGTTGAGAAATGTGACCATCCCTGATGAGGATGCTGTACAAGTCAACTTCACTATGACAAGTTTATCCACATCTAAGCCAAGTTCATCCACCACACAAATTATCATATTTGTCAGTGTGGGTATGGTGGTGCTAATATCTGTAGTAATTCTGTTAATAAAACTCCAAGTTTGTTGTAATGGACGTAATAAGTCTTCAGTACCTATCATTTGTTCCACGTGTTGTCACAAATATGCTAAGGATCAAGTGCTATTCAGCCAGCTAAATAACAATGAGAGCTCAACTGAAGAGGATGTTTAAATTTGTATTAATGTACTTTTTGTTGTAATTACAATGTACTATACTACCAACTGACCATTCGTTAACTGACCATTACGTTGCGGGAGTACATGACGTCATACACTCGCTTTTGCGCTATAGTAAGTTATCAAAAATCTAATTGTATTCAGACGCGCTATCTTTAAATGTGAGCTGCCGTTAAATTTGCAATGGAGTTGGTAGATTCGGTACTTGAGAAGTGCAAGCAAAAGGTAAATTCAAAGGTAGATACAGAGTTTTATTTGATTGTGTGACGTGCACATATTTTCTGGTTGTGCCACTCCCTTTTCCACGTTTGACATTCACTTTCCTGCTAGGCCAAGTTAATGATGGAATTCTCCACAACGTGCAAACACATTCATTGGACTCACGCTTCCGTAGTAGACTTCTGTGGTGCGTGTACCTTAAATGTATTTCTCTGAATTTTTGTAGTTATATTAAATAGCTATGTATGTCACATTTGTATAAATATGTACTTTACATGTTAAATAGCTTCGGTTGAAAATGCATTATCTTATGGTGCCAAGAAAGATGGAAAGAAATTTGGACGCAAATATCAGCCAACATCACTCAGGATACTGGCCTCTCTTAGCCAAACAAACCCACTCTGTGCTGATGTGTTTAATCGCTGCTATCCTAAACGTCAACCCAAGAGTGTTGATCACGGCAAGGCATACCTGCTATGTGATGAGTCATCACCACTGGAGTACAGCATCTTGTGGATACGTACATGTCTTGTTGAGAAAAAACTGATGGAAATTGTCCAAGTGTTCACTGATAATGCCCAGTAAGTGATATCAGCATTGAGCTACCTATAGCTATCATTGCAGTATAATTTTTATGACGCTTATGATCCATTCAACCTGATGTTTGCAGAACTTATTACCAAAGTGAGTCAGTCCTGGGTAGTGAGGTTCATGCTGACATCTTGTCTTTTCTATTGAGTGAGTCTGCACACAATTGCATGAGTCTGCACACAATTGCGTAGTCTGCTAAAATTATTGTTATTCACATGAGCCTGCCTGTAGCTGTGTGAGCCAGGGTAATTTCCATACAGTTGGACCATGCTCCATCAGACTAAGTCTACTTAGGCCAGTGGACAACCCAACAACCACCTCAGCATCTGAGCTAGTTGAGAGAATGAGGTAAGGTCTGTATGCTAACTACACCCCGGCTTAAAGAATTGTTTGTGTTCTGTAGAGTGATATCCTCACAACGCTCTGGTCTAATCATCCAGGTATGGTCCTATACCATCTACTGCCCTGATAATTATCTTGATATAAGTTTATTATTGTTTTTAGCATTTTTATTTATCATCATCACGATAATGAAATAATAGTTTTACAGTCTGGCACAGTGTGTTATATGTAGTAATTAGCAAAAATAATATCTGTTCAGCACTATATAGCTAGCTACTATACATGAAATTTATCTGGTTCACACCTACATATCATACTACCTATAACATACTGTTGTCCATATAGGCAAACATTATTCTTAACAGCTAGGAACAGTACCTTGATAATCATTAAATAAATTTCCATCATGCAATAATTATGTGATATCTGTTTCCAGGATGACAAACAACCTGCCTCAGTTAACACTCATTTGTGGGAGCACATGGAGTCGTTATTCCAACATGTCAACTCAACTTGTCTGTTTGGAAAGAACAATACCATCATCATAGAGGTGCTGCCTTAATGTTCAATCTGTTATAGCTACTAGCTTTAACCATCATACACTGCACAGGTCACTGTCTCTGGGACCGATGATAGTTAGTGTGTTTTACAACTTCACAATATTACTTTTATGTACTTGCTGTTTATACTGTATATAGCTACACCCATACATGGGAGTTCTGTTGTTTACCTTACATAGTTACCATCTGACATATATTGTACTTAGCATGGTAGAGAGAAAAGTGGCTACTTGTCACTACATCAAGAACGATCTGATGTGCTACTGAAATGGATACCATCCATATTGTTAACATCAGAACAAGCTGTTCACATCAACAAAAGGTAATGTTGTAAGATAGTGTGTGTTTCCCAGTATAAGGTCTCAATTTGCAGTGAATTAAAGGATTTATGCTTGTCCATAAATATTTCCAAAGAAATTGCCCACGTTCACTGCCACAAAAATGGTATGTCACAACACTGCTCCACTGTTCTGTGTACAATATGATTTAGATGGGAGTGCTCAGCTTCTGATGATTGGTTATGATGGGATTGCTAAGTGTACAGCAGTCTTTCAGCAGCACATGTCACTTGTGACATTTCTGGAGTGTTTAGAAAATGGCTTGATGCCAAAAGGATGCCTCCAGCCACCATTATTTTACCTGAAGAACTGTCGCAAACCAAAACACATTACATCAGAGTCTGGACTACAAGACAGGCAGGATCCTATTTCATTACATCACTCAACCTCAGATTCCACATTTAATAGACTAGATAAAGTATCCACACATAATCACCATCTATCAAAATCTTCAGATAATACCGATACACTGACAGACTATATTTGGAATCAAGTGTTTACAATTCGATATGGGTCACGACCTGTGGCGAATGACACACTGGCAGCTGTAGTAGGTAGTAATACCTCCATACTTACTGGCGGAAACCCTGGTAATATTTTATTACGCATATGGTAATAAATAATAATATTTGATTTTAGCTTGTAAAATTATAATGCCAACTCCAGACCAGATTGACAAAATTACTTGTATTGGTGTTGCTGATGATGATGCCATCTCTCCTGGTGTTGGGTGGGTTACTACCCACTATGAACAGAAAAGGTTTAAATCATAGCATGACATAACTGTACAAACTGTTGTGCATGCACACATTGGTATTGCCACAGGAAAGATTTACAACAAGTACTACTGAAAAAGCAGAAGGAAATTTCTAAATCATTACTAGCAAATCACTTTTATAGCTGTAAGGATAACATGTAATGTTTAATATTTATACAGTTGAACTGTAGGGCTGTCATACTGCAGACATCGTTCTAATCTTCGGAAGCAAATCTCTCACATGCTATTAGTCAATCCCTTGCCACAGCCAAAGGGATATCATACTGTTTTAACAGAAGAAACACTACAGAGCCTAGTTGATAAAGAAGGAAGAGTAAGCTAGAATAACAGATCACAAATTACTGAAACTCCCAATTTTTACTCTGACAGGTAACAAACTGGGCAGGTGTCTTATGTTGTATATACAATGGAGGTGTGGAGGAATCACTAAGACCAAAGGTAATTTACATGACCACAACCATCTGTCAGATTAGTAGTTGCCTTTCAGATCTGGCCTATATTACTAGGTGTGTATCCATATGAATCTAGCTATGATGAAAAGAAAACTATTAACCAAGATAGCAAATTGAAGTACGAAACACTTCTACATGAAGGCAAGAAGATTGAAGAAGCAGCTAAAGTCACTCAAAAGCAAAGAAAGAGTGAAACAGAGCTGTTCAGCGAAATGATGGAAAAATTGAAAACCACCACAAACAAAACTGAAAGTACTAAAGAGATCATTTCACATAACACTGCTAATGATGACAATACAAACATTAGCACAGGTGCATATTCACAGTCAGAGGCTAACATGGTAATAATATTATTAGTTTGATATTAGTCGGTACTAATAATTCTATAGGATCCTAGAAGTGATAGATTTATGGAAGAGCTTGAAATAATTGATAAAGATGTGAGTCGTTGTGACAGAAATTACGAGTGAGTATACTGTTGCCAATATTATATATATTATGGTTATTCAATTTGGTAGGTATTTTATGAATGAAGAGAATCTATCTAAACTGAGAAACATTATATCTTGGTAAGGTAAACCATCCTGTATTTCTCTGTCATCATTTCCCGTAGTTATTGTCTTGATAATCTCAAGCCTGATGGTGTATTTTATGTACAAGGGATGTGTGACCTACTAGCTCCACTATTGGTAATATTTCATGAAGGCAAGTTTTGATACACAACATTACAATGTGTTAGGGTTTCCACCGATAGAAGCAATTGTGTTCAGTTGTTTTGTGAAAATGATGGATCAACTAATGGAGAACTTCCCACCCAGTGAAGGAATACAAAAGAAACAAAATAATGTCACTAATCTAACTCAAGTACAATATGTCATCAGATGGGATACAGTATACATACTTATAACTCTCATAGGTGTTTGAACCAGACTTCTTTGACTCACTGAAACAACCAGATTTCCTATTTTGCAGAAAGTGGTTTTTACTTGCCTTCAAAAGAGGTAATCACTGTTAAGAACAAAACATGTAACTACCACTGTTGTGTGGTGACGATTGTTCTATTAGAGTATTATAGTATACTACACATACGCATGCACCAGCATTGTTGTAAGAGGGCCAGGTTATCCAGATTATCTGGGTCATTTGGTTCACATTTTGTCCGGGTCAAGTGGGTCTTATCCACTTCACTGAATATTTGGGTCTGATTTGGATGAGATCACGTGTGACTATAAGTTAACAAGCTCGATTGTATTGGTGGAAATGCATTTGTAAGCACTCAACACACCCACCATTCAGGAATATGCTTTGCTGTCTGTGCGAGATATGTAGAGCCATGCCCACTTATTGGAATTGTATCAGCTGTTATCTGTGGGCATGCATGGCATCACCGGATCTGTGTTGCTAATGGAGGTAACCGACTTCTGGTAGCTGCACGTAGACTTATGTGGAGCCACGCCCACTTGATAATACACAACTACTTGCTTCTTGTAGACAATCCTTTCTATAGTGTAAAAAAATGCAGGGCTAACTAATGGAATTTGGAACTTGTGGACTTTTAATCTAGCTTTTGAGGCATGCCTCTATTGTAATTAAACCGGGTCCCATCCAGATTACTATTCAGGTCACGGGTCAACAGCACTGACACACACACACACACACACACACACACACACACACACACACACACACACACACACACACACACACACACACACACACACACACACACACACACACACACACACACAATGGAATATCTCCATGTTGAAAATATACATTTGTTTCATAACAATAGAGTTTGCCTACAAAGAAATCTTCAGACTGTGGGAGACAATGTGGGCTGCTAAATATTATATAACCAACTGCTTTATGGAATTCTTTGCATTCTCATTATTGAGAAAGTACATGTAAGAATTGTTGACAAATATGAAGCAATAATTGATAACGTATTGTTACATTGCAGTCCAATAATCATTCACTCAAACATGGACTCTGTTGAAATGCTTATTCTATTTGGAGGTTTGTTCCATGTGCACTTGTGTATGTCTAACAAAGTATTGGGTATACTATATTTCTTCCAAGAATACTGTACATGTATGGATTCATTGATTAGGAAGTACCTGTAGATTATGTTCTTACAGTTTTGAGTGTAATAAACCCTGAAGCGTTAAATGTAGTGCTAGTGAATAATTATGCCATAGTATTTATTTTTTATTTACTAAGGCTTTACAGCACAAGTGCTGAAGGTCTGTAGGACCTGGTTGTAGGACACCAGGTCCTACAGCCTGTTGAGTATAAATCCTTGTTTCTGAAGTCAGAAAACTAAGATTGACATATAAAACAGTCAGGTGGCTATTTAACATGACTGGTTTATTAGAGTATATTAATCAATAATGCTGCAACTCAGTTTTTGCCATTTTAAATATTTCACTAGTGTTACATTTACTTCCTTATATGGTGCTAATAATACTAAACATTTATTTAAATGTGTAAAAGTGAACAAATTGGTAGTAGATGCTGTTAAAAATGTTATTGACAAGCATTAATATTAGCCCACTTTGACAAAGCAGTGCCTTTATTAAAATTGTAGGGAAACCATCTTACGCAATCATATGCTGTCTAATTGAATTTCTTTGAACCAATGTGGGATCTGTATTTCACCAGACCCTTACTTTGGGCAGACTAAATACTTGCAAGATATCATAATTATGGGTGGTAAGACATGCAATATAGGCGGGAGAATAAAATCAACAATAGGTATAACATTATAGTGGCCTTATTAGTGTTTAATTTAGTGTAACTTGTATTGCAAAAAAAAATATTGTAAACATTCCGGTTCATATTTGTCACTTCCCACTACCAATAATCCTGTTGCTTTCTAAATCGCTTGATTCTGTACAAATTTAACTGTTGATTGTTTGATTTGATTTTGATCTCAGTCGCAGATTAATCAAGCTAACAAAACAAGAATTTACAACAAAGTTAAATTGTCAAGTAACCAAGACCCCTTTTCAGGCAAAATTAAATCGTTGATCAAAAATTGTAGATGGTTGTACAGGCTATCAGTAGTGACTAGCCCTTACTTCCTAACCACATTTGAGCTATGTAACTCGTACCTTCATTAAGTTAGCATACACATGTTTTATCTTTTCTTTTGCAGAAATGGAGTCTCAGGAACATAATGGTGAATTTGATATGATCTTATGTTCAACATTGTCACTTATTAATGACATCCAACAAAGCTTACAGAAAGATTAATATGTGTATTATCTGTAATTATTTAACGTACTTTTAGTCCAAGACTATCTAGTCAATCGTAAACAAAGTCACAGATGAGCGTTAATTGGCTAAAATATTTTTAATTGTGGGATTGCAATGCGCATGCGTGTAGGCTTCGCGGGAGAAGATGAGCGCGGCAGCTGTGTTGACCCAGTGGGGAGGGTGGAACTCTCCCGTTATACATCAAGGAGCATTCTTTTTTGGAAGATCAAGAATACCTGACAGACAAACAAAGCTTTCTCCCAGCGTTCCTTTATGTTGGTTGACCCCCAGTCGGCGAAAATTCGATAAACCCTCTACCCAGTTTGATGAGAAGAAATACCTAGATATTTTATCAAGATTGCCACCAGAATTACGAGCTATGATCTTATCCTACCTCAATGCTAGTGAACTTTGCAGGTACTAATCTTTGTTATACTTGCAATGATCATTCTTTAAAAATCTCGCGTTTAATAGTTACTTGTAAGTAGTTATCGGTAGTTATTGTACTTTATTTCGTAGCCGTTTGGCTGATACTCTCTTGTTGTTTATGCTTATTTCTGCTTGGCCAGATGTCAGCAGGTCAACTCTTGCTGGTACCACGTGATTACCCAAGATCCATACTTCATGAAGAAATGTAAAACTCACTTGCGAAAAATGAAAGCAAAATACATCACCAGTAAAGTAAGTTTGGAATCATTGTGTGTAAATTACTTTAATCTTTTTCAGGAAAATTATGTCCCCATGGCTGCTACAGTTACACCACACTTAACTAATTCTACTGGTAGAAGTGTACTAACTCCCCTACACAACTCCAGTTTACCACTGTATTACAGCTTACCATCCATCCTATCTACCCAATCACCTTCTACAATAGAACTATTAAATTTTGATAGACTCAGACTGAGAGATGACACCACTAGTTACACTAGTGATCCCTCACATGATGATGTCAGACGATGTTTATTCCCTGACAAAGAAAATATTAGAGACAGTACTATTGAAGACAATTTATTCAGCATTTGCTGCAGAGAAAACAAGAAAAGAATTAAGAGATTATGACTACATATATCCATCTGTTATTATATTTGTTTGCATTATCACATTAAATTATTAGATGGTTATTTCAGCTCTCTTCATTGTTATGTGGTCAGACCTAGCAGTTCTTCAGCAAACTGTTTGGCTGATACTCTTTGAGGTATCTCTTCAGCCAGCACAACACTGGGATCTGCAGTAAACAAGTGATCAACTTCAGGGTCCTCGTTATAGTTTAACAATGTCATCAGACTGTCCAGGAGTTCTGTCTCCGTTAAGTGCTCTCCTGAAATAATAAAATCTACAAGTCTGTTACTGGGAATGCAATACTGACCATTTTCTTGCAGCAGGGTAAGAAGTTTAGCTCTATCAATTGAGCCATTTTCACCAAGTACATGGAAAGCTTTAACTAGTTGTGCAGGAGATAAGCCAAATGCTGGTCTATGGTTAATGTACACTAGTAGGGGAAATGATAATGCAAGTTGTTAGCTCATTATCTGCATACATTTGATAAAATCATTGAGGTTGATCTCTGTGACGGTCTTCCCTGTCTCAACATACTCACTAAATTTGACTTCATTTATCATATCTTCAATCTAATAGCTGTTGTGATACACTACATAGCAAATAACATTTACCTCTTGTTCTGAAGGATAAAAGCCCAGAGCTCGCATAACATTTGGGATTTGTGTGATTGGCATCTTTGTAGAGACTTCCCTAGTAGTAGTGACTTCTGGTCCTTGACTGGAATGTAACATGACACATAATAGTGAACTACACACCATGAGCTATATACTAGATAAGCACAAGTAGTACACTATTCAATACTCACTGCTTGATCTGTGCATAGTAGAAGTAGTCTTTCATTTCAGCAAAAAAATCCCCATCTCTTCCCCCCTCCAACATGGGATAGAATGGAATGAGCTCTTCACCACCAAGTAATTTGGATGCCTCCAGGGTCCTGGGACGTACACAATAATAATAGCAACACAGTACATGTGATATGGAGTGATTTATAAAGCAATAGTTTACTAGTGTTAAAGTGTACTGTTCCATATCAGGTACAGTGGGGATCATTAACAGTTAAGTTATTCAGGCTTCCTTGCTGATGTTCACAGGCTCCTGTTAATTACAAAACACCTAACACAGCAATCCTGACAGTGGTGTACCTATCATCATTGTGCTATGTCAACATGCAGCTGGTAGACAGCACTTTGTTATGGGATCAATAACTTAAAACTCACAAAACAGACTTCCAATACTTTGATTTCGTTATCTATACAAAACATATATTTCACAACAACCACTCACTCAGTATCCACACTCCACATGTTGACAGTACAGTCTTCTCCACCAGCTGTGAAGAGGTATTTTCCATCATGGGAGCTTGCCAGGTCAATGGTCTTTGAGATATCAAGTACACATGTTAACATTTATAAGTGGTGATGTCCATACCATTCCAGGGTGGGAAACCAAGCAAGTTGAGTTGTGTGGATTTCCATCATGTGGCAATATCAGTAATCCAATCTTTAAAAGAAAACACTAAAGGTTAGGAATCATCCATAACTTCAGCATTCTGCGGAGTATTTTATACTTATCTCAAAACCAGTTTCATTCATTCAGTCTCTTAATGTTTTGCTTATAATTATATTGCACTTGCCGCTACATCTGGTTTGGCAGCCATATGTAATCCCATGTACACTATAACTAACTCTTGAAGACTCCAGCTATTTTAAATACGAAAATAAGTTGCTACATCATTAGCTATGACTTATATTTCGTATGGTGCAAAAGCATTAGGTTGCCCCTCTCCCCTAGGACATACTCTCTGTACTCTCGCAAAATGCTGAGAAGTAAAAAGTGTTTCAGCTTGGGCTGGAACCACCAGAGATGAGTGCGTTAGAGACTTACATGATAATACACCAACTCTGTATATTACTTACTTTATTATTATTGATGAATGCCAAGTATCTCTTAACCTGTTGACCAAATTCATCAGTCATGATGGGAGATGGTAAGATTACAAGCCTATTAGTGAGCAACATAGTTTACTGATCAACGTAATATATGTCATTAGACACACTTTTGTAGTGGACTGTTATAGGTTGGACCCAACATAGTTTTTCTACACATTTTAGTACTAGCATTCAGCAGCTTTATCTTGTACTAAAAATAAAAGATAACAGAAGGATCTAAGGGATATACACATACTTGGCTGTTGGTTATTAACAAGAAGGATTCCTTGGTGATAGGTGGGTACCAAATCATTGCTGTTGGTATAGCACTCTGTTCAATTCTGTCTGAAGCGGATAACTTTAGATCATCTACTGAGCTGCTTGCTAAGTCATACTCAACCTTTACAAAGCATGATTTGTCTGGTAATCTCCGTACATAAATAAACAATGGTTACATACCAGCATTCGGTCTGTTCCAAGAGAAAGTAGACGTGGTGCTCCTGTGTCAAGGTGTTTTCCAAACAAAATACCTATTGCAAACAAGAATTGAAACATGCAATACTTGTGGCTACATGCTACACTTTACACTGGCATATGTAATGTTATGGTATATACCTGTGATTTGTTTGTAGTGAGATCGATAATGTGCCAGATATTGCCAAGTGTCATCTTCCTCATCATCCCCAGAAGCAGCCATGAACACAGTCACACATCTGTCCAAATCCTATATCACCATGTATACAACCAGGACCCATTAATATAAAAGATCCATACTGCGGTTGCTATATAGGTGGAATCATGAGAGAATGTGATATGAGTGACACAGTCCCTAGAGTAGTGGAAGGGTGGACAACAATCTTCTAGTGAAACACCATCCAACACCCTGACTGTTCCATTGGTGAAGCCAACACCTGCAATGATGTAGGGTGATATAGAACAAGTAGAGAATATTACTAACAACACTTACCAATATAGTCACCTTTAGGATCATAGGACAGGCACTGAACAAATTCTTTTTGGTCAAATTCTCGATTACTCAAAACAACCCTTCACCATAACAAACAAAAAAGTAATGCACATCCATGCATGCCACATGCACACAGACACACACACAGGCAGACACACATACAGGCAGACACACATACAGGCAGACACACACACAATTTTTAGTACTTTTGATCATAATCCCACAATTTCAAGCAACACGAATAGCCCCCTGTCAGTAACCTTGGCCTGCAATTGCAAGTCAACAACACACATGTCATACTACTCATACACAACACTTACAGGCTGGGATGAGTGGCTACAGCCATCACAGCAGCATCATGCTCCTTAGCAATCACCTGTGTATATACCATTGTGTTATGAAGGTGAATAGAAACGTAGTAATTTAATGCAGATGCAAAATTTTGCACAACTAGCATACAGTCTTTTAACAAACAGCAGCTTACGTACATCAACTACGGTTCCATTGGTTGTCACATGAACAATAACAGAGGCTGATGTACTAACAATGAAATCAGGTACTACAAAACTGTCAGCATCCAATGTGGACTCATCTGGATATTCTGTGTCATTGTTGACTCTGATCACAATATGATACATACAGAGTCAACTGCCATATATTACATGTGGCTTACAAGTGTAGTTTAGAAGTACTGACATTAGCAAATGCAATGGACATGACAGGTCCAAATTTGAGGTTATCATACCTGTAAAGGAATTACAATAATGGTGTGTAGTATGCTGTATATACTTACCAATTGAGAAGCTTGAGTTCCTTGTCAAAGAATTTTACACATCCAGCAGCATCACCTGTCACTATCATACTGTACAGATGACATAAATGCATGATATACTCATGCATACACACTTGTTTAAAATCACAACACAAAAGCTGAGCGCACATCATGTGTGTTTTACTTTCAAGCAGAGTATATGGATAGCAATGATTAATACAATAACATCATCATGTGTTTTAGTTCCTGTATTATACACACAACCTATTATTAGTGATAGCACGACTGGTTTGTAGTTAACACATAATACTCTCATTCTAGACATCCTATAGTATGTTCACATTGAGCTGAATCCTCAAAAACATTTAATAACTCATGGATGCAATTACACACAATCTTGAAATTTGGCTCATTTGTAGTACTGCTTGACCCACTAAAAATATTTCAAAATCTTGTTGTTCAAATGTTTGACATAATATTTACGGCCAATCAAAATTTTCACAATACAATTCCTATGGGGAAGCCATATGAGTACAGTGTCCTTTCCCAAACTTGTAATGGAGCCAAATGTACGTGTCTGTTGTTGACACTTTTGCTGTTACCAATAATCATCTGGTTGGCTGAAATGTTAACTCTGTTGAGAAAAAATCCACTTTTAATTTTTAGCTGTTTTTCAGGATTCAGCTCAACGTGAACATACTATATAATGTAATACGTACATATGACACTAGGAATCGATACTCACCCATTATTAGTTAGTGAGACAGTGGTAACTGATGAACTGTGCAGTTTGCTGAGCTTTAGTGGCATTTTTTCATACACGTTTTTGGAGAAAACCCCTACAAGTATATAACATAACATTCCTTTACATTCACAACACCTACCATTTTGCTTGACTACTTCCCACACAACTGCAGATCCTTCAGTAGTAACAGTCAGTGCTCTAGTTGACTGAGGGATAAAGCAGCTCTGTACTAGCATACCAACAGGCTTGTTGAAGGTCTGGTCAGTAACGGACACTGCATGGTAAGTCAAATATCCACTTCTCTACATCGTTAATAAACTGTTTAATGAACATGTAGTCAATCACCTACCCAGTAATAGAACATCACATATTCATCTCCATTGCTGACAAACTGATGTGGGTCTTCTTGACTGAAATCTACAAATTTCTGAAAAGCAAAATTATCATGGCAACCAAACAATTTACACTCACTTGCTGGCCATACATGGGGTCCAGCTTCACTTTGCTGATAGGCTCATCACTTTCAGTGGTCCAATCCCAAACAGACACTACCTGTGATTGAGAGACCAATAACATGGATGTGTGTGTACACTTACAAACAACTATACCTGAGGAGTGGCATAACTGATTAAAATAATAAAACATACATCACTGGACATTGCAGCTGCTATAGTTCCACTGCCAAGTCCATCAAATATACTTCTCACTGGTACACTGGAGACAAAATACTTTAATAATACAAGCAATAAGAAAATCCACTATATACTTCAGCAATCTCAGAGTTTCATATTGTACTTCACCTTACAATTGAAACTTTTGTGCAAAAGTATTTCCGTATAATTTATAAATTTATTTTATGCTTAGAAAAGAAAGTTTTGATATAATACTTGCCGGCTGCATTGATACTCTCATAACAAAAGCCTGGGTGATAGTAGATGCTACAATTGTCTATAAGTGGTTACTTCTAGTCAGTGTGGTGAAGAAGTCACATATGACCGCTCTATTTTTAAAGTTAAATGTACAATTTTATAAGAAAATCATCCAATAAATTCTCTTCTCTACCAAAGCAGCTACCTTGGTTGCCCCAATGGCAGCTATGTATGTTACTCTCTACACACGGAGGATCATTTTTGCAAAAATCTAAAAAGCTAAAAACTGATGTATTACAGCCATGTTGGAAACCTTAAAGGTTAACAGGGTAAATCTTTTTGTGTATAGTGCAAATGCAAAATCTATTTTACAATGAAAGAGCAAATTAAATTATGTCATTTATACGTACCCAGAATAAGAATCCCAAATGGACACAAGACAATCTTTTCCAACATCAGCTGTTACCAGCCATCTTTTATCAGCACTTGAACAAGTGCAAGTGATCGGGTTACTCTATGCAGTATTATATGTACATGATCGATATAACCAGCATATCACTCACATGTCCTTGAAGTAAAAATTGCTCATTACCAGTACAATCATACAAAACTCCAGTGTGTGCGCTTGCATAAAATATCATCTGTGTGAAAGACAAGGATGCCATTTGCTTCAATACACAGATACATATACAGATGCAATCAGCATTTTTTTTTCTTAAAAAAGAAGAGAGAGGTTAACTGTTTCTGGGACTGGCAGGAGGTTAGGGTGTGCAGTCAAAACATAATATATATACTAAGGCTGAAACGAATAGTACGAATATTCGTTATTCGCTCGTTAAGAAATATTCGTATTCGTTAAGAAATATTTGTTATTCGTTAAATCATAGTATATCTATGGTTAAATATTCGTTAATCGGATAATGTACACATTTAACCTTGAAACATGTTTGACAACTGAAAACTGTCATTTTAAAATATAATTTTTCATCTTAATAATACATTTAAAGGACTTTTCTTTATTAACATTTAAAATTTTAGTAGTAATCAAAGTGATTTTGTCCCTTTCAAGCACTTATAATTATACAGAAAATTCTTAAAGAATAATTCGTTAATTCGTTCGTTAATTTGAAGAATATTCGAATACCTAAAATTTAATATTCGTTTCACCCCTAATATATACTACTCTTAGCATACAAGGCAAAGTATGCAGTTAGTGCAATTGCTTGCATTTTAAACTGGGTACTAAATATAACTACAGCAGATACAGCAATGTAACATCAATGCTTCAGCAATTGCAATGGTCTATCTTGGAGGAGAGACACAAGATCTGCCCTACAAAGCTAATAACAACCTTATTGCATTCCAAGTACCATCAAACACATTCTGATCAAACAAGACTTCGTTACCTCCTATATATTATTTCATATAGTGAAACAGGAGATGAGTGATGGTATTACAATAACTTGGTGGGAAAATCCCTACATTGGCATATTATAATAATATTTTGTTCAGTGCCAAAGTAGGGATTTTTCCACTGAGCTGTGCTGCAACACCATCATTCATCTCTTGTTTCACTACTTTTATCACTTGGATCCCTATAGCTACTTCATTTTTAAGTTCCATACAACTACACATATGTGTGACTGTTCTGTTTGGCACCTATTAGATTATTTCTCAGAATTTGTAGTAATTTAGGGTACTGACTAACAATTGTAACCAAGTAAAGCTGATTAATTGCTTGGACATTAAGACTGATTTTCCAAAATTGGATGACTTACTGTTGGAGGAAAGTGTTGGTATGGAAATTAACGTCTCAACATGGTTTCATTGCAGATGACAACTAGCCTGATTGAAGATAAAAGGAAAGAGAAGGCACAGAGGGTACACATTGATTCATTGGAAGTTGGAATCAAAAGGCACATTCCACTGGTGAGTTTGCTATTGTGACGTAAAATGGTGGCCATGCACTGCTTTGTTTGGCCTCCAGCCTTGTGACTGTGGTTGTCAGGCAGGCAGGCAGGCAGGCAGGCAGGCAGGCAGGCAGGCAGGCAGGCAGGCAGGCAGGCAGGCAGGCAGGCAGGCAGGCAGGCAGGCAGGCAGGCAGGCAGGCAGGCAGGCAGGCAGGCAGGCAGGCAGGCAGGCAGGCAGGCAGGCAGGCAGGCAGGCAGGCAGGCAGGCAGGCAGGCAGGCAGGCAGGCAGGCAGGCAGGCAGGCAGGCAGGCAGGCAGGCAGGCAGGCAGGCAGGCAGGCAGGCAGGCAGGCAGGCAGGCAGGCAGGCAGGCAGGCAGGCAGGCAGGCAGGCAGGCAGGCAGGCAGACAAAAATTTTAAGTTCAGCATTTAAAAAAAAAATCTATATCTGGCCACCTGGTCGTGTTTTTTTTTTGTTCTTTAATGCTGTATTTGATGTTAGATATTATTATTGTGTAAAGGTGATTTCGACACATCAGATGTCTTTTAAAGGCAGAATTTAAGGCGGTTCATGTAACTTTAAGGCCAATTCCTACTTAAACAGTGCTACCATACTGTTTGATAAATAAATTGCTTAAACACATTTTATAGCTAGCAGGTATATTCATAAAAAAGGAAGCACTACAATACCTTTTCCACCCTAAACATACCTTTCTGTTGTTATCTGACAGATTATGAACAGGTAGCGATGAGTTATATCCAAATGACCAAGTGATGTTCTGTGGAACAAAAATCAAAACAAATATATAGTGTCATATAATGTATATGTAAAAATTTGGTCTCAGACCATTTACAACTTTAAAAAAGGGTCCCCTCTGCTAGTCTCATCCTTGCAGACCCTATTCTCCATGGTGGCACCTATTTTAGAGGGGGCACTTATAATTTCTAATCAATAAGCGCCACCCCAGACAATAGGGTGTGCAAAGATGAAACTATCGCTCTGCAAAAATTGATTTCTCTACCTGGCCTTATTTGCGTGCATGCCATACAACCAACAATACATGGTACACTATAGGTATATGGGATAATCTGAGACCACAAAATAACAAAGAACAGATTGTTAATGGATCATTTTTGGATTAAAATTGTTCATCATAATTAGTATCCCCAAATCAGTAGGTAGTAATGCAGTACTAAATATTTATGTGCAATAGATTTTCTGAAAATGTTCAGCAACACAATAGTCCAGTAGAACCATTTGCGATCAGGATCCAAGTGATCAAGACATCCTAAAAACAGGCTATCAAACATTCTTAGAAAGCCAACTTGTAAGTAAAATGAGAATTCACAAGTCTATTCATTACTTTGTTCTGCAGTGATTTGTATAAGAGTATCCAGATCAAGCCAACACAGGTGTAATTTACAAGATCCAGCTGTTGACTTGGCCTGCTCCAACAGTTTGGAATTGTTATGATGTAAGTTTTTAATGTGTAATGGTTAATCGTTATGTGAAAAAATTATTGTGCGTTTCCTAAGCAATGTTTAATTTAAGCATCTTCGTCAATCAAAAATCTTGTAAATGGCTCTATAGGACTATTGTTAGCAAGAGTTCTGAGGAGAGTATCCTACTCTCATACACCCCTGTAGAAGGGCATATTATGAAGTTATGATGTAACAACAAGATGGTGTGGTTTGTGACGTACGAGTAGCCATAAAAGTGCAAGAATCGTTAGCACCATTTCATTCAGGATAGCTGTATTCTAGAATGGCCTGGAAAGAAATGCCTATGAAGCGGTCTTAACCCATGAAGGAACGGTTGTAGTTTGGTGAGAAACACTTAGAGCTGGAGTAATTTGGTTGCTAGTGATGTTGTTAGGCATGCGTTCAATTGATACCATGTTCAACTAATGACTTCATTAATTATACAAAGAAAAACTGGCGAACTCAGAAGTGCTACATCACAACTTCACGGTACGCCCTTCTACAGGGGTATATGAAAGTAGGATACTCTCCTTAGTATATATATTACAAACTCTTGTTGGTAGTTGGCTGCCCTTTGCTCAGATATTGCCACTCCAAATAAATTTCCTGTTTCCCGTCCTGACCTCAGGCATATTTGCATGCAGGCGGGCGGTCCATTTCCATTATTTCATTATGAGAGTGGCAGCTTTTCAAGCCATTATTTTCCTGGCACAGCTATAAAAAGCTGCACAAAAGCATGTTCCTTCCTTTTTTCAAGGTGCAAAAATAACACAAACGTGAAGTTTGTGCCAACTTGATAGCACTGCTGACACTGTTTCAAGATGGCTTTTACTAAGCCTGTCAGTATGCAAGAATAACCAGAAAATAATGGAAGAATACGGAATAATGGAATATTTAGAGCTGACAGTAACCAGATGCAGGCGGTGGTCGGGAAACAGGGAATTTATTTGGAGTGACCTAATACTGATGTATGTAACATGGTTTGTGTGTAAACCATTTGTTACAGTATGGCTGCATGGTGATAGTCAAAACAGCTAACAATACTTTAGGTATGTACTGTTTATTCGCTAACCAAAGGTTGCCTTAACTTGGACTCTGACTTGTGTAAGTCTCCTGGTTTGGCACTAGCCACTACAGACTCATATTGTTCCGTTACTGGAGTGGGTTTAGTTGGGGTCAGCTCATTGTCAGCATCATCACCACTCTCCTCTGGCTCTGTACTGCTCTTGTCTGGTGACTTGGTGTCTTCCCCTGTTTCGCTCATCTATATTTCTAAGTAATACTCACCATAACAATACGTAACCACATTTCTAGTTTCATAATGAGCTCTTGAAGTTACGGTGATAAAAAACAACAACAAAGAACTAACATTCCTTGAATAATAGTAAGGATACAAACTTACTATTTTGTTATCAAGAATTACTTGTTACCATAGCAATTTCAGTGATACTAGAGACTTTGAATATCCGGCTTACCGTGCGAGTTTCCTGTATCCGGCGTCTAGATTGTGTATAGTGATTTTCACAGCAATTTGGAGTTGACTGAGTTGAGGACAAGAGTTCCATGAAACTATAATGTCGATGTCAATGCCAAGACCAGCTCCTGTTCCTAGAAAGAGGGCAGTATCAGGACCCTCCTTATCGCAAAATTCCACTTCATCATCAGACCTACAGGTCACGGGATTACGCAGTACTTTAGACGAAATGAGCATGCCAGAGTTACGTGCCGTGTTGGATGATGTGGCGTCTCTACACGAGTTGATAATGAACTTAAATGTGCCACGGGTATGTATTGTAGCAGGCTGGGTACGGGTAAATTTTTTTTATATACCCCTTACAACCATATATAGATTCCCTACTTATATAATCTATGTTACAACCATGTTGAAATGTATACTTCTTGGCAGCAAACTTCATGGCTTTAAATCAAACTTGATGCTGGGTATCTTGGTGTGTTGTGTGTGGCAGGGGTGATAGCTTTGGCTGCTCTTTAGTTTTCCCGGACAATATGATATGCAACATTTTCCAGTTTTATAGCTGGCTAGGCTGAGACCAATGGGAGTAAAATTTCTTGCTCAAGTAGCAATTCCCACACGGGCAGTGAACCAGGAACCTTGTTATTACCAGGCCAATGCCTTGCAATATTGAAAGTACTTGTTGTCATGTACTTGATGACATTGCTTTACAGCTTGTATTAGCATAGAGTACATCAAAAAATTAACTGGAGTGCCATAAAGTGTGCACCTTTTGTTGGTTCAATTTTACTGGAATCCTTGCTATATAGTAACTTGTATAAATGGTGTTGGCTTTCATTCAATGCAATGTGTACAAATCCACTAAATACAATACATACAAAATCATTCTTTTTGTTGTTAAATGTCATGTAGAAATTTACATAATCCTGTATGATAGTGATGGCAGAAACTAAAAAGTGTGTAACCTGACTCTGCACATAGGGTAGGTACCAATGGGGTGCAACTAATCACTGGACTACTGGACTGACATATTTTTGGTTTTTACACATTCTGAAGTTGGTTTTATTGAGTCTTGCTAGTCAAGGGCCTTCAGAATAGTTGCAGTCCACAACTAAAATGATGAGTATGAGGAGTGGAGTAAGCAAAAACTTACTTCTAGTGATTTCACATCTATTAACTATGCTCTTCTACAGTACATAGCTATACCTATACTCCTTATCAGTATGCTGTAGGGAATATGCTAGTTATGGTTAACCAACGATATTGTCTTGGAGATAGTAGCAAGCTTGTACAATGCTAATAAATTTGGTCACATGTTATAGTATGCTAACCAGCACATATAAGGACTAATCATGATAGCAGAAAAACTCTACAGTTGTGCAATGAGTTTGTATATTACATGTAGGAACAATTTAGCTACAATAGATTGTCCTAGGAAGGATAGGTGGAGTCCCAGGGGTCTGAGATATTTAGTTCAAGTAAGTATATTTCAAGTAAGTATATAAATGCTGTAGAGCATAACAAGTAGTGGTAGAAGTCAGTTTTTGCTTACTCCACTCCTCACATTTATCATTTTAGTAGTAGACTGCAACTATTCTGAAGGTCCTTAGCTATCAAGACTCAATAAAACCAACCTCAGAATGTGTAAAACCAAAAATATGTCAGTCCAGTGTTCCAGTCCAGTGATTAGTTACACCCATACCAATGCTAGTGCTGTGTAGTCCAAATGAATCACAGTGAAACAGTTTTGCAGTTGTATGATCTCTTAGTAAACAGTGCTTCCCATGATCCTTGACAGTGAGAAGTAGATATTGAAGAGGTCACGTTGCCTTCCACATAAGCTCTAGGCCTTCTCAAAATTTGAATGATCATAAAGGTTACAACTAGTTTATGCTTCATGTGCGTTGCTATCTATTATACTGTACATATCGTGACATTGTATGAACAGTTATCAACAATGTATGTGTGTATTTGAGGGTTCTGTTTTTTTTTGGTGGTATTGAAAAAATGTAAATGAATAGTCTCTCTGTGATCTATAAAGTACTATGCATAAATTTTCTGAATTTATCAAACGAGCATAGGCAAACCCTAAAACTAAATAGCCTGCTAGCTGCACCCTAGCAGCTAGAAGACTTTGTGGTTTGCTACTTCCCCTTGCTCTTTATGTGTTTCACTTCCCAACATTAGAGTGTGCTGACAAGGTTTCTTCTATACAATTTAGAGCTCCTCAAACAATGTGGTCTTGATTACCCACAACAGTACCTTGGCCTGCAACATTGGCAATTAATTTGCAGGTATCCCTTGTCCACATCATCCTTGGGGTTTCTAAATTATGTAGAAATCAGCATGTCTTAACAAAACATAGTAAACAACCACAGATGAGACCAACATGCTGTGTTCCATTTAGCTTAAAGAACTGCTGGAGAAGAAGCAGTCTACTTCTACTGAGAACAAGAAGTTAGCTACAGATAACTTGGAGCACAAGCCAAAGCTTGAGAACCTGCAGAATGAACTATTAACTGCACAGTCTGAGGTGAAGAATTTGTTGGACACATACAAGCAGTATTACAACGAACTGAGTAAGTACTGCTAGTTTGTGTGGACCTGCATACACTAATATTACTGCAGCTGAATTGGCTAAAAAGATGGATAACGAAAAAATCTTCACAGATCTACAAAAGTCAGTTAGTGATCTTGAAAATCAAACTGAGGTATAACACTATAATTGTACAGTATTAATGACGACATCCACTGTACTGTTTTTAGGAGATTGGAGAAGCTTTTCTATCATCTAAAATGAATGAAGAGCAATTTTTGGATCAGTATCTTCAGTCTAGAGCTAGCTATTGGTTGAGGAAGGTTAAAGTTGAAAAGATGGATGAATTGTTGCACCAGACTGCTCCGAAAATTCCTCCAAGACGTTCTGCACCACCCAAGATTCCTGCACCCTATCGAAGCACCACCCGTGGGAACATGCCAACAGCTTCTCCCAGAGCAAATACCATCCCTGGAGACAATAATCCCCAACCAGCTCCAGTTCAACAACCACCTTACCAGCCACAGTCACCAGTAGCAGCAACAACACAAGGAGCACCATACACACATCCACCACAATATCAACAACCAGCACCACCTAGACCAAGTTATCAGCCCCCTCCAGGATCATACCCTCCATCAGCAAGACCTGTTTATCAGCCACCGTCAACAAGGCCTGCTTATCAGCCACCGTCAACAAGGCCTGCTTATCAGCCACCGTCAACAAGGCCTGCTTATCAGCCACCGTCAACAAGGTCTGCTTATCAGCCACCTGTGTCATATCCTCAGCAAACTGGCTACCGACCTCCTGGGTACCCACAACAGCCTGGTTATCCACCACAGCCTGGATATAGGCCACCACCACAACCTAGTTATCAACCTGGATACAGGCCGCAACCTGCAGCTGGTTACAGACCACCTGGTTATCCCCAACAACCTGCAAGGCCACCCTACCAACCTTATTATGGGGGAGGATATCGATAGTAGGTATAAATTAGAAACTATACAGACATTTTATAATATAAAATAATAAAGTGCAGTGTCAGTTTTTTTATTGTGAAAATATCTTTCTGATTATTGTTACTGTTACAATACCTACTGTAGCAATGCCACCCAATACAACAACTATTACTGACACTGTGGTGAATGCCAGAGCAAACCACAAGTGTGGAGGAACACCAGTTACTCTTGGTGTTTGCTTCACCTCAGTCTTTTGTTGAGCCTCCCATTGCTGTTGTCTCTTCCAGTGTTTAGTGTGGCCATAATGTGCCTTGTAGAACTCATCAAAATTGAACTGTGGCCCATGAGATGCATTTGGCGGTGGAGTATATGTAAATTTTTGTCTCTGCACTGATGAAGACCTGACTTGTGGATGTGTAAACCCCAACTCTATATCGTACTTCCTTCTTGACTCAATCTGCCCTAGTGCTGCATACGCCTCACCTATTTCGACAAACTTTCTATGAGCCTCTCTGTTCCCTTGATTTTTATCTGGGTGATATTTCATTGAGAGTTTGTAGTAAGCTGATTTGATCTGAGCTTGTGTGGCCTTACGAGGCACCTCCAAAATGGAGTAAAAGTCTTTATCAGCATTATGATAAAGTGTAGAATAGCATAGCCTTCCAACTAGGGTACTCCGACCAGTGGGGTAGCACGTGGACATGTAAGTGGTGCTCCATGGTCCCTTCAGGCACATAACGAACTGCATTATTCACAACACATGTGGCGAACCACATCGAGATACCATTGTACAAACCAAATGCAACCCTCGCTGCAACCTTACTTTCTCTTTCTCTAACAAGTGACCACCTCTTTTTATTTCCGCACGTGACCATGGCTTCGGGAAGGCCAGAGCATCGTGGCCCGCCAGAGTTGGTGGGTTACAAGTTGTTGTTGTGCATTTTATTTGTACGTCCTTTTGCAGTTCTATGACGAGAAAGAAGCAAGAAAGTACACTCAGAAGTAAGTATTCAGATGTGGTTTAGTGATTTGCTGTACTGGCTATTATTTTTATTGTTCTGCTACTGCACTCGTTATTTCGATACACAGTGTATAATTAATATTTTCGTTGATTTGTCCGCGGCACGGTAGTGTTATAGGTAATGTTCTTATCAACTGGAGTGACTATTCCATTTTGTTCATTACAGACTGTGTTAATAAAGTGGTGTCGATTAGTTGTGACTTCACGGAATGGCAATCTCTTGGAGGACAAAGAAAAGGGCTATGGCCATCTCATCACTGATTGGTGGGGTCCTAGTACACCTAACACTGGGTACAATATACACCTATTCCAATATGGCACCCTACATCATCTCGTATATCAGGAATCATTCCCATCCTGTGCGTCTCAGAGGTGTTGATGCTCCATGGGTGTTTTCTTCAGCTGCAATTGGACAAAGTTTGAGTATGTACTTTGGAGGCTTACTGGCACACAAGCTTTCTGTGAGATTAGCAACTGCCTCTGGCTGTGTGACACTGGTGTGTGGGATAATGCTAAGTTACATCACAATCAAAGTGTCATATTGGGTATTCTTGGTCACTTATGGTATCATGTATGGGGTTGGAGCAGGTCTAGCATATGTTGGTCCATTGTACTGTGTCATCCGTTGGTTCCCTAATCATAAAGGACTTGTTAATGGCCTCGTGGTGGCTGGCTATGGCAGTGGTGCTCTCATATTCAGTTTTGTTCAATCAGCATATATCAATCCTAATAATTTGTCACCATCTAAAAATTGTCCACACCATAGCAATGAGAAGTATTTTGATAATGAGTCTTTGCTTAGGAAAGTTCCATATAGCTTCCTGCTACTAGGTGGAATATACTTTGTCATTCAGTTAGTGGGGTGTATGATGATATTTGAGCCCCGGAAATCACCAAATGGCAGAAACCCTGTGATATGTTGTGATGGCACTGTTGACCCAGAGATGGATGCAATGATTTCACCAGATAGCCCCACAGCTGTGGATATAGCAGTGTCATCATCATGCAGTGGCTATAGCTCAATTCCAATTGATGCCTCATACAAAAGCCAGAAAAGCGATGCTTCATTTCTGGACAGTGTTGCTGGTCAGAGTAATCAAGCTTTGCTCCCATCTAATGGGACACACTTTCCTCTAGGTACTAAGTCTCCACAATATTTGCTTGTCAATGATTCGTATGAACAGAAAAAAGCACGAGAGGAGACCCTTCATTCAGAGAGTGTGCACCCTGATAATCAACATCTACTCAAACCTGTACCAGATCAAATGGAGCCAGTGAGCCTACGACCAATAGAATTACTAAAAGATGTCAATTTTTATTTGCTTTGGTTTATGTTTCTACTCAATACTGAAGCTGTTATATATGTTACTTCTGTCAGCAAAATATTTGGTGAAACCTTCATTGGCAGTGACCGATTTTTGACTGCTGTTATTTCTGCTTCTTCAGGGTTCAATGCAGCTGGTAGAATTTTGTGGGGTTTGGTCTCAGACAGAGTTTCATTCAAGTTCGCAATGGTCATCATGACAGCTTTAGCAACAGCATTCTTGTCGACCTTTTATTTTTCGAGTTTAGTTGACAGTCGATCCATGTACTTCATATGGTTGTGTATGATTTACCTGTGTCTAGGTGGAAACTATTCATTATTCCCAACTGCTACCTGTCAGCTGTTTGGTCCACGACACATGGCTGCCAACTATGGTTTACTGTTTACAGCTCATGCAGTGTCAGCTGTTACAGGTGCTGTGCTCTCGTCATCTTTCTCTAAGAGTGCTGGCTGGTTTGGATCCTTCATCACTGTGGCAGGTTTTAGTTGTATGGGATTTCTGCTTTCCCTTGTGATCCGTGAAAGAAAAATTCTCCGTTTATCTCATCACTGAATTCAATTTTATTTTTTAACCAGAATACCAATTGTTTAAGTACTAAATATTTTTTGTGTGTGTTAGATCACTGGATTTTTGTAAGAATTACAGGTGTGACTGTACATATTTTTAAGCAAGAACCAAACTGTAATGGTTGTAAAAAGTTTACATGCACATATCTGGATCGTTTTTTGAGAACTATGTACTTAAATATAATTTACATACAAGAATAACACCTGGTTTTAGAAAGGTTGTGTTTGATAGTACTCGGATGATTGAGATACAAATGCAGATGGCAGAAAGGGCAACAGAATTACTGGCCCTACCTGATGAACCACATTACCTCTTGGATATTGGGTAGGAAGTGTGGTATTGACCACTGTATAAATCAGTAATATGGAGTAGATGTGGTTCTGGGTTGAGCGGTGAGCAGCTGACAGACTTGGGTCATTACTGGGTTGGTGTTGATATCAGTGAACACATGTTAGGTAAGTAGTTTGTGATCAATGCTTGTGGTGAAAGGTCAATGATATTATGTGATTGTGATTGGTTAGTAAAAGTGTTCATTATCATGTTATCTAATATCAACAGCTGTGGCACAGGAAGGAGAGGTTGAAGGTGATCTGTTTTTGTGTGACATAGGACAAGGTCTTGGATTTAGGCCAGGCAGTTTTGATGGTGCCATAAGGTACACACTCCTATTCGGTGATGTCCATTGTAATGCAATTTGTTAGCATATCAGCACTGCAGTGGTTGTGTAATGCTGACAAAAAAGAACACCATGTACCAAAAAGATTGTTCAAGTTCTTCTCCAGCCTTTATGCTTGCTTAGTGAGCTATCAAAGTTAAAACATGTCTGTTATTTTTTTTTAAACAGACAAGAGGTGCTAAAGCTGTGCTACAATTTTACCCAGAAAACTCGGCGCAAGTAGGTACAATAGTTCTGTGTGGTTACTGTGTATATTATGGTGCTTGATAGATGGAGTTGATAACACAGCAGTCCATGAAGGCTGGCTTCACTGGTGGGATTGTGATTGACTATCCCAATAGTGCTAAAGCCAAAAAGTCAGTTTGTGTAAGTGTGCAGTATATCTACGATTTCTTACAGGATATTCTTATGTTTATTTACTGCTGGGGTTACTGCTAGCTTACCCAAGGTACAGTGACTATAATGAAAAACTAGTCTAGTACTGGTGTAGTATTCAGGGGTTAGGTACAGGAGTTGGTGAGAATGGCAAGCCAAATTCAATACCATTTGCTGAAGCAAGGTGAGATATATTAGCTGTGCTAACATTGGTCAAAGTTTTATTTTGTAGGAGAGAAGTGAGAAAAAAGGGCAGTAAGGTGTCTTTGAAGAGTCGAGAGTGGGTGATAGCTAAGAAGGAACGAAGACAACGACAGGGAAAAGGGTGTGCATGCATGACCATAATGCATGGTGCACTTATAATATTTCCTCATGTCACAGAGGTGTCCGTTTGGATTCCAAATACACTGGAAGGAGAAGAAAACCACATTTTTGATTGTAATACTTGTGTATACAATTTGTATTCAGTAATTTCTGTTGAGTGGCTGGGTCACTGCTGATGCATGTTCTTCATGACATTTTCACCATTAGTTCATCAATTAGGTAGAAGGGGTAAGCACTTCTATACGTATAGCAGATCAAAACATAAATTCAGGATGAGTGACCCTGATTATTTTGTAATCTGACACGTTTTCTCTAATAGAATACTACACATCATTCTACAGTCTGGTTACTGCATCTTTACACTTAGTAATTTATTGTAAATTGTCTGAGACAAGCCTAGTCCCCAATCAACTGGATAAGGTGACTGCTCTATTAGAGTGTCCCCCTGGTAGATGAGTGTTCTATTAGAATAAATATACTAAACAGTACAGCTTCAATGGGTGGGATAATAGTTACAATAATGTTTCACTGTATACACATACAGGCCAGGTACAGTTCATGGTCATGGTACCGGTAAGAGTTATAAACTCTTGTTCATGGGAAAGTCATTATAGATGTTAAAATCACAATAAGCAAAATCAAACTCCAAAACATTAACACTCTAGTCACAAACTTAGGATCAGAATAATAGTCAGTAGAATCAGCATTATTAGGATGTGGCCATGACCAACCATAATAATGGAAGATCTCACTAATCAAGGTATCCAGATCTGCATGGATTTTAACAATCTCTCTAAATTGCTTCCAGTTACGTTTTAATAGTGTGAAAACCATTAACAGGATAGTCCACATGGCTGTAAAAGAGATCATTACTTGTACATGATCCTTCCACCTTCTCCATCCCTTGACTGACATCAGGTCATTACTAACTTCCCAATCAGCAACCTGCCGTCCCATAACCACCCTTTCACATAATATTAAGATGATGCCTAGTAAAAGGAGTTGATCAGGGCTGGGTATATCACAGTTACGGCATGTTAAATTTTTACAGAAGTCCATGAGAATAACAGTGTAGTTATCAATCAAACAACAAAACTTTTCTGTCTCTGTTAACTTCAAATCAGATGACTCTGGTGTTACATGAATTTGTAATAGTTCAGGAAGAAGTGCTAAAAGTACACTCTGGTCTTCATGATACTTTTTATTGACAACTTTATAATGTACTCTAGTACCTTGATGTCCACTGGTTTGTTCTAGTAGTTTCATAGGTGATGCACCTAGCTCTACTAGAGCTGACACTGACTGCTGCTGGCTTTGTGCAAGTGTTTTGTCACTACTGTATTGTACACTTTGCCTTTTACGTTTGAGTCCTCTTTCATCATACAGTAGTAACACTCTCTTATATAAAACATTGCTGCGTCTCCTTCTGTCCAATTCCTCCGGTCGGGTGATTTTGGGTTTAATGCACACACTTTGTAAACACAATTTCACTATTCTAGGTAAAGTTCCCTTAAATCTTTGCTCCATTTCGTGAGACATCAAAGCAATCAACTTACTATTAAGAGCTTCTTTATACTCATTAGGCTCTAGGCCAAGTTTTAAAACGCTAAAACAACGGTACTCGGATTGGTTGTACATTTTACAACACTAGTAGGCTGTAGCTCGTCTCATACCTATTTATATATTATTGTGTTCTGACAATTACTGGGGCTGCCACTTTGTCGTCATTTCGTAATTATTATCTTAATTCCTGTGTAATTTTGTCTATGTATCCTTAGTTGTGTATGTATGTTTGTTTGTTTTGTTTTTTTTGTATAAGGTAAATGCGGGTATTTCCGGACAGCGTACAATTCCGGACACTTTGGTACCTTTATCAAGCTAGCCGAGGAACGAAACAACGGATTGCCTTGAAATTTCTGCTGTGAATAGCTATTCTTATAGGGATTATAAAAATCGAAAAGTGTGTTCTAGTTGATTCATTCTTGGGTGCTATACACGAAGTGTCCGGAATTGTGCGCTGTCCGGAAATACCCGCATTTACCTTATTATTAGTTATTGTATGTGTCTATTGTATGTTTGTTCAGGGCTCCGCTGAAAATCAGTTTTACTGAGTGGACTCCCTGCTTAAAAATTACAATTACAGGTTCAGTAAATTGAGTATAGTGTAGTCCTGCCCAGCTTCATTCTGTTCCAGTACGGGTGACTACTCCTCAGACTACTCTAATAGTACGTACACATCATATATCTGCGAAAGCATATAATTTACGGGTGTGTGGCGATGACTAAAATTTCTATATACAAATTACAATTCATTTATTAGTTTATCCACAACAAGTTGACCACTCCTGTCCTTGATCCTTATCCTGCCAGATGAGTACCTTGTCTCCTGGTGTCCATCAGGATATACTGTCTTCACCGTCCCATCAGGGTATTCACGACGCTGCCAAGTGAAAACAAGTTATTATGTGCACGAGACTAATTATTTAGAAGTTTTGTGCAGTTCTAGTGTCTGATTCCCTGTATTAATGTTTGAGCCTAGTATGATAGTCAACAGTACTTGCCAGATAGCTTTACGCTTAAAGGTTGAGATCTAATTCATAGTGAAACAAAAAGGGTGGAATCTCCATATTAGACTTTCTAACAACATAAATACAATAGGCTATGAAAAATTCTGTCTTTGAAAGTCACAGGATCAAAGCTTCATGTACTAATGTAGCCACATAACATAATATTCGTTCAAACCTCATGCTACTACCCACACAAAATATCTGGAATGTGAGACTTTTATCCATGTATGTGTATAGATGCAGAGGTTGTGTACTAACTTTAAATTCTTTGGTGTGTATCTCTTTTTGTCCATTAGTGAACTCAATGGTTCGGTCACCATTGGGTTGAGTCTTCTGAACAGTGCCATCCTCAAAATAGCATTCCTCTAAACCACTAGGATGAAGGTACTTCATTGTACCATCAGGAAAGGTGACCTCTTTACATCCATCAGGGAAATGTTTTTCAATCTGATTACTGCCAAAATAAAGCGCAAAAATTTTTAACTGTTGATGAAATGTACAGTACAAGTGAACATATGGTACACACACTTTGGAAAGTGAAGCATTTCTAGACCATCTGGGAATGTAGTATGAGTTGTATTTGATTCAGCATAATAGTATACCTACAAATACAATAAAGGAATAAGCACACATGTTGACTATAATTATCATACCACTGTATCGTCTGGTTTGATTTGTTTGCTGTCACCATTAAAGAAGTGCATACTGATGGATCCATCACTATTGACAGTTTTACTAGTCCCATTAGGGTAAGTGATCATCTGGGACCCATCCTCATCAATCACTACTGCCTACAGAAATTGCAAGTACAGTGTTGTTGTATGATATATACTCACCTTGTCTAGAGTTCCTGGTGTTACTGTTTCTTTGAAATTTATATTATGCTCTAAATCCTGAAACCTTACTGATTTTTTACTCTCGTTGTTTGTTGTGTGTTCAGTGTGTGATATATGACTCTTCAGTGCTGGTTTTGTTTCACCACTTCTAGAAGGAGAGTGTAAAGGTGATACAATCTTGTCCCTATCTTCATCAACACTTGATATATCACTATCTGCATGTAACACAGAAGCAGATACTCTATCATTAGTCACAATTGTGATGATATCTTCATCATCATTGCTCACAACTGACAACTCCATTGAGCTAGTCTCGCTGAGTGACGTTGATGTTTCTTTATAGTCATTCTTATCTGGCAACACACTAATTTCTTCTACACCTGGATGACCATTTGGCAATAAGTCAGTCTGACATGATACCGATATAACGTTCGCATCTTTGTGCTTTGTATCAGTGAGTAATTGAACTTGACATGATTTATGAACTGACTTCTTTCTTTCTTTAAACTATGACATATAACAGTGAAATGTGAAGACAGACTGTGAAATGGGCAAAATGTATAATATATGTACAAAATATTAAGGGACATTTTTTCAATGAAATTTTTCATGAATATTTTTTTAAGGATCAGTAATTATATCCATACAAGCTGCCATATTATGCAGCACGGGGTAGATCCTAGTGACCACAGGATATAAACAAATCTACACTGTACATCCCTCATTAATTTGTATGCACAGTATGGTTGGATTCCCCAAACAAAACGGTGCTCCAAAACAACCACTGCTAAGAATCACCATAACAATATTTTAAGTGATCAAAAATACCTTCACAAAATAGTCTTAAGTGTACTTCAATCTTCCTGCTAGCCTGACCACAACAGACAAATCTACAACTTCTTTTACACCGGTTTACTTTGTTCTTGCAACAGTGTTCCTGAACTGATTCCACGCATGTGTACGTGTTAACGAGTGTACAGGGCAAATATGGCATCTGATACAACAACCAGCCAAATCATCGTTGCACAGCAGCCTTTTCATTATTATTACCATAACCTTGGATTGTTGTACCAGATGCCATATTATTTGCCTTGTACACATTAACACTTACGCAGAGGAGGTTGGTCACGCGTCATAATCCTATGACGCGAAATTATGCAACCAAGCATTGTTCTATATGTTAAGGCTTAGGAAAGCAGCGCATTGTACTGAGAAGGCTTGTAATATCACTGGGATGCTCTGGTAAGGATATACAATCCGTCCTTTAGAATATTAAGAGGTGTGAAGGTTGAATTAGTTCAACCCTTCCTTTGAGATCACGAGAGGGATGATGACGCATGACAGGCCTCCTCTGACACTTATGCATGCGTGGAATTGCCACTTATTCATGGGTGGAATTGCTTCAGGAACACTATTACAAGAACAAAGAAAACCGGTGTATGTCACAATAACAAACATGCAGCCAGCATGTGCATTATGGGGTTCTGAGAACTTCTGACAAATATTTACTCATAGACTACTTGCCTTTCACCTCAAGTTCTTAATGCATAGGCATAAGAAGCGGGAGGGCTGTGGGGGGCTATAGACCCCCCAAATAATTTGACTAGCTATTTCAAGTTATCTTTTTAAGTGCTCAACAATCTACCTACCACCAACAATTCAGATTATTATCATACAGTACAATAGTACTGTATAGTAGGGTTGACGAAGGTGTGGGCATAGTCTACGAAAATAAATCAAGCCAAAATCATCTTCGCAAATCCTTCACGGCCACTTGACAGTATTGGTCAGACATAATCAAGCACAAACATGTCTTCAAAACGACCCTAACCATTTTCAACCAGGTGCTACGAAATTTAAAAAAAATTATTTTCGCAAGTTTTCTACTGCCTGCCTGCCTGCCTGCCTGCCTGCCTGCCTGCCTGCCTGCCTGCCTGCCTGCCTGCCTGCCTGCCTGCCTGCCTGCCTGCCTGCCTGCCTGCCTGCCTGCCTGCCTGCCTGCCTGCCTGCCTGCCTGCCTGCCTGCCTGCCTGCCTGCCTGCCTGCCTGCCTGCCTGCCTGCCTGCCTGCCTGCCTGCCTGCCTGCCTGCCTGCCTGCCTGCCTGCCTGCCTGCCTGCCTGCCTGCCTGCCTGCCTGCCTGCCTGCCTGCCTGCCTGCCTGCCTGCCTGATGCGTTCAGTCAAGCGTAGCGGAAAATTGGCTACAGCTACAGCTTTACTTCTTTCACGAAAATGCTTAGAATTTCATGGATATGAAACCTTTAGCATTTTACATATCCTATAATGTATGCGCTATTGTCTTACTGATTTTCCTTTGATCCTTCTTTATCGTGGCCATTGCTCATAAGTAGGTCTTCCATAATCATACCGGTACATTACGCAGTAACATATTGGAATACATGTGTTATTGCACCAAACTTTTAGAATATGTTTGTAATTTTGACATTTGGTTTATACGGGACCTATCATATGTCGTCGACAAAATACATGCGTAAGACATCTTGTTTAGTATTAGTGTGTGTAGGATAATATTCCTGTTGTTGCACACTTTGTATCACGTGCGTGTGTAATCATTATTGAGTTCATACATGGCGCTCTGAGCAGGGTCAGAATCCTAACCTTAACGATCGTTTTTTTTTCTGACCGACCGTCCTCAAGGTTCCCTAGTGCCGGCAAGAGGCACCCAGAAAGGTTACGGAATTATTGTTCACGTTGTGTTTTTTGTCGCCATTTTATCCCCTACCAGACACTATGCCATTCACCTTCCGCCAAGGAGACCTTCCCAAACTGGACCTGTCAGTGGACCGTGGGACCGACTTCGTGGCGTGAATGACACAATGGGAGTCTTACTGCAGCCTGTCCGGCCTGGCCGATGAAAACGCACAAAAACAGGTACAAGCCCTTATGCTATGCTTCTCTCGTGACACCCTGTCGATCGTACAAAAGCTTGGGTTAACCGAGGAAGAAAATGGAAACGTCGCATCCATAATTCGTGCCGTTAAACGCTACATAGATGGCCACGTCAATGAAACGGTTGAACGAAGACACTTCCGTAAATGCACACAACAAGTGGGCGAGTCGTTTGATGACTTTCTCGTGTCCCTTTGCGAACTCGTAAGACGTGCAACTTCTGTTCAGATGCCTGCACTAGCAAAAACATTCACGACCAGATCATTGATGGGCTGCTAGATGCAGATACCACCGAAGACCTTTTACAAGAAGCTGACCTTACCTTAGCTAAGGCAGTCAGCAAATGTCAAGCACAGGAAGCTGCCAAAAAACAGAATGCTCACCTACACAACTACAACCCTGAAGTAGCTGCACTCCGCAAGCCACAAGACCAGCACCTCCGTCCTCCAACATCCACATGTCAAGGCTGTGGTGCTCTAACCCACCCAGCCGGCCGGACCCAGTGCCCAGCTTACAATCAAACCTGCTTTAACTGCCAAAAAGTTGGCCATTTTGCAAAGGTTTGGCGAAGCAAGGCTAGGCACCATGGTCCCTTTACCGCCCCAGCCACCACGCCTCACCCCAGAAGACTATCTAACATTCGCCACGTGGCTTCCTCTGATCCAGCTCCATTAATCACAGTTAACATCACTTCTGCAAATGGTTCTTATTACTGTAAAGCTCTCCCTGATTCTGGTGCTGATATCTCAGCAGCTGGGAAAGAGATACTCGTTCACCTCAATGAACAGATTAACACCCTTGCACCTTCTAATGTGATCCCCAAAGCAGTAAATGGAGCCAAGATGTTCCCATTAGGAAAGCTTCCAGTCAAATTCCGCCTTGGACAATCAGAACACCTTGAAGATGTACACATTTACCCAGACATCCAGGGTACCCTCCTCTCTTGGACGGCATGCAAGGCCCTCCAAATATTACCACCTTGCTATCCTAACCCCATAACATATCCAAAAGTACATGAAATGACTCTGCCACCAACCCCTCCATCCCCACAGCACCCCTCACAGCTGATCACGTCACATTAGAATACCCTACTGTCTTTGATGGACAAATCAGGAGCATGGAAGGCGAGCAGTTCCACATTTCCTTAACTGACGATGTAAAGCCTTTTTGTATCAACACACCACGGTCCATTCCATTCGCCTACCGCGACAAACTTCAAGCGGAATTAGACTTTCTACAATCGCAGCACATCATAGCACCAGTCACCACTGCCACAGAATGGTGTGCCCCCATAGTAGTGACCCCCAAGAAGGACACGGACAGAATCCGAATGTGTGTGGACCTCTCATACCTCAATCGTTACGTCCGCAGATAACGATACCAATCAGATACCCCTGCACAGGCAATTGCTGACATTGCAGCCGCCAACGCGAAATTCTTCACCGTATTAGACGCCATGAAAGGCTACCATCAGTGCCCATTAGACCAAGATAGCCAAATCCTCACCACCTCCATCACACCCTTTGGCAGGTTTAAGTACCTCCGTGCTCCATATGGCGTCTCCTCTATATCAGAACACTATGATCGTCGGATGGCCGAGGCTTTCTCGGGACTCACAGGTTTTCGCCGTGTCGTTGATGACATTATCATTTACGATAGTGACGAACATCAACATGCTACCCAAGTTAGGCAATTTCTCCAACGCTGTGCAGACAAGCACATAGCCCTAAACCCAACGAAGTGCAAATTCAATCAGCGTGAAGTAACCTTTGCAGGATTCACCCTGTCAGCACAAGGCTACCAAGTCGACTGTTCCATCACAGATGCCATCTCTCAGTTTCCTACCCCTACTAACCGAACAGATTTGCGGTCATTCTTTGGCTTAGTCAATCAGCTGTCATCAAGCACACAAGCTGTAGCCTCACTACTCACACCACTCCTCAGCACCAAGAACGACTTCCTATGGTCACCTGATCATCAACAAGCCATCGAAGTAGTCAAAGATGCCCTCACAACTGCACCAGTCCTATCCTATTTTGATGCTAACAAGCCAACTCGTCAGTCAACTGATGCCAGCCGCCATGGCCTTGGCTTCATACTACAACAAAACAATGCAGGCACTTGGAATCTCATCCAGGCAGGGTCAAGATTCCTCACTGACACTGAATCAAGGTATGCCGTCGTGGAACTAGAAATGCTGGCCGTATGTTGGGCTGTCTCCAAATGCAAACTATTTCTAACAGGCCTACAGCATTTCACCATCATCACAGATCACAACCCCCTGATTCCGATCCTGAACAGCCACCGTCTAGACGAAATCGAAAATCCCCGACTTCAACGACTCAAAACATGGCTGATGGCGCACAACTTCACTGCACAGTGGCTCAAGGGCTCTAAGAATGATGCCCCTGATGCTTTATCACAGCACCCGGTGCACGACCCTCAGACAAGCGAAATGCTGGCTGAATTAGACATACATGATAATCCTGAAATGTCCTTTACAGAAATCAGGGCAATCATCAACACACACTCTGAAAGCTTACGCTTGCAAAAGCTACGCGAAGAAGCCGAACGAGATGAGGAATACCAGCTATTACGAAACTTTATAGTCAACGGGTTCCCAAAGGACCCGTAAACAGTTACCAGAGCCCTGCAAAAGATTTCGGAATGTTCACCAACACTTAACCCTAGACGATGACCTGATTGTATATGGGTGCAGACTCCTCATACCCTCCACTATGCGTAACCAAGTCCTTGCCAATCTTCACGAAGCCCACCAAGGAGCACTACGAACCAAACAACGTGCTAGACTAACCATATATTGGCCAGGGCTGGACAATGACATCAAAAACATCACACTTGCCTGTCAACAGTGCCAAGATCACCTTCCATCAAACTCTAAAAAAACCATCATTCAAAAACCAAGACCCACCCAACCATTCCAGGAACTCGCCGTGGACCTCTGCTCATATGCTGGCCATGATTATCTAATTATGGTAGACTGCTACACTGACTGGCCCGCTATCATCTCCATGCCACATAACACCACCACACCCCAAATCACTGCAGCTCTCAGGCAAGCATTTTGTAGGACTGCCATCCCAGACATTCTCTGGTCCGATGGTGGACCCCAATTTACTTCTGCCAAATTCAATCAGTTTGCACAACAATGGGGCTTTTTTCATAAGACATCATCCCCGTACCACCCACAGAGCAATGGCAAAATTGAATCCACAGTTAAATCGATGAAAAAAATTATTTACACCTCATGGAATGGTCGCTTCTTAGACGATGACAAATTTTGCCGTGCCTTACTTCAATACAGGAACACACCCTCTCGAAAAGATGGTGTGTCGCCAGCCCAAAAGCTTTTTGGACATCCTACCCAAGACACCCTTCCTGCTCATCGTCACTCTTTCTCCCAAGAGTGGCAACAGAAAGCTGAAGAGACTGAGCAACAAGCTGAAACCATACAGAGATCTGCTGCAACCTACTACAATGCACATGCTCAACCCCTCACTGAGATTGAGATTGGAACTAATGTCGCCATCCAAAACCCCCGCACCATATCTATGGCATCATCACAGCCATTTCACCAAACCGAAGATATTACATCAAAACCTCCAGTGGCCGAGTGTTGGTTAGAAACCGTCGATTCTTACGCCGAAGAGTCCCCCTTTCTATACCACTACCGTCAGGTACCACAACGCTAGATCCTCACACAGACCCACTTCCTCCACCACCCCGCCACTCTACACGGGTCAAGTATCCAACCAAGCATCTCATTGAAGACCCCACATGGAACTGACGTGATACTTATTGACTGTAGTTATTGACTGTAGCTAACCTAAATAAACATTTGTGATTTTTGTATGTACAACCTCCCAAATGCTTGGTGGGAGGTGTAGGATAATATTCCTGTTGTTGCACACTTTGTATCACGTGCGTGTGTAATCATTATTGAGTTCATACAGTGTGTTTGTTGTTAGCAAAGTTAAGTAGATAGGTTTAATTGCTTGCATTTCTAAATGCATTTCTTTGCAACTAACACATTCTTCGCTATTACAGTATTAGTCTTGCTAAACCCTGTTGTTACATAATTGTGTGTGAAAAAATACAATTGAAGGGTTTGATTGTCATTATTGCTTTGTGTGTTTTTTCTGAGGTAATATTTGGAGTGATAATGCCTTCAAAGGAAGCAGCACGGAGGAATAGAACGAAAAGTAAAAATAAGGCCTATTATATGAAGCTCACAAAGATGACATACTCTTAAATAAAAGGAAAACTACAGCAGTGAAGAAAGATCACAGCGCCATCTTGACGATGTGCGGCTGGACTTAATCGGTTCAGCGCCACCTTAAAATATTGCAATTGGTTGCGTGAAAAGCAGGCTATTTAGTGGTCATGAGCTTGCAAAAAAAACTTCACAAACAAGTATAAGAAAAAATTAGGAATTTTAAATTAGAGTAGGGACAGTGTATAGTGCTGCAATAAAAAGTACTGAAACAAGCTGGACCGGAGTAGTACGTAATGTCCAAATACTGTAAAACAATAAGAAGTGAATATCCGTACTGTGCTGCTTATACTTGTGTAATCACTTTTCTGGTTAATCAGCAATCCATATAGTAGACATGAAACTATCTACCTGCAGATCCAACTCCTCAGCAACACTTTACGAGTGACGATTGTGATAAGAGCCTCTAAAAATAATTTTCGTGTCAGCGGTGTTGTTTGTATTGGACATAAAAGTAATCTACACAGTATACACTACTGGCATGAATTTTACTGCTAAAATACACTGACAATTTCAGAGCATCAGTTTGTAATTTTTTTCTGGGAGGGCATGCCCCCAGACCCACTAGTTTAGCAGGCTTTCTCACATGCTTTGCATATTCAGCCATCATTTTTATCTTTACCACTGCCTAGCCCCCCAACCATGAGGTGCTAGCTACGCCTATGTTAAATGTAGTCATCTGAACTTTCTTCATCCATAGATCATAGATAATTTTAAAAATTGTTAATTTAAAAATAAAGTAGGGATCTATGCAATAAAAAGTAGTGAAACAAGAGATGCATAATGGTATTACAGCATAGCTCAGTGGGAAAGTCCCTACTTTGGTACATTAGCTATAACAATTATTTTGCTCAATGCCAAGTAGGGACTTCCCACTGAGCTATGCTGTAATACTATCATTCATTACTTGTTTCACTATTTTTTATCCCTACTTCATTAAAAATACTACTTTTTGTTGTAGTACAGCTAGCTACAATGTAACTTGTGACTGTTCTATTAGATCATACATGACTGTTGTATTAGAGTATATCTCGAGTCAGTCAAGAGGTGTGCAGCCAGCTAGACCAATAAGGGGAGAGGTAATCTTGTGGTAATCTTGTTTACTGTAAGTAAACAGCCAGATTTTTAAGAGGTTTGGTCTTTAATTTGTACTCTATCGCTATTAGTCCACCAAGATCTTTAATTAATGAGTGTGGTCACAAACCTATCGCGAACAGGATTTTAATCACGACTTGCAAACATCTATAGTATGTACGCATTGAGCTGGATCCTCAAAAACATTTAATAACTCATGTATGCAATGACACACAATCTTGAAATTTGGCACACTTGTAGTACTGCATGACCTGCTAAAATATTTCAAAATGCTTTCATTCAAATGTTTGACATAATATTTACAGCCAATCAAAGTTTTCACCATACAATTCCTGTGAGGAGACCATAAAGTGCAGTGTACATTACAACCTTTTCCCAAACTTGTAATGGAGCCAAACAGTGTGTGTCTGTTGCTGACACCTTTGCTGTCACTACTAAATATCTGGTTGGCTGAGATCTTTACTCTCTTGAGAAAAAATCCACTTTTAATTTTTAGCTATTTTGGAAGATCCAGCTCAACATGTACATACTTAATATAGCTCTTATAGTTGTGCTGGGACTGAAATGCTTCTGAAATAATTCTGTGGCATCTATATATGCTGCCGAAAGAAAGTGTTGATACGGAAAATTAATGCCTCGATATAGTTTCATTGGATGAACAGCCTGATTGAAGATAAAAGAAAAAACAAGGCACAGAGGGCCTAAACTTGTCAGAACACAAAAAGGCACATCCCACTGGTGAGTTTGTTATTGTGGCGTACCACCTGTGAGTGTTTTGTTATATTTAATACTATATGAATTAGCATTATTCTGCAAAGGTGATTTTCATCATGTAAAATGTCTCTAGGATGATTTTAAAAACGAAAGTGGCATGCAAAATTTTCAGGGCAATCCCTACTTAAACAGTACTACTGTACTATTTGATACCCCTATGTCAAGTTACTAGGATTTATACATCATTTCTTAATTGTTGTTAGTTTGTGTGAAAAGCTACATGTTGGTATTACAACATAGCTACCTATTGAATATGTAGGACAATTTTAATAAGTTTACAGACCTGTAGTTGCCACTGTTTTAGTCGCTCCTGTTCCATCATGTGCAAGTCACTTTGTAGTTCCTTATTCTGTCCCTCCAGTGTTTCAATCTTCAGTCGATATCGTGCTAGACTAGCACCCCATCTAGACTCTTTTGTCTTCATCTCTTCATGCAATTCCCTGAGCTACACACACACTGATCTGTACCAGATGGTGATGTGTGTATATATAGTACCTCATCCCTTAGGGCTTCTATTTCTTCCCTCTCCTTTTTGTTTGGTTTCGAAAGTAGCTGCTTCTGATATGTTTCAAACACTTTTCGGTCTTTTCTGTAAAATTATTTAACAAGTATAGCTAAAATACATGCACGTCCAAAACACATTACTTTAGTTTCTTTATTTCTTCTTTTTTGTAATTCTCAAATTGTTCAATTTCTTCTGCTCTCTGCTTCTGGAAATCACTTATCTCATGTTTTAGTTGCCTCAAATTCTAAAAGTAAGATGACATTGGCAACAATTCACAGTCTAATGAACTCTTACTATTGTTACTATCACACACACACAGACACACACACACATGCACCCACACACACATTACATGCACAAACACTCACTAACTTCTTCTCTCTCCAGTCTCAACTTGCCAATAGCTGCATTCTCTCTTTTCAATCGATCAATTTCTATTTCTAACTGGCACCGTTTTGTTTCCAGCTCTTCTTTCAAACTAACAGTTCTAGGAGACTCTTCTACAACCGACTACCATGTAACTACATAATTCACAAACACACGAGATACCTTTCTCCCTGTTCACAGAGGGGATTGGAGCCACGTATTTTTCACTACCAAGAGCAGGAAACAGTTTTTTGATAAGGTTTGATGTTGGAAGACTAGGAACAACATTTTGTTGAAGTAGCTCTACCGGATGACTTATAACATGTGCTTCATTGCTAGTGGACTCTATCTGATCCTGACCAATTACTTGATCTTGTATTAGACTGTTTAATGGATTTATTGGTTGATCTTGATCACTCGTGTTAATATCACAGTGTGTTGGTGAGGTCTTCCCTTTCATAGGAGGAGTGGAAGCTACTACAGGGTGACCGAGTTCCTCAATACTAGAGGTCAAATGGCTGGCATCATCACTGACATTAGACTGATTACAACTCTCCCAAGCCTCCTCATCATCAAATACCACAGGAGGGGTAGTTCCTCGCAATGTCTCATCTGCTACTTTATCTTCTTCACCACTGGAGGAGCACTTACTTGACAAGCTGTCTTGGTCAGGAGTAGTGGAATGTGGATGTGCCTGGTTTATTCTCCCAACCACTCTCATCACTAGAGAACTTTGGGAAGAAAATGATATATTTTCTGCTGCTTTCTCAAGCATTTCAAATTCCTCCAGATCTTTTACTTCTTTCTACCGAACAAAGAGTAATCTGTTATCATTCAAATGTACTCACCAAATTGTGTTGCTGTTGTCGTACTACAAATGAGTCATCACTTGGAAATCTCATCAGTAATTTACGGTCTTGTATGTAATGATGCTATATAGTCATATGATATGATATGGCTCAGTAACACATTCATACTTTGGAAAATAGAGATGCCTTGTCATGATCAGTTGACAAACCTTCTGCTCCGGGAGGCAATGGTTCACTTACTGCTTCACTTTGAGTGTCTGGTGAACTGGTGAGTTTAGTGTCTACTACTACACTATTTATAGTAGTTTTCTGAGGAAACTGAGAAGAACTTTTCTTGAGATGTAACCTTTTCATTCCAAATCTAGCAATCCCTTCACCTTTACGTAAAAAGTTTTTTTTGGGTTGAGTTGCTCTGTTTGTTAAATCAACACTGTTGATATCCTGAATACAAAATACATATATAACAGATGAGTACTAGACACTTCTATTCGATGTACATACCTCATGTTGTACATGTCTGTCAAGCAAATCGTCAAAATTAGATGCTACAGTTACACACAAGTAAACACAACATGCTGTGCATCATACAAGTCTACCTTGTAATGGCTTTATGGGTCGGTCATCATAATTTAATAGTCTACCTTTATCATTGCATGTAGCTTGTAGTGTAGCATGTTCAGCTACGTCATCACTACCACTGCTACTACTATCACTTATTACATTACTTCTTGGAACTGTTGTGCTGTCTGCATCATCTGACTTACGGACAAGTTCAGGAATTGTATCAGGTTTACTATTATCCATCAAATCATTGATGTTTGACTGTTTAACACTACTATTATCTTCGCTATTATCTGCTGTAGTCAACGTGGCCACAGGTTGGTGTGGTGCAGCTTGTGTCACAGTAACGTGTTTTGGTGATACTTGTGCAATTTGCGTGCTCACCTTCCCGTAACGACGAAGCCTCGTCTTCAATTCTTCTTGTTCCTTCTTCAATTGCTCAAGTTGTTTACGTTGTTGGATAAGCAGTATATCGTGTTGTTGCATTTGCCACTGTTTAGAGTTAAACACGCTAGAAGAAGACAACGCAGGAACCATCACTTCTTCCATCTCTCGTTTCCAGGACCCCGCCAAATTTAAGTCAGAATGGCACGTGATATGATTATTTTGTGTGAATGATTTAGAATCCAAACGATGGAAAAGCTACTAAAAGAAACATTGCAGACCTCAACGTTGAGTCTGTTGGGCCAGTTTAGTGGATGCATTGCAAAGGATGCAGCAGGTTATGAGATTGATGAAGGAAAGAAGATATTTGTGAAGAATGGAGTAAGCTGTGTGCTTAATAGACAAATTTCATAACAACGAAAAAATCGAACGTTGCCCCTAGCAACCTAAATTTTTCATTATTTGTAGGTGTCAATTCCTTAAGTTATGTAAAATTGAGATGTACTTTTGAATTTTTGGTTTTTGCATACGTTGAAATACCTCATTTTTGTGATTTCCCAGAAGGGGAAACTGTAGCCCCCTCACATAGATACATATGGGAAACCACAAATATCAAAATGTCATATCTTATGACATACCATCCTTTCAAAATTTGGAGAAGTTACTTTAGACATTACCACCTAAGAACAATGGGAAATTCAGGTTGCTAGGGGCAACGGTTATTTCTATATGCTATAAAGCCTTATTATGGAATTTGTCTATTGTTGTAAATTCCTAGTGGAATTGTATTCACAGATAAATTAGAGCTCAAGTGTTATTAAGTTTTCTCTATGTTAAGGTACAACAAATGCTAGTTGGAGAGTATACCAGCCTTAAAGCAATTCAGAAGACAAATACCATCAAAGCTCCAACTCCTATAAAGGTTTGACACAATTTAATAAAAGTGGGTATTACTTCAAAGTGGTACCACCAAATCATCACATTTCACAGCATGTAAAAGTTTGTGCAACTCATGATACACAGAGGTATAGGTGCACTATTCAAGATAAAGGTTCAGAGTGACAAGTGCACCATGCTATCCCATAGTGCAATTGCAGTGACTGAACAGACTGATACAAGGGGTATATTATAACAAACACCTCTTCACCTAGGCCATACAATATGTCACCGCCCATTCAATGTTTTACTAGTAACATTTTCACTATTTCATCACACGATTTTTTGAATTGTGTGAAAACAAGTTGATGTGCTACTTCTAAAAACCAGGCACCCATGCAATTAATACTATCCCATTCTAACTAAATTAATCAGCCATGTATATAATTTAGTTTATATTCATGCTATAGTTATTTTTAATTCAGCTAGATAATTAGAATTTGTAAATGCTATAACTTAGCGTATTTTGTAATTCATAAATTATTTTATAATTTGGTATAATTACGTTGCTGTGCACTGCTAAAGAAGCGTAACTATAACAAGCCACTTTGAACCGTAACTATAACAAACCACTTTAAACCGCAAATTATGCACAGAAGTATCTTCTCAACAGTTTTATAGTGTGTCTATCGTGTTTTCTTGTGCGAATTGTATAGAGAAAGCCTCGAGGCTGTCCTTCATTTTCATTCGCATAAGTATGGGTAACACCCCCCCAAAGTGTATGTTACCTAAGAGGCATTCAGTGTTGTTTTAAAGTTGTTAAACATCTATAAAACCGAAAGGGGAGACCGTTCAAGAAGTATATGAAGAGTCGCCATACCCGATTTCAGACCACCGAGAAGAAACTACCCCAGAGCAAAGTTTATGTGTGTGTGTGTGTGTGTGTGTGGATCACTGTGGAAGTTTAATACAGACTTAATTTAGCTTTCAATTGTTACATGCTGGCTGCTTTTTATCATTTTAAACTTTTTTTTGCTCACGTGGGTGCATACGGACAAACATAGTTAGGTAGGTACACACATGGTTTTACGAAAACAATTTCAGTAAACCAGGTGCGTGCCCACAGCCAGCCAAAGGCTGGCTGTGGGTGCGCGCCTGGTTTTAAAATGTTTCTTCATAATATTATGGTATATATGTATTAGTGTTGTTTTAGTAAGACATTTGACTTTTAGTTTTAGTTATAGCTGTACATAGGGAAAAGTTTTAGTTAAAGTTTTAGTTTTAGTTACCATCTTTAATACATTTTAGCAAGAGTTCATAATAAATATACTAAGGAGAGTATCCTACTCTCATATACCCCTGTAGAAAGGCGTATCATGAAGTTATGATTTAACACTTCTGAGTTCACCCGTTTTTCTTTGTATAATTAATGATGTTATTAGTTGAACATGGTATCAATTGAACGCGTGCCTACCAACGTCGTTAGCAACCAAATTAACTCCAGCTCTAAGCGTTTCTCACCCAACTACAATCGCTCCTTCATGGGTTAAGACCGCTTCATAGGCATTTCTTACTAGGCCATTTGCGAATACGGCTATCCTGAGCGTCGCAAGTGTGAAACGGTGCTAACGATTCTTGCACTTTTACGGTTTCATGTACGTCACAAACCGCAACATCTTGTCGTTACATCATAACTTCACGATATGCCTTTCTACAGGGGTATATGAGAGTAGGATACTCTCCTTAGTATATATATTATGAACTCTTGATTTTAGTTATAGTTTTAGATGCTAAATTTTTATAGTTTTTGTTAAAGTTTTAGTTTTAGTTACCATCTTTAATACATTTTAGTTATAGTTTTAGATCTTAGATTTTAAGAGTTTTAGTTTCGGTTATCCATACGGTACCATTCAAAACAAATACTATAGTACTAAATATGTTCATTTGGTCTTTTCTGGCCAAAAATATCACGTATACCCACATGGCTTTTGGATTTAGATGCAAATATGTTAGTTGCACTGATGTATTTAAACAAGGTTAACGTTGGGAGGCATGCAATAATGTTACTTACTGACAGCTTGTAGTTGATGACCAGGTAGATGCAATAGGGTAAAAGGGTTCCACAATGCAAAGTAGGCAGGAAACAATGAACATTATAATCAGGATAACTCCATTATAATCAGGATAACTCCATTATAATCAGGATAACTCTCAAAAGTACAGTGTATGTGTCAGAAAAGAGTGCACAGATGGCCACATAGAAAGTTTAAAAAGTTTGTCCCTCCCAAAGCCCACCCCTAAATCTTGGAGACTACATTCAAAATATGTATATATATATATATATATATATATTGTGAATATATAAGCAGTGTAAATAATAAAACAAATAAATAATGAATATAAAGATACATGTCAGGCTGGGGGATGATATGCACCCACATGCGAGACTCATTGAGTTGCCTCCAACTCAAAGGTTAGCTTGGGGTGTGATAGTGCAGGGTTTCATTAGGATTATAGAATGATGTTAGAAATTCCTGTGGCGTCAAACATAGGAGAACTGTGGAACCCTGCACATGCAACTTACCAAAACAACCTCCATCACTAGACAAGTGCCATATGACACTGTTTGTGTTATTGTATTGAGTAGTGCTGTGTGATAATCATGAATAATCGATTCTCGTGAAAAGTTGTTCTCATTGTCGAGAAAATTTTCATTATTGCATTATCGTGATAATAGGAAATTTCCGTATATTTCTGTAAAGTACATGTGGCCAACCTGAAATGAGACAATATTACAATTCCAGGTATAATTCTAACTAATACTTTTAATTTTTTTTTGTCTCATAATACTGGTATCCAGAAGCAAGCACAACTGCATAATGAATGACACAGTGATAATTATTAGAGACATTTATACAGTGTCTAATTAGTATTTACATGTGCAGTCAAATACTGTATCATGATAATCATGATAATGAGGTGCATTATCGCAATGACAAAATTTTCACAGTCCTAGTATTGAGTGCTAAAAATTACACACCTGCAAATTTAAAAGCATAATAAGTTTGCTTGCTTGTTGTGTCAAAATGTATACTAAATGTTTCTGAAAATACAAGATACACAATGTGACAATTAAAGTGCCAAGATAGACTTGGTAAGCACAAGATCAACAGAATATACTAAGGTACCAAAATCAAAATGATTCGCTGTAGCAAGTGCCAAAACAATTGTAGTAAATATGAAAACCGATTAAGCAGTCAGTGCATACCACCCTTCATTAATTTGATGCACAGTTACATATACGTTCTTTCAACCCACCATGTTTGGTTTATGCAATAATGAATGCAGCAGCTACACACAAATTTTTTTTTCTTCAAAAAAACAAGTAGTACACAGTGCATGATTTCACTAATTTTAAAAGAGCTCTATGATAGTTTAACGTCCTACTTGACAACGTATGTTGCAGTAGTAACTTTTTTAATATTAAACCCTTGTGATGATTATTAAATATCTTTTTAGCAAAACACTTTAGTTACTTTTATATACACTGCACTGGCAGATAGTATGTGTATAGTGAATAATTAGCTATATGTGGTACTACAATATACCAAGGTAATTTTAGTTTTAGTTTTAAAGATTCAACAGCTTTTATAATTGCAGGTGGTAAGTACTTTTAGTTTTAATTATTTGTAAACGTTAAATAATATTTTTAATTTTAGTATAAAAATTGAGGTTTCCGCGTAAAAATTGAGGCACTTTTAGTTTTAGTTTTAGTCTTCTGACAAATCAGAAAAACTTAAGTTTTTGTTTTAATTTAAAGTAAAAGCCCTAACTAAAACCACTTTTAGTTTTAGTTTTAGTTTTGGTCAACAACACTAATATGTACGCTCAATTTTGGATAGGTATAGCAAATGGTGTTCTATATATCGATATACTCTAATAGAGCAATCATATAGTCTGTGATTACTAACTTCACAGAGTGTGGACATATACACACATGTGTTTCCTTCTTTACTGCCTGTCTGAGTACAAAACATCCTCCTCCACACATATCCATACAGCCAAGGAATACTACATGTAGGTAATTAACCTGTGGCCATGTGGGAATCCCAGAAGTGTGTGGATGGACTACAGACAATGGAGGTTATTTACTTGGTCCAAAAGCATCATCTAATGCATAATAGCCAACGTTGAATTGACCATGCCACTATCCATCTTCACAGAGTTTGGCACCCATCTCATAACTCAGTGGATATATCTATAGCCATGTCAAGCACACATGTTGTCAATACAGATTACTAGAGGGTCAAGGCCAGACATCTAGTCTCACATACTATGTGCCAACATTTCACCAGTATGCAAATTGACCATCACACATGAGAAATCACACAAGGTTACGGTTAACCTACCTTAATGTTGATATGTGACTGAATATGATATATCCAGGCTTCCACACACATCTAATTGACTGTAACTTGACCACTCAGTATTTCTTTTATTAGTACTTTACAGTTACTATATTTTATAGTGCTGTAGGTCTGACAGCAATTGTGCTGTATCCTTTGCCTAATACTGACAATTAATTACCTAAACTATGTAAGGTGGAACCAAAGAAAGGGTAGTATTTACAGCGGCCAGCAACTTGTGCTGGCTTACCTAATACTGAAGTATGGACAGTGTTGGGAAAGTTACTTTGTAAAAGTAACTAGTTACATATTACATATTACTTGCAACTGAACTATTTAGTTACAGTTACATATTACTCATAAATAAAGTAACTGTAATAATATTACATATTATATTACTTTGTATCCACAGCCTTAAGCTGTCACGTGTGAAACTACCACTTTATCACGTGACACGATTGCGTTGTTGAGCAATGTGCAAATCTTGGTTATAAGTAAGAAGCTGGTGAATAAGCTTCATTAAGTAGGCTTTGTTACTTTGTTGTGGCTAGGCGTTACTCAGAGGATAACTAACGAGATTAGTAACTTCGTTACTTGTAGTAATAACATTACGTAATATTAGACTCGTTACAGTAACTATATTACTTAGGTAACGCGTTACATCTGTAAGTAAAGTAGCTTGAGTTATATTACCTGTTTTTATAGGGTATTTCGTTATATTACTTAGTTACCACAAAAGTAATAATATTACGTAACGTGTTACTTATGTAACGCGTTACTCCCAACACTGAGTATGGACAATTCATTTCCTAAACTATAGCTAATAAGGTATAACAGAAAATGGCCCAAAAAGAAAAAAATCCCTATTATTGCCCTAAAATTTATTAACCGGTCAAAATTTTAAACTGATGCTACCCACATGGTATGCCATGTGGATATACCATCAGTTTACCTTACATTGAGTTGTGGTCCTTCAAAGTTACTGTTTGTGTATAAATTTTTGAGGGACAGAATTCTCACAGATTTTGCGGTTGCTTAGCTGTCCATGAATTTTTCATACTCGAGAATTAGTGATCATCAAGACTAGCTCTATGTTAAAAATAACGTACATATACATAGTCTGAGTTAAAAGCAAGTAATCCATGAAAATAAAATCATGAAAATTTGTCAATCTGCGAAAATTACATACCTTGAAATTTTGTATGTTTACGGTATAAAACTGGATGTGTGTGGAAGTCTTGAATTTGGTCACATATTACTTTAATGTGTTACATGGTAGGTACTGGCACATCCTGAGGATGCAGCAAGTCACTTATTAGTTACGGAATATATCAACATGAAGAGTCTCTCAAAGTATCAAGCTAAGCTAGGAGAGCAGCTGGCGAGGTAATTGCACAGTGTCTGTACAGTAAGATGTTGTTGTAATGACTTGTTACCAGCATGTATAACTTATGCTGTGAATCCAAAAACATCCAGAAGAAATCAGAGGAGATGGTAACATTATTTGAAATTCTTTTGTCACATTAATGAGAAGTACCAGTGCTTGTACCGTGATTTATTGATTTGCAATTCGCACATTAGAATACTTTACATCAACACTGAAGTGTTGGGGATCATAAAATGTTTAATGATGTGCCTGAACAATAAACCCCTCTGAACTTTAGCATTTTCACAAGCTAGAACAAAATCGTGATGTTGTTGCTAAAAATTGAAAGTTGGTGAACTGCTTTAAGTCACAATAATTTTCTCAAGTTTGCTCACATGAGTATTTCCAGTATGCACTTGTGTCTTGTCAGGTTGCACCTTCACAATCAGACCAGTGAGCAACCATCTGATACTGTTAACCAGTTTGGTTTTGAAGTTCCCACTTGCTGTGGAGCCATACCGTTGGATAACACTTGGTCATCGGACTGGGTGGTACAGATTTGTTTGTGTATGTATGTATTTATTCTTAACTGCATTTAGGAATTCTATACAAGACAAAGAATAGAACCACAGATAGCAATGGTTGAAAAAAAGGTCAAAAATTTAAAGCAACCCAAATATAGTATACTTTTTTTGTTGTTGTTTCATTTGTGTAGTTTGGTGATAACCAGGCACGCCAGCTATGGACACAACTGCTGCCAAAGATACCTAACCTGTTCAATGGGTTAATGATCAAACCTGCCTTATTACATGGTGACCTGTGGTCAGGCAACGCTGCAGAAACTGACTTTGAACCTGGTAAGAATAGCTGAGGTCAGAAAACTTGAAAATTATCCCGATAGCTCATTAAGTCCTATGGAACAAGTCTTTGTTAATGATTCAATGCACTCCTGCATGTTGCTATTATGTGAACTATAAAATTAATTGTTTATCTCATTTTCAGTGTTGAATTTCATATTGTGTTGTACAGTGGTATTTGATCCAGCATCATTCTATGGTCATTCAGAATTTGACCTTTCCATAACAACAATGTTTGGTGGATTTTCTGGTGCTTTCTACTCTGCTTATCATCAACTTATACCAAAATATCCAGGATTTGACAAGCGACAACAGTTGTACCTTTTATTCCACTACCTAAACCATTGGTAACTATGAAATGTGATATTATTTGTATGTGCATGTTGGCCTTACTACAGGAATCACTTTGGCTCAGGATACAAGTCACAATCATTAACAATTATGCAGAAATTGTTATGAAATTTACTGTTACAATGGAAACACTTGGTACATGAACATGGTTTGATTGTCAATGTAATAATCTTTCTGTACTGTACATCAGACATGATACTAAAGGGTCTGTAGAATAGCTGGTTAAAATTAATATATGTTTCCATTCATAATTGTTGGCGTATTACTCGGTATTTTAGAAATGTACAGACTAAAAGTATAGAATAATAGCTAATATAACCTAGCTAGTACACTGTATATACACTAGATATTTTACATGTACTAGTTTGTTCAGTTCATAACTTTCCCACTGGAAACTGCCTACAATGATTCCATGCTAAAGAGCCCATGGGGTCCCATGGTGGCAACACCACAGGATCTTTTTTCAGCACTTCTAATATTTCAGCAGAGAGCAACGTTTTGTTGACCACTACCTCATACACAAATTCGCTGAACCATTCATCTGTCATCAGCAAATATCCTTCTTTCCCACTGTCTTTACCCCATGAGTTCTCAATCCTCCATCTTGTGTACACACCCTCCTGGTGGAAAAGGATAAGAAAATAATATAGACATACACAAATTAAAGGTAATGCTGACTGGTTATCTCAACATCTGCTTATCCATGCAAGTGGTCAAAATGTTGAATCTTACCATTTCAGAAAAGATTTAAAGCCTTAACAAAGTAGTTTAACAAGTTCAAATCGCTGAAACAATTTTAGAGATGCTTAACTTGCCTACTGTATAGAAGTTATATGTCGTTTATTTACATTACAGAATGTAATGTACTTTGTTGATTGTTTTATTAGAACATACCAAGTCTTACAGCTGAATGGTTTCTGGAAACTGGTGAACCCCCTGCTTGGGCATAATGTATTCATATACAACAAATTGGTAATCCTTCACATAAATGTAGATTGGGGTAGTAGAGCAGTCAATCAAAGACTCTTAGTATGTTAGTGTGTTCATACACAGAGGGAGTAGGACATACTTTAAGCACTGCTGAAGTAAATTATACTACAAAAGTCTCTCTTTATGGAGTGGATCATCAAGTAAGAGTAATCTTGATACAAAACAGTGTCATTTCTATTTATGAATATGTACACTATCAGTATGATGAAGTTATACATGCAAAAAAATGTGGTTTAGTATTTCACCCAAAACCCAAAGCACCTTTGCAAAACAAAATAAATCTCCTTAAAGCTCACACAAAGAGTGATCAAAATATTGATTCTGCCCCGCCAATTGTGTTGCAACTATTGAGGGTAGTGAAATAGCAAATAAAACTATGCAATTAAGGGCAATAATTTTGGGTGGTGCTTAAAGTGTATCCAATCTCCTCTGGTTCATACATACATATTATACGTACTTCCTTTTCATGAACTCCAGTGAGAGTCATTGCATGGGTCATCAGAGATTCACCATATTGCAGTCGTTCACCTTTATTTAGTTCTTTGACATCAAAACCGAACACCACCTTATGACCCACCCTGTCAATGTATGTCACAGTATAAACACTATTATGCTACGCTGTACACACTCACGCATCAAAATCTAAAACACCCTGTTTATGGAAGCATTTATCAACATCACAGCCAAACCAGACACCCTAGTTCACAACACCTTGAAAGCTGCTACAGTGAACTAATACAGTGTACACACCTGTCCTAACTTGATTGCATCAGCTGCAGCTTTCTTCAGTACATCAATTGAAACATTGATGTATCTCACAGGATGACCCTCAATGACATTTCCAAGGTACTGTACTGTGTATAACTTGTTGAAGTCATGACCATCTCTGGGATCATTGATAAGACACACCTAAGGGTAGATGACAAAAAAAGTTAATAGTACATGTGAGTGTGTGTGTGTGTATGTCTTCTTCAAGACTGTGTTAGCTGGTGCCTCCATGTGGTGATCCCTGAGCAGTGTTTGTTGTTTATTGGAGCTACAAACACTGGCAAAAGTCAACTAGCCACATTTGGTGTCATGTGGAAGCATATTCCAGATATCTAGATATCACTAAAAATGAGACTAGCTAATAATAAACCATTTGTTCATGGAATGTTAATCTTTGACTGAAATTTCAGGCAACATCCGTATTACACTGTAGTTGGAGGAATGGTCCTCTCCTAGTAATTCAGCTGTAGACAGAAAACTTGTTTTGTTTGTGGGAGAGCTCAAGAGGAATAGAGTTTCTGTGGCTGGAGTTTAGGAGACGAAATTGTTTCACTGCTGATGGATACATTTTGTTACATTCTGGAAGGTAAGTCCTCAGGATGATACAAGGAAGGTATGGAAAATATTTTGGATCCCACAGCTACAACTACTTAGAGAGCAGCAGGTGAGGCAGGCAGCTCCAGACTGATTGTGGCTTGTGGCTATGTTGAAGTGGGTTTGTAAAAGATAGCAACAACGCAAGACATCATCATTTAACAATACTGACACGAAGGAGGCTGGTAAGTCTAGGTTGCAAAGGATCTAAGTTACTGAGTCACAGTTTGCAGATGTGTGCTGCATTCTAATCTGCATTTGAATCTGTTGGAAGAATTTGAGGTAGGGGCAAGTCAGTTTGGGTTGACTGTTAGTCTTTCCAAAATCAAGGGTATGGCTATGGTAATGATGTTGCTTTACTGAGTGTGCACGTGAAATAAAGATGATGACTAAGTTAACTTAACTATCTGTGTAATGACAGAGAGGTCACTAGAGAAGTGGTATGTAGAATTGCAAGTCTTTAAGGCATTTGGTAGCTCGCATAACTTTATTTTTATGAATAGGACTCTTGAGTCTACCAAAATACACATTGAGTTGTCAACTTGGACAATAAAGGCACCTAATGTAAGACGACTTAGCACCTTTCATAACCATTGTGTCGGCACTATTTTGGGTGTGTCTTGATACCAGCAGTGGAGGGAGCATATTACAACTAAGAATTTTTGGTATGCACTGGACGATTGCTGAACTACTGTTTGGAGAACTGAAAAGGAAGCAGCCTTTTCATGGGACCAGGAAATGATGGCGTGATGAAGTGTTGTCTGACCTGAAGGCCATCAGTTTGCTGGTATGTTCTATTTTGGACTGTGTGGGCTAAATTATGTAGTGCCCAAGTAGGTGAAGTGGCACAGTCAAGGAGGGAGAACACCTGCACTGCCCAGCAAGGAATTATAACTGTTTCTGTAGTTGACAGTTCTGCCGTCAGGGAGATGACACACTTTTGTGGACAACAACTGGTTACTGGTCCTGTAAGGACCCCACTATCACTGAACTCAACTTCAGTGGGTGGTAGAAGTCAAGCGGTGTGTGCTAGGGAGTGTTTACAAACACTGTTTTCCATGCAAATTTGCAAGGGCAGTTAGTTTCTACATGTACACGTGTGTTAGAAGTCTTGTTGAGATGGATGTTGGTACTATAAAGACTGCTACTGTCTGGTTTCCATATAGCCGCAAACCGCCTCTGCATTACCTGCGATTATTACCAGGGTCCTGATGGCAGCACTTTAGCTAAGAGTGCTGAGAAAATTAATAATTAATCTACATGTAATTTAATCCTTGATGGTTAGATCCCTGGTGACTACTACACATCATATTACCTTTATGAAATAAGGAACTCAACTGTGTTTTTGATTATGCAACACGTACCACAAAAATTATTACATGGCAAAGTCTAAACTTCAGTAAAAACCTACCCAGACAACCAACTAACTGTCTGTAAAGATGCCCTACACCCCATAGAAGTAATCTATGTAGTTCACTTACAGTACAATCCATTTCACAGCATGACTTATCCCATTTTTCAGTGTTGCACATGTGTATACACTGTATGCACTTCATGCCTCATCTAGGATACAAGGTAGTCTCCACCTGCAGCTGTTTTTATCAAAGTATAGCAGTGTCTTCTTGGTAATAGTTTTCAACCCAAAGAATGATTTAACTCGCCTATTCTACTTACCAGCAATTACATAACCATCACATACTAGTTGCAGGAGGATCCAGTTGTCCCAGAAACAGGACTCCTATGGGTGTGTCTGTTATAGCATATATTGCACATCTTGCTAGGAACACAAAACGGTTTGTATTGAAGTTAGGTTTTATTCCTATCATAATTTATAATTCCATGCCACCATATGACAACTACAGCCATTAATGGGTCAAGTTTTTATTACAAGAACTGAGACACTTTCATACAGGTGTAGTAGTCAAGTGTATGTGCTTTATTCATAGTGTGGTGATGTCATCCAGTGTGGTGAAGGAGTTGATATTGTGTTGGATCCTTTAAGTACAGTATTTAGGATCACTGGTTGAGGCAAGTGGTGGAGTAAGTGGTAAAATTAGCCATAGGAATTAGGATAGCATATGCATCAGAGGCTTCGGCTGTCTTAGAGATTCTATGTTTACTGCATCAAATTTGACAAACAGAATGGTGTACAGTGTTGCTACAGTGTATATGGTGATGAAACTCCAATAGTAAGTTTTACGTACTCTGCGTTTGTTGCATTTTGGATATATGTAGAGTGAAAGGAAAACCTCACAGCTGACTGGTAGATTTGGTATCACTTGTGTCTATTGGTGATTTACTCACCCTATACAGATTGATCTAAGTTACCTGAACTTCTCACTCAAGACTGTTTGGCTGGTTCCCTGTTGCTCACATGAAGAAGTGTGGAATTGGCAAATTATTAGATAAAAAGATACCTACTGTAACATTGTACCAAATTGAGATCAATTTGTAATGAAGGACTTGATCCAAGTATGAGTGTGTGTCAAGCATGCAAGTGTAACTGGTGAGGGTCATGCACTCACAGAGTCACTTAATCAACTGACCTTGTCTTCCATGTTGTATATGGGCTTCACAAATTGTTGATAAAACTCCAATGGTGTAATATTAGCATGGCAGTTGTACTTGTCATCTTTGTCACGGTACTCCCAGTCAAACTTCTTTGGGGGAGTACCCAAACAGACAGAGCAAATCTGATAAAACTAACAAAATACAATACTGCATATTTTATATGTTACCAAAGAAAAATTACCCATACCTCAGTTAGATACTTTTGTTTATCCTTCCTCATTTCTTCAACAGATTTTCCTTCAGCAGACTGCTTGCGGAAACAATGGCAAGCCTGTCTCAGCTAATGAGAAGACAGCATCATTTCAACACAGAAATCAGATTAGTCAAGGAAATCAGATCAAGGGAAATAAATTACTACATTGTGGTTAGCCACAGAAACCACGATGTGTGCATGTGCTGAAGCCACACAAATACAGGTCAAACTAACAAAACAGGTTTCTCCAGTATTACAATGCTGTTAGACTGCTATGGTTGCCACATGGGATTTCACTGATAACCATTGTGGTACAATAATACAAACAGACAGATCAACAATATGCAGCATAAGGAGCTTTTATATTATGAACAACGTGGAGAAGGAAAGCGTCTTACTGTACTTCCATACAAAAATGTAGAGGTGCAAAATGCAAATAGAGGAGGTAGCTTTCAGGTCCCATCTAAACTGTTTACAATTAGGATAATTCACATAAGCCTCAATAGTTGCAATGAGTAGCCTCCACTCACTCCAATACTGTTACTGTTGACGTGAAAGTTGTGACTGCCACACATTGTAAGTCTAATGCAAACAACAAACAGTATCGAGCCCTACTTTTTGTACAGAAGCTCACATGTAATACTTTCAGTACTTGCACAACATTAGCATTCACGTGGTCTTGTCCTACCCCCCTGCAGTTACAGTATACTGATTCCTTATAGCTTGTCAATAGTATAGCCATACCCATAACCTCTCTTGTTTCATTACTTTTTTTTCTATGACACCTATTTGAATTCCTAATTATTCATTTGATATAGCAGTATTTACAGCATGTCCAACTTCACAATGCACAACATACAATTAGTATTGCATGGCCAGACGTACTCTTCGCGTGGCGCTTATCAATCGCAGCTAGGTGCTTATAATTATCAATCAATAAATGCCGTGTGAAGAGTGGGTCTGGCCACATGAGACTAACATACAATATCTGAGTATACATGTATAGTGCATAGCTGCATGTGCATCTATACTAAAGGTGGACCGATACCAGTATCGGTATCGGATCGGTATCGGATCGGTATCGGATCGGTATCGGTAATACAAGGTACAGATACCACAGTAGACACTCACTACCTTTATTAAACCATCTCTAGCTAAGTTTCCAGTAGCTAATAACTTAGTTGAGCTAATCAGTAACTTAGTTGAGCTAACAAAGTAGCAAGACAAAGCCTTTGTTACCCTTTTCCAAGTATTGCTGCAACTGCTCCATGTGTATTCTAATATATTAGAGCACGTGAATCCTTTGTAATTAAATGGTAATGCAGTTGTTCCTCAAGAAATAAGTTTATGACTATTTGGCTTGCTTTTTCATGAAAAGGTTTGGTTGAAAAGCTGTAACAAACATTGTACAATTATCGGCCGCCCACGCAATTAATTGCCTTATCAATAAGCTTACAAGAAAACTACCTCAAATCAAGAAATTAGTAATCCACAATGATGTTTTTATCATGTTTAGCTGTTATACATAGAATATTTTAAAACTTGATTGAACTGAGATCAATCAATTACTGTGATATTTTAATAGCTAGCTATGTATCACAACAATGAAATTTCTATAATAAACTTGTCTAGGCTTCAATGTATAGTATCGGTATCGGTATCGGCAAATAAGTTCAGTACAAATACTGGTATCGGAAATATCGGTAAAAAGTGGTATCAGTCCATCTCTCTCTAATCTATACATGTACTTAAGTGTAATGAATGCATGAATACCTTAGCTGCCAGTAGCCTTGTGAAGGTTCCTGATGACTCAGTGGTTGACGATTCTGGCCAACAATCTTTAGGTACCAGCCCATACTTCTCAACTATGTTAACTACCATATCCCACTGACCCCCATCTTGACAAGGAGTAGCTAACAGGAACATCATTAGCCTCCCATCAAGGTCTTCCTTTACCATTTTGATGTAGGTCTCCATGATATAATTGCACAGTTCCATCTTATTCCAGAAATATAAATAGGATTGACTGAATTCAAAGCTTTTGAGCTTGTATTCCTTGACGAATGGAATGCGGATAGTGTTCAACAGTGCAAATAACCAGCATCTTCCTGACCCCTTTTGGTTTGTAACAGGACTTACTTCCTCCACGGTGTAGTTAAAAACGTGTGAGAGGGCGACAGAGGTCGAACACTGGTGAGAATGGCTAACGGAATTTATTCCGTGTTTTCCAACTGCATTTTGTGCTACTAAATTTTTTGGCTGTGATGTAAAAAGCGCCTCCGAGTGGTCCAGCAACTCTCTATTGAGCTCAGCAGTTACAGGAGTATCCGTCATCTCTTGTATTCCAATATTTTAGTCCAATGTCACATGTCACAATGAACGTTGTTCTCCCGTACAGGCGAGCCAAATTGTTTCTACGTGCTATTGGTATTAGAACGTACAATTTACTTGGTGTGCCAATCGTTCACCATGAAGGCTACGACGCTCCTTTACCCGAAGGACACAGATTCCCTATGGCGAAATTCACCCACGTATTTCAGTACTTAGTTAGTACAAGACTCCATTGTCCAGAACAACAAACAGGTATTCAAACCAGGCTATTGTTCTTGGGACACTCTGAGACTAGTGCGTACTAATGAATACTTGAATGGGCTTTCTACCTTGAGTCTGAGGTCAGGAGAATCGGATTAATAGAAGAAGTGATCAGCAGGTGCAGATATGAAACTGGTGGTACATTGTTGGCAGCTAAACTAGCAATGAAATATGGAGTAGCTTGTAGCACTGCGGGAGGCACCCACCATGCCTATTCCAACTTTGGTGCAGGATTTTGTGTACTAAATGACTTGGCTGTGACTGCAAAGTATGCATGTATGAAAATGCAAACTGAGAAGGTACTAATCATTGACCTTGATGTTCACCAAGGTGATGGAACAGCTGATATTTGTAAAGAGTTAAACAACATTTTATATTTTCTCAATGCACTGTGACAAGAACTTTCCTTTTTGGAAGGAACCAAGTGACTTGGACATCTCTGGTTTGGATGGTATTTAAATCTATTAAAATGTCATCTTACAAGTCTCCTTGACTCATTTAAGCCTTCATTGGTATTATATGATGGCTGGGGTAGACCCACACATTCATGACAGTTTAGGAAAACTGAATTTAACTGATAATGATTTGTTTACACGGAACACATATGTTCTAACAGAAGTGTGCATTAAAAGGAAACTTCCTTGTGCAATTGTCATAGGCGGTTACTCACATGACACCAGAGTTAGCTAAACAACACATACAATTGTACATAGAGTTGCTAATTTTGTTTGGAATAAATTGTCATAAGCCAATTAAAGTCACGCAATGACATCATGCCATCAAAATACAAATATTTTTTCTTTACAAGAACATAATAAATCTGTTCAGTTTTCAGTGCAGATAAACCTATCTAAAGTGTTTGGATGAACTCTGCCCTAGCTGCAGAAACCTATCTAACACATTATATACAACATTAGTATTCTGGTCCCTATAAACATTTACTTTTAAAAAATCCTGTTATATAATACGATGTAGTCTACAGGTCATCGTCATCTTCTGCATCAGGGAGCTGAGTTGCAGCCGCATCTTTAAGATCTTGTTCATATTTGGCTGCCAACGTTGGGTCCATCAGCACCTACAGTAGTAATAGCAAAAGAAAGTTTATAGTGCAACATGCAATAGAATACAATGGTATGATAGATCGCTTACATCTGAAGGCCTGCTAACAATCTGTGCAAACAACCAAATTTAAGAAATTAAAATTTAACTCACCTCGGGTGGTTCCAACGCTGGCATCTCAACAAACTCTAAGTTAGGTTCTCCAGTTAGCTTCCGCGCTAACCAAAGGAATGGCTTCTCAAAATTATAATTACTCTTGGCACTGATATCATAATACTAGAGGTGTAATAACAAATGAAACATACAATATTGCATAACGTGTTGTCTTGTTACTTGAAGGTTTTTCTTTCGATGGAAAACGATTGCTTTTGCTTTGACCTTTCTGTCTTTAACATCAACTTTATTCCCACACAAAACAATAGGGATTCCTTCACAAACTCTGACAAGATCTCTGTGCCAGTTTGGCACGTTCTTGTATGTCACTCTTGAAGTGACGTCGAACATTATTATAGCACATTGTCCCTGAATGTAATAACCATCCCTCAGTCCACCAAATTTCTCCTGTCCAGCGGTATCCCATACATTAAACCTTATAGGACCTTTGTTTGTGTAAAAGACTAACGGATGAACTTCCACTCCCAAAGTCGCTACACGAAAATATTCCAACTAACGCCCATCACATGTGCATAACATGTATGTGCACAATTTTTATATGCTTGTATGACCAATCAATATGAACTTACCAACATATTTCTTCTCAAATTCGCCGGTTTGATGTCTTTTGACGAACGTAGTCTTGCCTGTGCCTCCATCGCCAACTAAAACTAATTTGAACGTGGCCACTGGTTCCATTGTTCCGCTAGCCATTGTGCTCTACAAAATAAGTACAAGAGTTGTTTCTACTCTGCTGACGTACAACGAAAACAAATTATTATCCAAAGAGTACAGTATCCTAATAATCATCCTGGTAAATTAATATCTCTATTTCTCTTACCAATAACAAAAGAAAACCTTAGCGAACGGCAAATTTGGTGATACAAAGAACGGATCAACAGAATAGCAGCTTTATAGGAAGGATTATCATGGGCTGTTGAACCCGATTACCTTGTCAGTATAACCAGTTTGAATTCTTTACCGCCGAGGTCTCGTGATTATAAATTACGCAAAACTAAACTGTCTGGATAAACGGCTTGATGTGACATTATACGCATGCGTAAAATGCAGGAAACGGATTCACTTGCAAGTTGGCCTATCTACATGATCTATGCTTACACCATACACTAATTGGCGTATAATTATCAAGCTAACTTACATGTCAGTACATAAGATAGGTAGGGATCGTGGTGGCCCTCGGGAGTGGCCAGACCGCTTTTTTACATTTGGCGTTGCCGGGGGGAATGGTCTGGAGGACGCGAGACTAGGAGGCATCTCCCTAAAGTTAACTATGTACTAGGTACACAGGAGAAGGAGCCTGCAAAGTCCAAGGTAAAGTCTGATCTTCACAAAAAAAATTCTAATTACGGACACCACGTAATAACGGACTAGCTGCATCTAATTCCGGACACTACTACCCATGCGTTGGATATCTATTCGCAGTGTGGACGCCTAATTGTCTAGCTAATAATCACGCATCATGCAGCACTAAAGTGTAGCTCATTAGGGCCTTAACTCACTGTGCTAAGGCATAGATAGTATATCAGTTCTACGTATGGCTAAGGCAATAGTCATAGTACAGATTGGAGCTCGGATTGGAGTGAGCTGGCAGACTCAAGAAAATTGATTTAGCCATTTGAAGCAAAGAAAACAATAGCTGTGACATTCAGGAGCAGGAGCCTATAGAAAACTTTACAGAATTGCAGTCAACCTGCATGTGATCAGCTATGATTTGTGATTTCATTTTTGTAGGGACTCATATAGCTAATCTGTTGGTTTTTCGATTATGGTTATGATTAGCTAGCCAAATACGCAAATCCTGTAGCTACACCGATCAATGCCAGCATTAACATTATACAAAAGTAAATATCTAACAGCGATTTAAAAGCACTAATAACAATGACATTAATTGAAGTACACTTCCAATGCACTCTGCATGTTCATAAAGTACATGATGAATTTGATCTGCATAATAATCTTGAATGTTGCTGAACAATTTAAATTGGTGCCCCCTGGTAGTAGTAGTGGAGTAGGTGTATAGATTAGTAAAGCGGTCAGAGCTGAAGTAGTCGGTTTAAAGAATTTTGTATAGAAAAATTGCACCCTCTGGCAGTCAACAGTGATGGCAAGGATATATAGTAGCTAGTGCATGGCAACCTCTCAACCGGTATAGGATTTGTCATGTAATGATGGGAGGAGACGGGTAACTCTACGTTGTACCTTTTCAACCTTTCTCTGATCAAGGGTAGCTAAATCAGTAGTACTAATATGTATGCATTATGAAATCTTTCTTATTTAATGTGTTTTTGATGACTTCAAATGCCATCATAACAAACCACTGATTTATTACCAAAGCTATATGCACTGGAATTTGTGTATAGTTTGTAGCTGGCCAGCTAGCTATAGTCCATGCATTGAAAGTAAGGCTACTTGGCAGTGCCTTTATGACTGCAATAAAGAGGCAGGGGCTTACTACTTAGAATGATGCTCATAGACTCAAACATAAAACTAACTAGCTAACATGAAGGGTGAGAAATATAATAACTATAGCTACAACTATTTATTAATAGAATTACAAGATTCAGTGAGTTCTAAGTAGGACACACCTTGCCATAGCTATAAATATAGTTTTTGAGGCACTATAGAATTTCTGCACTGACACCTTTGATGCTGACAAGGAAATGATTCCAACAGAACGATTACCCAGCACACTAATCGAGGGTTTCATAGCTAGTACAGTTAAGAATGTTCAGCTAATCTAGTTCTGCCTCGAGTTCTGCTGGTACTGACTTAGATCTACCATACTTTGCTTATGAGACTGAGCCGCTAGACTGAGCCAGTAGCTGCTACATTCATTGGACTGAATTGTGCAGTGGCGGATCTAGGGGGGTTTCAGGTTCAGGAAGTTTTCAATAACTGTGCATGATCCCACTTATAGCTATAGTCCATGCAGCTGGGGTTATTAACTCAGTCTTTTAGCTCAGTGGCTATAGCTACACTTTTTAGTGAATCACAAAAATCACTCCAAAATATTATTTCATAGTTGATCCAGACCTTCGTGGAAAGTTTTGAAACAAGAGTACCGGTACTAAAACGATAATTATTTTAGAGGCGCTTAACACGCTTCAAACGCTGTAATGCCATTTTTAGTGATTTCAGAGGTAAATTGAAGTTTGGCCAGTAGAACAGTTCCTAATGTGATACACTAGCTATGCACAACTGTTGATGATTTTCAGGCCTGCCAACCCTCACGGATTTACCGTGAGACTCACGATTTCACTACCAAACTCAAGGTCTCACAAGCAGTAGCTCTAAACTCACGGATTTTTAGTTAAACCTACCAATTCTCACGGATCATCACCGTAAAACTCACGATTTCTTTCACTTTCAAGCTCAGGCCAGAGTCAAAACTCTCAGAATGCCCTTTCCTAGCCTTTTCCAGTTCTCAGGGGATTTCCCCAGTTACGTAATTGTGGCACAACTAACAATAATAGAGGCAAGATCACGTGACTATAAAGGCGGGCATTGTGGCAAGGATTCGTCTTGGGCCTTCTATTTAATACCGATGCATTGGAGAGTATTTGGAGTAAGATCTGGAGTTGATTTTAAGCGGTCAGAACTCTGATCAGAATACCAACCCTGAAACGCTTGGTGTGCACGTCACACAAGAGTACCTGCTTTCCCAGCTGGGTTTGTAGCCTATACAAATGGGGTTTTTTTTTTCACAATTCATCTTCACCAGCAAACCATGACAATTACCCAGCCACACATGAATCCTTAAACTCCATAACTATTACTGTCACTGATGTTTTCGAAGCTCTCATTTCATTAGATGTTGAGAAATCTTGCGGCATTGACAGAATTGCTCCTAAAGTACTTCACAGCTGTGCTGGACCTCTGTGTGAGCCACTACATCATCTGTTTTCCATGTCACTACGTCATGCCACCTTACCTTCTAGCTGGAAAATTCACAAAGTAATACCCATCTTCAAAGCTGGCGACCATTGTTCTGTAAGAAATTATCGTCCCATCTCGCTCCTATCCAACACATCTAAAGTTCTTGAAAGACTAATCTACAACAAAATTATCACTCACATTAGTAAATATATTAGTTGTTCTCAGTTTGGTTTCACTAAAAACTGTTCAACCTTACAACAAATGCTAATTTTCCTAGACTACTGACATAATTAACAGCCCCTCACAAACTGATGTGGTGTACTTCGATATCAGTAAAGCCTTCGATACCGTATCCCATGCCATCTTGCTCAACAAGCTTTGGTCTGCTGGAATAACTGGTACACTCTGGGCTTGGTTCCGGGAATATCTGACTGATCGATATCAACGTGTTTGCATCAACAACTGTTACTCCGATTTACTGCCAGTTCTCTCAGGTGTGCCCCAGGGCAGCATACTTGGCCCCGTGCTATTTCTAATTTATATAAATGACATGACATCATATATACACCAAAGCCAACTCCTAAAATTTGCCAATGATACCAAGTGTTTCATGCACATCTGTACTATATCTGACTACAACACTCTGCAAGAAGATATCATCGCTTTATTTACTTGGTCCAGAGAGACAGATCTGAGTTTTAATCTAAAAAAATTCGTACATTTATCATTTAAACGCAAGTTAGAAACCACCTACACCATTTCGGATATTACTATACCACATAATGACTCACACAAGGACTTAGGGCTCATATTATCTGAGAATCTAAGTTGGGACAAACACTACAAATCAATCTCTGCTCGTGCATACAAGGTATTGGGACTAATACGTCGTACTATTGCTTCTACCCATTCTACTTCTACATTGGTCACATTATATATTTCAATGGTTCGATCTCAGCTGCTCTATTGCACCCAACTATGGCGTCCACACCTGATGAAAGACATTTTAACTCTTGAGCAAATCCAGCGCCGTGCCACTAAGTATCTATTAAATGATTACACCAGTAGTTACAAAACCCGTCTAGTAAAACTAAGGATCCTTCCTCTGATGTACCTGTTCGAGTTACAAGATATATTATTTGCAATCAAATCAATCAAGGTACAATCTAAACAGTTCAATATTCATGATCATATCAACTTCAGCTCAGCTAATACTAGATCCGGCACCAGCAACAAATTGATCATCCCTCATCATTTAAATAACGTATCTAGACATTCTTATTTCCATAGATTACCAACTCTCTGGAATTCCATGCCTATCCTTAACTTGGATCTAACGTTTCCTCTGCTAAAATCAAAACTAAAAACTTTTCTCTGGGATCATTTTATAACTAACTTTGAAGATAGCAACAATTGCTCATTACACTATCTCTGTCCTTGCTCAAGATGCCACCAGTCACGTCCACCCACCTTAAACCTGAACTACTTGTATAATCTGTATGTATGTGTGTATATAAGTAAGTAAGTAAGTAGGTAAATAAGTAATGTAATGTAATGTACTTTCGCGGCTGTTGGTACATGTTACCAACAGACCTTTGGTGTGTTTACACCATAAAGCAATAATAAATAAATAAATAAAATAATAATAATAAGTATGTACGGGGGGGGTATGTGCTATGTGTCTGGAGTATTTTATTTGCTTTCAGCCTCTAGGATGAAATTGACACATCTCCGCTAAGTCATCACGTGATATTATAAGCACCTAATGGCTTATATCAAGAATGTTCCATAGTCCAGTCACGTGTTACAACTTCACAGCACTGAATAAAAGAGTAACTGTTTCACTTTCAACACAGTGACTTCCAAGTAAGTACATTTAGCTAGCTGGTGAACTAAGACTCGTGCACACATTTACTGCAGGTCTAGATATTCCATGCATAGATTAGTGATGCAAAATATGTTTTAAATGCTATATTGATGCCCATATGAAGATGGGCATGTGTATATGTGTTACGGTATGGTAAAGGTGGCCTATCTGCCCATTATATGGGCATGCAACTTGCTGTGTCTGCCTATAATAATGCAGATACAGTAGTCCATTCTGGATGTCAAGACCAAGTCTCAAGGTTTTTCTGTTTCCTAGGTTGGCAGGCCTGGATTTTATCATTCACATTAATTGTAATTAAATTAGAGGAGCATGCACTTTTTTCAGAGGGGTTTCAACTCAAACCATTGCAACCCCCATGTATCCGTCACTGAGATGACTCACTGACTCGCAAGTTGGCATAGATAAAAAGAAATGATAAACTGACAAAGCTTCCACAAAGCAGTGGCTAAAAAAACTTTACAACTATAGCCAGACTTGAGAACGGAGGGGGGATGGTTACAAATGTAAACAAAATTTTGCATTCATGTTTGATGTATATAATATTATCAAGAGTTAATATAAATATTATTAACTCTTGATATTATGTATTGTACTCTATAATTATTGTTGTGATTGTCTAAATAGCTAAAGTAGTGAAGAGAGAACTTGTGAAGTGTCAGTGGATGGCCAAAAGGGGGCTGGGGCCCTAGGAAATTTTTGAAATTCAACTGTGAGGAGATTGAATCTGGAAACAATTTGAGAGAGATCACTGAAATCTGGATGTTTTAAGGAAATGGTGAATTGAAAGGATAAAAAGAACTATGTATAGAGGCAGCCTGATAGTTACAGGGTTTGAAAGTAGTTTTTTAAAATAAACTATTGTTTTATTAGCTAGATTTTAGGGAAATTGTGACTGTAATAAAAGTAACTATGACTATATAATTGTAAGGCAACCTATAATCAAAGAGTGGAGTGGAGAAATTTTTTTGAAAAATAGCTATCTCAAGATAGGATCTTGAGGTACTTTTAGCCAAATCCCTGTAAGAGATTTAAGCTACACACACTTGCGCATAATAATATTATACGTAACTTTGAGGTTATGTTTCTCTGTGGTGCAGCTTGCTTTTTAGCCTGACTTTTGCAACTAGCCCAATCACCATGCATTTACAACTAGCCAAAAGTCACTTACAACTAGCTTTTTGGCCACAACTAGCCCCCTTTTTAGCCCCTGCTACAATATAGTGACTAAAGATGGAAGTACCTGGTAACTATATCTTTGCTGAGATAATGAAACTGGAGGACATGCATGCATGAGCAGTATAGTGGGGCGTACATTTTGTATTGCACTGAATATTCAAATGACATTGCAGCTGGTCAACAATTGACCTGGTGACAACAATTGTTCCACGTTCTACAGGAGGTCTCAAGTTCACTGAGCAGAATATGTAAACCTTAGACTGAAAAGAAAGTATTTGCATGAAGTTGGTATTATTCAGCAACTGTTTGTTAGCTTTCACATACAGAGATCTAGCTGATGGATAAGTAGAAAACTGTTTCTTAGCAGCCATTATTGAATAATCTATTTAAAAATTGTCCCTCAGTGGAGATGCACACCTAGCTCAGGATCTGAGGAAGAATGATAGATACGTACAGCTAGCTACCAGTGTTACAAAGGGTCACCAATACAATTTAGGCAGGTGCAAATAAACTCATTGTAAGCATTCATTTATCCAAGTGCCATTATAGACTTTGGAACAGCTTACCAGCTAACACATGCACCGGTATTCAAAAAGCAAAATTGAACCTTTCTTTCTTTTTTTTTACAATGTATACTCAATCTTGAGTTTTTGTACAGTAATAACAACATGCAGGCTGAGTTTGGCCTCTTTTGACATATTATTTACACTGGGACAACAGCTAGATTCCTGGATAATGAAGTATCGCATGTGTAGCACTTCATGGGAGATGCAGCCATTTTTTCTGGATAGCGTGTGACCATAGACCCCATCTTTGATATGGCAGTAGGTGCAACTGTGTCAACTTATACCGCAACATTTCTTGAAGATAACCAGAAACACTCACCACCACTTCTGTCCATTTTATTTTGTTTATCCAAAAGCATAAACACCTGAGCATGCATATCAAAATAGCTAACTAGCTATTTCCCAAGAACTATCAATGAAAATGGATGTGATTCCTATAATAATTGAAATAATTGACTAGTTAGCTAATCATTTGAAACTAATAATACGTACGTAGTGTCTCTTCCCTTCATGGGCATAATCAGTAATTACTGCCTGCCCAGTAATAATAATAATAATGAATCAACTAATTAATTAATAATTATGCAAAAAGATAGACTAGCTACTAACTGGGTAGGGTAACTGTTGATTTGCATGTGCTTCATGTAAAGAGAGAGAGACACTCAGTAGTAGTCCATGGTTTGGCAAGGGATGACGTGACCAGGTTAACTGGTTTTGCTATATAAGGCAGGGGGCGGCTTCACGAATAAATTGGTGACAGCTGTTGCATATATACACATTTAAGGGGTCTGGGAGCATACTTCCCCTTCATAATTATGTGTTGTTGAGATAGAAACTAATAACGATTAGAAAGATTACATAATCACTATTAATCAAACATCTAGCATTATAGTACCACAGAATCTGGTAATACCAAAAAATCTGTATAATATAAAGTTGACATTTTAAAAATGTGTTAGGAATTGGGATACTTGTGCTTGCTTCTGCTGGTATAATGCAATTTTTTTATAAAGAATTAAGAAAAGGAGCTATGTGAAGTTTGAGGTGTACAACAGACATTCTGGGGGCATACATGTCCACAGGAAAATTTTCTGGTCTTAATTATACTTTGAGATATCATGATGGGTAAAATAAATAACAAAATTAATGTAACTGTTCTATTAGGGTAGTTGACTGCTTTATGGAAGTATTCTGATCTGAATTATATATATGCTAAATGTAAAATTTGCCTGAATATATTTGACCAGTTTCTGGTAACCGCAGAAACCCCCTGGATCTGTCCCTGATTGGACTTTGGGGAGAATAGCCCCCCCCCAGAAGCTATAAAGGTATTTTATATGTTTCAGGACTACATTTTTATGTAGAGAAGTATCTAAACCATATCTAAGTAGTCCAAAGGCTGCATTAATTTTAGAGATCAGTGACAGTCATGAGTTCCAGTAAAGTAAATAGAATGGCATACAGATAAAGGACCAAGTGAATTTAATTTGCAAGAAAAAATCCTAGCAGGCTATCATAGCTAAGTGTGCATGCCAGTGTTTATTCTAGGGCTGTTAGGGGGGGGGGAACTTTCCCCCCCTAAAATCTCCCTAAAATTGTGAGTGACACTTTAGGTTGAGTTTGTCTTTTAAATGACACCCAAAATTTATCAAAATGCACTCAGATTCAATCTCAGAGTGTTTTAATATGTAACATTTTCCCAGATTAAAAATTGTGAATGCAACCTTAAAATGCTCTCAGATTTAGTATCAGTTCATTTAATTTTTAAAAGTCTCCTAGGGTACATATATAACCAACAAAAGTTCCTACAGACATGATGGCTATTCAATACCTGAGAGTCCAAGTTTCTTGTTTTTTGTTTTTTTTTGTAAATAGCATGCTTAACTGTCAAAATGCGTGTCCCCTGGCATGAGCAGCCAGAAAATATGCCCACCAATTTAATCTGATTTTTTAAAATTTCCATAACCACAAAAATACCCTAATATTTATTTCAAATATAGCCTAATTAAATTTCTTGGAAGACATCCACCCATGCAGATCTTTTAATTTGCTAGTGCTTGGTGATATCATACAATAATGGTCAATACATGATCCCACACAATTTTTTTATTCAACAGATTCAACAAAATAATGTAGTGCACTACTAATATAGAATAATTACGTACATGAAGTGTACATGGCTGTCCTAAAAATATTACATCATTATGTCATCACTACTACACTCATGCATCAAGCTCTACCAACAGTAGCACTGCACCCAATCACACTAAAATCAAAATTAACACTCATGACACAGTCTTAAATGACTAACCAGTTTACTATTTCAACCTTTTACGTAATTGTAAACTTGAACAACTATATGTAGGCTTTCAGCTGGTCACCCCCCAAATTCCTGATTCCCCCCAAACAAGAAATCCTAGAATAAACACTGGTGCATGCCCATGGGTTGGTGCTGCAGAATCAGCTCAGATGCAAACTATTTCATACTCAGCTGGAAAAAAGTGTTACATATTGTACTTACATGCATATGGTGATTGTTTTATTATAGAGTATTTTACTGATTGCTCTATTGATTAATTGATGATTTAAGCTACCGGTTATTTTTCTATGGTAGAGAGACACACATGCAATGGTACACCACATGATACATGCATACAATCTACATTGCATGACACTATACAATTAAAACAAAACAAAAATAAATAAAGTAGATCATCTTGATCTTTGCATTATATTTTATGAGGAGGGGGTGGGGGAGGGGGCATGTGCATGCCTTGCTCTTGTTCCACCATTGTTCTATAAATACACTGGAGTGCTGTATATATGCTGCACTGATGTGCAATGGTAGCGGCATCTAAAAATGCTATGGCAGCACGCACCTATTGATTGGTTGATTTATTTTTTTATCAATACCCACAACAGTCAGCACAATGCTGTTCCTCTTTGTTGGAGTGACATAAGAAAAAAAAAGGACAACAAAACTAAACATAATTGTAGACACAAACCAAGGCAGGAAAATACAATGTTATTATGTATGGATTGCTCAAAAGCTCTGCTAACCTACAACTTATTTTTAAAAGATTTGGATGAAACCATGCACTGCACTTTTAGTAAAAGATATTATCAGGGCACCTACCTTAGGTTGGTACAAATGGAGATTCCACACTACCTAGTAAACACACTGATGTTGTAAATCTGCTAGCCTATAGAGGAGAATTTCCTTAAAATCAATTACCCAATGCAAAGGAGTGTTGGAAGCTAATTCAGGCTGGCACTAACTGAAGGCATATTAATTAAAATATGAATATCTAGATTGCTTTTTTCTAACAAGGTATATACATGCAGAAGTTTTTAATAATGTTGTACAATATATATGTTAGTACTCCTAATGAAGCTTAAATATTCTCTGTTGATATGGATGTTAGACAATTAAGATGATAAGAGAGCAAAGGGGTCCACTGCAAGGACCACCGCATGACTACATTGTAACTCTAATTGTAAAATTTTATACATTAATTCACAATGAGCTTAAGCCACTCCAAGGGTATGTTTTTATGGATCATCTACTGCAATTACAAAGACCTGGTTCTCATATGACTATTTGGGACAATGAAATTTTACCCAAGGGTTATACCATTTATTAACGGGATAGAAGTTCTTGTGAAGGTGGTATTTTGCTGGCTGTTAGGAATGACTTTAAAAGTAAGCTGCTTAATACCCTACCTGACATTGAAGGTGTCACTGTGGAGATTATAACCATACCAATCTCACCATTATTAGTGTAGCTATTTCAACAGCTGTTGTGAGCATCTATCTAACCTAACTAATACCCGTTTCCCCACTATTGTTGTGGGTGATTTTGATCTCCCCAATGGGAATTATCAAGAAGTACCGCTATATCCAACCAGTCAGTTTTGTGAGCTTGTTTGAATCTGAATCGGTTAACTGATTAACGATATATCTAGCTAACTAATGCTGAGCATCTAGTATATCCCATTTCAGTTAACACTTCAAAATTATTACTAATACAAAATGACCATTATGCTATGATATTTGAGGTGTCTAACAAACAATATACAAACAGAGTTAAAGTTGATAAGGAAACTTCAACCAATGTAAAAGATATAGTATGGTCATATTTGTGTAGACGATAGGATAAACAACATGATTTTTGTAACCGCTTTAACCAATTTTGTAACTGATTTTACCTATTTTGTAACCAATTAAACAGCACAATTTAGAGTCACGTGGCATTGAAACAAGGAGGGACCCCACATAGGTAACACATAATATAAATGGGACGAGACAAAGTGAGTTCATTAAAAGTTTGATGATTTCAGTGGAAAGTTATTTCTTGTAGCAACTTACAAGGTACAGATAATATGACATATTTATACACACATTTGTAACTTGTTTGCATGACAATATATCAAACACTAAATATTTCTGTTTGCTAGTAGTACATAATGTTCAAATTAATAGGCTAAATTTTAGTCACTCTTGGCTGACAAGGCATATCCAGATTCTTCCAAGGTGGTTTCCAGATTTGCAGAGGTCTAGGGGCAGCTGCTGACAAATTATGTAGATGCTTCAAACTTTATGATTTTATGGATGCTGTAAACTATTTTCAATAATGCTTGGTCCCTTTTAAGTCCTATATGGTTTATGGCTGGTCAGGCATTGACAATAGTCATATATAAATTCCAATTAAAATGAAAAAAAAATCACAATTATATTTTGTAAATTCCACTCAGTTACTAAGTCTATGACGCCATTTTAAGATACCAGTGTTAAGTTATGAACACCAGTTATATTAGAGTAGTTCTATTACAATACGTCTGACTGCTCATGTTAATTATCTTTCAGTGATACTTGTTCACTATTGAGGAATCAATGTAAGTTTCCTTATTACATATACTGACGTGTTCCTTCTGTGTTTGTGCTGTTAAGGCCATTTCTCATCACCCACCCACCTGCATCACCTTCCACCCTGCCGCCGGCCTCTAAATTCTTCACTGCTATAATTAATCATGTGTGCCAGCATTGTGATGTTTAGACAAGCCAGTTATCATTTTCAGATATGGAAAATGTTTCCTCCTACTTCAGAAAGGTAGTAAAGTGTTTTGAGAAGGCTTTTGATAATCCTTGTAGTGACAGATAACCTATTGTTGCTGTGATTTTGTGTGCTTCCTACAATAGTAATGACTGCCCGTCCTCATCAAAATTGAGGAAGTGGCCTAAACTATAGTCTAATAATTATTTTCCTACAAGTTAAAAATTTCATAAGGGGTTTCCTCAGCCCCAGGAAACTCCTCAGTAAATACGTATCGATACTATTGTGTTTATATATGTACATAATTGCTTAGTATCACTGTGTGAAGTTTGTCACATTCACAATGAGTCATTAATGTAACATATATCTGATAGCTAGGAAGCCACACAAAGTGCTGGGTAGGCACCAGCCTATTATGCTTTTAATTAAATAAGTTTGCCTATTATGCTATGCTGCAGTGCTAAAATATTTTGCTTATTATGCTCATAATTATGCTCAAAATTTTTGCCACGGTCCCCATGTTTTGTTACTTTCTAATGGATAATGATAAACTTTGGCTTATGAACAACTGGTTAAATGTAAAAAGTACTCATTGTGCATTAAGAATTTGGCTGCATTGTGAACTATAATAACAATCATGTTAAACAACTACTTAATGTCATATCAGTGGCATCGACTCTTGTATTATTGTAAGTCAACCTTTTTCTGTGGCATGCATTTTTGCATACAGTATGGCAATTATTCTGCCTATTATGCTAGCATTATGCTTGATGCTTTCAGGCACCTATTATGCTCAAAATTATGCCAGCATAATAGGCTGCATGATGCCTAGTGCTGGGTAACTGAAAGAGGGCTCTGGGAACTGCAATCTATTGACATTAATTTGTGCAATAGAATGCTTTTTATTGATACTGGGGTTGAACTTTTCTTTGGGATCATGAGATGTTTGAACACAATGCTTAAGCAGCTAGAAGCAACTACAATTTCAAGTTTGGAATAATTCAGTTGTGCCATTTTTTCCTTTAAAATGTATGGGAGCTCCAGAGAAAAAATGTACCCTTTTTCAGAATCAGTTTTAAAGCACTCAAGTGTACATGTCAAAGTAACCAATTGCAACCAAACGAACTATATATTTCTGAGGCTTAGCTAATTCATTTATTTTTTGTTTATTTAAAAACTTTACAGTGCTGCTTCAGCACTTGAAGGTCCACTGGTATCCTGTACCAGTGGCCAGTAATTACTTAATTAGCTATACCCTACTAAGTACAAGTGAGAATTACAAGTGAGAATTACATTGATTATAGCTATTCAGCAATCACTACTTTAATTATGTGACCAAGTTTTGGAAAAATTACCAATATGGGTAGCTACATTCAAAATATTTAATGATCAAATCACAAACTTTATAGTGCAAATCTACTTGTTAATGGTTGTAAGCCATTCTCAATACCTTAAATTACAAGAAATATTTTTAAAACTGTGCCCTGCTCTTATTAACAACCCACTAAACATGAAAATTCTAATTATTTCATGCACGCCCATATGGGTGATTTTCCATATTATTGAGAGCTATTGTTAAGCTTGCTGTCACTCATAACGAGGAAGCATTTTTGCTGTGCTCACAGATGTCTTATTTTTTATACGAATTAGCTATATGTTTCAACCACGTAATTTTGCGATCCACAAAAATTCAGTAGATAGTCTAGTAGTTAAGTTTAGGCCACTCCAAATAAATCCTCTGTTTCCCATCCACCACCCACATCTGATTACTGTTAGCAGTAAATATTCCATTATTCCATTTTCTTCCATTATATTCTGCTTACTGTAGCTACAGGCTCAGTAAAAGGGACCTTGCAATAGTACTAATGTCAGCTCATGCGTCAGTGAGCTACCAAGTTAGCACAAATTCATGTTTGTGTTATTGTTACATTTAGTATGCTTTTATACAGCTTTTTGTGGTTGTGCCAGGCAAATAATGGCTTGAAATGCTGTCTATTTTATTGAGTCAGTTATAATGGAATAATCTGTGTTATACTCTACTTATTTTTTCTTTCAGTTGTCCAGCACGTGCCATTCTTTGTGCTGGAGGTGGTAGGCAAGGGCAGTCCATCAAGCCCAGGTAAAAAAAAATAAATAATGGAAATGGACCACCCACCTACTCGCCTGCATGGAACTTGATATGCCTGGAAACAGAGCGGAATTTATTTTAATTTTGGAGCGGCCTTATCAAGAGAATTTATTTGAGAATTTATTAACCAGAGAATTTATTTGGAGTGACCTTTAAAGACATTGTACCTGTGAGAAAATATATACCTCTCGACCAAAGCGTGTAAAATTCATTGATCTTCGCTTTGACCGTGGTCTACAAAAAAAGGCCATTGCTATTGCCACCGGTGAACCAAAAAAAAAAAAAAAAACTTAGACAAAAAAGGTACTGTAAAACGAAAAAAAAATTTTGGGGTTAAAGTGGATCCCTGACCCTCACACCCTCGAGTCACGGGGCCTATATACCACTGAGCCACCGCCTTCCTTTGTTTTCTACCTTATAAATGCAACTAGTAGCAAACCACAAAGGTGTACTGTATGAACCAAAGCTGAACCCGACCCTAACGTTAACACTACTCAGTTTTCGCATCCCCTGGGGCAACTACTAGACGCGTCCCCTAAAGTCGAATGCTCGGGGCACTACTAGACGCGTGCCCTAAAGTCGAATGCTCGGGGCATACCACATAGGTGTCAATAGCTGATAGGCGGCTCTTTATACATCCACCAGTATGCCGGTGGCTGGGTGGACATAGACACTTCGAGGTGTCTACCGTGGTTGCACAGAGAATATTGAAGTATCACCGCCCTGCGAGGGGTAGGCAACGAACCAAAATCGTCGACGAAATTTCAAAGATGATATGACTGCCCACATTTCAGGTCATTTCGATCGTCAAATTTCATCTTTCAAGCTGCACAAGTCAAATTTCAGGCAATATTTCGTCTTTCAGAAATAATTTCAGAGGTGATCTACGAAATTTTAGGTCGTTACCTAACTCTCGCCGCCTTGATTAGTCTCGCGTGGTCCGACCGCTATTTCAGCGCAGGGGCTTATCGATTAGAGATTATAAGCGCCCGCACTGAAAAGGGCGCTTATAATCTCTATTCGATAAGCCCCTGCGCTGAAATAGCGGTCTGGCCACGCGAGACTACGCCTTGATATGGCATTATTTAAACGCATGCGCCACTAATGGTCCACTCAAAAAATGACACGCCACTCACTGTCGACAGCAGTTCCTTCCAAGAGAGGGTGTACTTAAATTGCTATCATTTCTCAAAACTCTAGTTTTTCTTCCAACACTAGTAGGGGATTTTAAGGCTTTATAGGACGATTGGTAGGAAAGGGCGCAACAGGACATTTCACGTGATCTCTGGTTACTGAAGCACGCGGGTGAATCCGGTAGCAATAAAACACGCAAGATTGGCTCTAAAACTGTGAATAACACGCTTAACGATTGTGCCGAAGTCGTGCTAGACGTAACTGGTGCTCTCAAGTTAGTCCCCGTTATCCCCGCCGTCATGGAGCTGTCACACACGAGGGCAGTGGACGAAATATTCGACTACTTTGAAGTGAAAGAAAATGCTGGCCTGAATGAATCTCAGATAACTACAGCGAGGAAAACTTACGGGTTGAATGGTGAGTACTGGAGAGATATACAAATTCATTTGTAATTATAAGTTTCTATTTTACAGAGCTACCCGTTGAAGAAGGTAAGTAAGGATCAAAAAGAAAGTACCAGCTGTTAAACGTTCTTTCAACGTAGGCAAACCTCTTTGGAAACTTATTCTAGAGCAATTTGATGACTTGCTAGTAAAAATACTCTTGATGGCAGCTGTCATATCATTTGTGAGTTTCTGTCAGTTGGTAGTATTGATCATTTATTGAGCACTCACAGATCTTAGCTTGGTTTGAGGATTCAGAATCTCAGATAACAGCATTTGTTGAACCTTTCGTGATAATGTTGATATTAATAGCAAATGCTTTTGTTGGAGTATGGCAGGTATATATATATATATATATATATACTCATTAATGTTCTTGTATTGTCCATATTTGAAGTGACATTGATTACTATCATAGAATGTTTAACAACACCTTGGGCAGTAGGAAGTGTATGGGGGGCACTTTTCCTTGTTTGTTGCCTGGATATTTGATGTAGAGATCTTTTCTACTAACCTTACTTGTCTTGGGATTCACATGCTACTACTATGTATACCGTTTTTTATTTATTTTTATAACAGGAACGTAACGCTGAATCAGCCATTGAAGCTTTAAAGGAGTATGAACCAGAAATGGCTAAAGTAATACGAGAGGGTCATTCTGGTGTCATGAGTATTAAAGCAAAGTTACTGGTTCCTGGTGACATTGTAGAGGTATCAGGTAAGCAAGTAGAATGTGTCATGTCCTGTGTGGCTTGGTGTTGTTTTGAACCCCATTAGTGCCGATTATAGTGCCGATTATAGTGCCGATTTGTAGCGCTATGTAGTGCAAGATTTATTGGATGCCTGTGCGTTATGGGATACCAACAGTGCTAGAGAAAAAAAATAGAATAGCTGGCGCTAGTTGACGTCTGAAACATGAATTAGCACCTGATACTTGTAGTAGCCATAGAGCATGGTAGGACAATCAGCAGGAAAACATTTTTACTGTGTTACCTGGCAGCTGGCTGTTCAGTTAGACATGCTGTAGGTGACTACTATAGTGCAGATGATCGCCTGCATTGGGTAAGTAAAATGTGACTGGTTGATGGTTTTAAACTAGTTTCAAAATGGCAGTTTCAAAAATCATTTGACTTTAATAAAGCAGAATTTCATATCCTGATACTTTAAACACAACTGTGCCATTATTCATATTCAACCTGACAAAATATCTTTTTAAGTCTACATGAACCATATGTCAAATTTCTGGAAAAGCTATAGAAGTAGCCTTCACAGAGTGCTGTTGTGTATTTTCATGCCCAAACTACATGTATGATCTGTGTATCAGTATCATCCTATATAGGGAGGATAAGTATAAGGTTTTCTTTTGTAATTTGGTACCCCCAAAAGAACTTAGATTGTGTCACTGCAAGTGTAGAAGTAGCAACCTTCTGTGTGATAACACAAGACTGGATTTGTATGTGACTTATTAGGAAACCCCTTGTACATATATTGTATACAGCAAGTACATATCAACCTGGTCACGTACACTGAAAGGATTTCAAGTGTTTCATAATGATGTTTGAAAATATACAGATACATGCAGTGATAGCATGTTTGTAAAGACATTTCATATAATGTGATTTGACTTAATTCACTTTCAACAATTGTTACGTATGTACTAGTACCATCTAAATTTGCATTTACTTTTTGCCTTGACTGCATGTATCTATTGGTGTTTGTGTGAAAAATTAAGTTCCAAAGCAATTGAGTATCATTTAGATTATAGCACTAGATGTTTAAAACAGCAAAGAGTTCAATTTGTACAGCAGCAATACGGCAAATAAATTACAGGTGTTTAAAAAGGATCATAACTCGTAAGCTATGAAGATGAAACCACGAGCTGGCAAATCCATCAACGTATAGTGCTTTTCCTGAATTCCTCCATGTGCACAAGATAGCCATTTCAAAAAATGAATGATGACAGTAAAACTCCATTTCTACTGCTTCATGTATAAGTACACATAACCCCCATGCCTTTTCCTGTACAAACATAAAACAATGATTTTCTTACTCTCCGTGGACAGGCAAATCTGGTGGTTTATATATTTTATTGGTTTGAGCTTACTGTAGTTTTACCACGTACTGAAGCAATTTAAATGTACGTAAAATTTTTATATGGCACGTGTATTTGTACCTGGTTTGTTTCAACACATTTTATAGCAAAACAGAATCTACAAAAATGATTGATTTTCATTCAGCTGGTCGGTCATGGCTCCTTCATTGTATACCACTAGACAATTAACTTGATAAGATTTGGTAACTTACAGTTTGGCCAATGATGTGACTATTACCATGGTAACTGATTGTTGTCTTAAACTGATGACAAATCTGTGAATTCCTCGTTACTGAGGCCAATTTTTTAAAATTGTGTGCTGTGAAACCATCTGAATGAAGGGTGTGTATGGCCTTATGCAAGCTCAAGGTAAAATGTGTGTTTTATGCTTTTTTAGTTGGAGATAAGATTCCAGCTGACATGAGACTATTCAAGATTATGTCAACAACATTGAGGATTGATCAGGCCATCCTGACAGGTGAGTGTTTTAATGGGTTGTGATTTTGTCGCTTATTTGAAGCTCTTTGTTAATGATCTGGTGCAGTAGTATTAGGTGACTTAAACTTCCTGTTGTGTTAATACTGATATGTTTGAAATTTCCTACACACTGTTAAGTTCATGTTGGAATGAGGATGTGATACAGTAGATATGTAAATGTATGGCTTGAATTGTGAATCTATAATGTTTAAATTACTACCAAGTACCAGAAGTAAAATTTGCCAGAAGTAAAATTAGATTTGAAATAGTCAAGTCATATGAGTTATCTGATTATGGCTGTATTCAAGGTATGCAATGCATCAGTAAATAATCCAGTATTGCAGTATTCCGTGATTTCCTACCCAATAACTCTCTTTCTATCATCACCAATTTTAGTGCTTATCACTTAGCACAGTAATGCTGGCCTGTGCCTGGCTGTATTGTGGATTGTCTCTCATGATTGTATGTATGGAAAGTAGATTGTTATGATTTGTGCTGTGCACAATGTAGTAGAAGCAATTACTTATCAACCATTGGTTTAAACATTTTGTCTAGTAAAACAGTTTTGTGTCTGTTATTAAATTTACACGAGCCAGCCTAATTGTATAATCATTTTAATATGCCTAGGAACAAAGTAACATTGAAGTGTAGGGCATTGTTGCGACAGTGTAACTGTATTAACTGTAGTCTTATTGTTGTACGCATGTCTGCAATGCACGTTTACACTACACATTTGATTGTGGGAAGTGTTTAGTATTATACGTGACTCGAATCCCTCTCTTCTCCGCCAATCTCCCGAATCGAACCTGGTCAAGATACAGTAGGAACGTTTCCACAGCATTTGGTGCTGTGACCAGGTAAACGATCACTACACTTTCATAACCCCCATTATATTTGGTGGACCATGGCGGACATCAAACGAGCCCAATGTTCACAAAGAGGATATACACTATTAGTGGTGTGTGATACACAAAAAAAAGTGTATCACGATATATAATGCATATTATCACGGTACGATATATATCACGATATTTATTGTATATAACACCATGTAATATTTCTTCATGTAGGTACTACTTCAATCAACCAGACATGAAATACACTAATTACAGTACTAGTATTATTGTAAGTGCATGTCTTTAATTATCTTGATTTTCGAACAAGAACACAAGCTTATCCACATTACTAGACAGTAATCTATTTCGCTTTTCAGTAATGATGTTCCCAGCGCAACTAAAAATTCTTTCCGATGGCACATTGGTGGCAGGAAGTGAAAAAAGTTTACTGGAAAGGTCAGACAATATAGGGAAGAGTTTTCGTCTTTCTTTCCACCATTTTAAAGGATTGCTATCAAGATCAAGAACTTCTTCTGCTTCATATCGTACCAGTTCATTCCTGGCATGATCAGTGGGATTGTTACATGATTTTTCTTGGGTGAAAATGTCTCCCAGGAGTTTAGTTAATGGACCAGGTTTTCTCTTCTTTGTAGGTGGGCCTTCACTGCCACTTGGCTCAGTTTCTAATGGTGATGTAGTTGATGTTAATTCAGTTCTCTCTTCAGCTTCGCTCACATGGTTCATGACCATTGATTTAACATCCTGCAGTATCTTGGCTTTTTCAGCTGCATTTTTAAAAGGCAAGGATTTGTACCTAGGGTCAAGGTAAGTAACAACATTTAGTAATTCTTTGATACTGACATCGTCATAACACGTACTCAAATCAGAACTCACAGCTTCTCTTGGTTGTGGATGAATCAGCATCACATACTTGGAGAGTTACCGTAAGCAGCTTAAACAATAGTGGCTTCACTGTGCTTATTTTTCGCCTGACATTGCTTCGGTAGCTTTTTGAAATGGTTTAAGAACACTAATAAGCCCATCAATAGTAACCCATTCTTCACCATCCGGAATAAGATGTGTATTCCGGCCTTCCATTAAAACTGCTGCTATTGCAGCTTACTGCTCCTGAATCCTCTCTAACATATGTAGAGTACTTCCCCACCTTGTAATACAGTCTTGGATTAGTTCATGTTCCGGTAGCTTGAGAAGCTTCTGTTTTTCAAGAAGTTTGTACATCTCCTTGGTTGATTTGTTAAAATGTGCTATGCATTTTTTGTAACGTGCAATAACTTTTTGGACAGCTGGTAAATCTAATGCCTTTTTGATAGAAAGTTGAAGGGTATGCCCCATACAAGGCATGTGAGTCAAGTTAAGATGATCAACAATAGCATTCAGAACATTGCTACCGTGTTCAGTTGTGGCCCCAAACACTTTACCATCAATCTTCCACTCCTTTTCAAAACCCTGTAGTAGGGTTGCAATTGTTTGTGCAGTATGATCTGTTAATATTTCCTTCATTTGTAAACATCTTGCCTCAACTCAAAATCAGGAGTAACATAATGAGCAGTAATACTAATTTAAGATACGATGTTGATGTTGACTAGTCCAAAGATCTGTCATTAATGCACAATATTTTGATTTCAATAACTCATTTTCTATTTTACATTTCATAGTATCATACTTGCTTGGGATCACTTGTTGAGAAAAGATCTTTCTAGAAGGTAAGCTAAATTTCGGATCTGCTGTTGCCATTAGCTTCCGAAAGCTAGAGTCATCAGTGACACTAATAGGCTGTAAGCCAAAACAAATAAACTCCCCTACTGCATTCACAAGTTTGTGATGTCTTTGGCTACTCTTTGGATATGGCTTTACCTTGTAAAGAGAGCCTTGTAATGTCAATTTTTTTTTGGCTTTAGCTGTATCTGCTATGTCTATATGATATGCTAAATTTGTTGTATTTCCACAGTACGGGAGACTTGTTGAGCACAATCGACAAAATACTTTCTTTTTATCAAGTATTGTTCCATCACTATCTGTGCGGAATCCAAAAAACTGCCAACATTTACTCTTCGCCCTTGGGTGAGTCAACAAGTTCCGCTGTTCCCCACTTACACTGGACTCAGCTTCCGTTTCTTCAATAATAACGTCCTCAGACAAATCATCTTCGTTAGCACTTGCAGGGGTGCTCGAGCTCATCTCTCATACTGTAGTTGTCATGCGGTCACGAAGAAATGTGGGTTACAGAATTCAATGACGTCATATCTAGCATGCGCAAGCAATAGGTATTGAACGAGGTATTCAAGGCTGGTACACCTTGTAGTATTGTTTACCAGTAAGGTATACGTAACGATTGTAACAGAAGTGAATTCGAACCGTAACAACTAATTATATATGCGGCCCGCGACAGCAAATCAATATGCAGTCATGCATTGTCATATCATCGTGCAATGTCATATCGTATCGTGCAATTTTATATCATGATATATTGGCATATCGTATATATCGCACACCACTATACACTATACAGTAGAATACACCTCAAGAAGATAATAGCAAGTATTGTCAAGCTGTTAGCAAACTCACAACCCCTCAGCGAAGATAATATAGCCACTCTTGAGGGATTTTCATGAGCAGCTTCAACGTATGTGAGCAGAAACTAGTAACCCCATTAGATGCGAAGATACTTGAAGCAACTAAAGATGACGATACTATTGAAGCTGTTTGAAGAGACCAACACTGCTATATCAACAGCAAAAGCCAAGATAAGTCACCACCTAAGGTCTATCACTGTGTGAAACACAACACCCCCGCCGCCACCACCCCTACCTGGATATGCCTACAGACTCTGCCGTTGGTCCTCCTACTCCTCTTCCAAGTACAATGTTGAGTTGATGGTGTACTGGTGCTGGTATGCAGAGTTGCACTGGTCCTGAGAGAAGGTATCCCAGTTTAGATGCCACTGCCATTGGTCCTCCTACTCCTCTCACAATGTGATCACCTACAATGTCCCAGTAGTGGTCCGCACCAACTAACAGATAAATCTCAAATTCTTGTTCTGTAGCAATTGGGTAGTCAACTGCAGGTTCCGTAGATGTGGTAACTGGGTCATGCTAATACTTATAAATTGCCATGTAGAGTTAGTTTGTGGAATAGCATGACTTGCGTCTGTACTAGAGCATTAATGTATGGTACAGTAGCTGCACCACACTCTACATGACCATCAAGATTTAATGCCGCTTCTGTATCAGGTCTGTGAAATAAGGGAGAACACATTACCTTTCTGTGAATTTAACAATGTACAGCAAAACTTTAATGTAAACTTATGTTAACTGCACAAGCTTGTGTGATACATTCGCCTACAATTGTGACAACTGTGCTTGGAATTGCGGGAAGACACCTTATGATAACCCAAGCAGTTGAAGCAGAGTTTCTCTTAATTGACTATGTCAGAACATTGCTTTGGGTCCTTAATAGAGAAGGGGAGTGAGGTCCCTTGCAGAATGGATATTGTGGGTCTGTTAGTAGCTCCAGATGTAGTTGGTGGCAATGGAAAAGTTTGGGTATCTGTCTGTGATCCCACCTTGAGGATATACTGTAAATTAAGGATGGTTCATTGATCTTCCACTCCTGCTTGCCATTGGGATTCTCACAAGAATAAAAACAACAAGCAAGCTTCCATAACTGTCCTGTCACTTCTCAAGTGAAGCCAGACTGCGGATGTGTTCTTTGATGGTGTTATGAAACTCGCATAGATTAGCAAGTGTGGTACTGGGAATGCAGAGTTCAATCAAGGCTTGCATGTGGGCATCGATCTGTTTGTAGGGTTGCCCAAACTGTTCTTCAATAGGTCAACGGAGTCATCATAATTTGGATTAGTGAGCTGGAATCCAGCAATAACACGAGCTGCTTCACCTTTTAACTGACTCCTAAGGTAGCTTAACTTCTGTACTCCTGTTAAGGAGTTATTGGTATGCACAGACGCTTCAAAGGTATCTCAGAATGACTGCCACAGGAGGAAATTGTCACTGAACTGTGGTAATTCTTAAGTAGACTCTACTATCATGGTCCATGAGATGATCTGTGGAGTAAGTGAGGTCAGTTCTGAAGAACACGTTACAACATTACCTCTCTTCATGTGTCGCTAGAGATCCAGATGGTGCTTATGTTGCCAGGTTCCCATAACAACCAAATCCTCCTACCTTACCTAGCAACTTCATTGTAGTGAACGCAGAACACGCCAAATGCTTATGTGCCTGGCTAATACCAAACCTACTGTCAGTACTCCAAGATTATTGATCAGCAGGAAATTAGAGGATTATTGAACGCGTGGAACTAGTTGATGATCATAATGTCCACTGTATTCCACACCATGCAGTCGAGAAGGACTCGGCAACAATGCCTATCCATATTGATTTTGATTGTAGCTGCTGACAGTCTTCCAAGTATCCATGATTGTCTGTTGATTGGTTCACCTCGTGTTAGTGACCTATGTGCTATCCTTGCCCATTTCAGGTGTCATTACTATGACATTTGTACTGACATTGAGAAGGCTTTCCTACATGTCTACTTACATCTAGATGACAGGACTATACCTGTTTCTTCTGGTTGACTGACCCTACTGATGTATTCAGCCAATTCTGTGTTTACCAATTCAAAACCGTTCCCTTTGGTGCAACAAGCTCACCATTCATGCTCAATGCTGTTTACAGTACCATCTCCAACAGCACTAAACAGCTGTTTCCCATGACATGAGATCCAACCTCTACATAGACAATGTTATCACTGGTGGTGCAAAAGAGCAAGCATTTGTGAGCCATTACAGAGAAGCACGGTCTTTACTGTCCAATGAATCTACGCAGTTGGTCATCCAATAGTGTTGAGCTGAAGAAAATTGCTACTCAAGATAACGTCATTAATGACAGATAGTCAGTGAGTGCACTAGGTCTTTGTTGGAAACCACAACAGATGAACTTTCACTTGCAGCTAAACCCACCATCCTTACCCATGACCACTTAGTAACTAAGAGGTAGGGCTGAGCGATTGTGACATTTCGCTGCTTTAGGATGTAACATATCACGATTATGATAACTATCATGATGTTATAACTTACATGCATCAGCATCATGTATGCACAACTTTGTATGAATTATTTAATACACAGTGAAATTGTGTACAACTTTTCAACACAATTAAGACCATAGGCAGTTACAGTTTAATACAAAACAGCATGATGAATAATAGTATCCAATGGTTTCTAACAGGTAAGCTGTAAACTATGTAGTAAGATTTATTCACCCATTGAACTCCATCAAGCTTGTTTCCCGGATCGTGTTTTCCACAACAGTATGTGCCACCATTTTCCACCATTTTGAATTTACTAATACACATTTACATGTGATGTCACAACATCATGATTATTTATAATACATATCAACATCACAATGTTCAGAGATGATCATGATTTATCTCACAATTGATATAATCTCCCAGCCCTATTAAGAAGTACTACAAGATATATCTGTTTCCTTGTCCTCCAGAGTGTATCCTTTGTTGCGTGTAGCACACTTGCAATCACTCTATCATGCCTGGAACTCATGGCGGCATTAGTTGCAACATGCTTGACACATGAATGCCATTCACCTTGAAGATCCTTTCATCTTCATTTGGTCAAATAATCAGATTGTGCTACACTGGGTATAGAGTCACAAACAGCTCCCAGCATTTGTTCACCATCGCTTACTAATTGAGATGCAATTACTACTGTCAACAGTTGAGTGTAGATACTGCCCTACCCTGGAGATTTCAGCAGATTTGTTCACCAGAGGAATCACTACCGAAGCACTGATGTTGTCATCATTATGGCAGAATAGACCAACATGGCTTACTACACCAGACAGATGGCCATCCTTTGATTAGCCAATCCTACCGTTACTTCTTGTTAGCAACTGAATTTGTTCCGGTTGAACCTGACACACCTGCAAATGGTGTGCATTGTGTTGTTTTGCTCAATCGTTACAGTTATCTCTGGTGTAACTGCCTATATATGTGTTCCATTTCATAGATAATATATGAGCTCAACCAGACTGCCGACATTATAGATCAGTCACTGCTGTCAAGTTTACTGAAGTAAGGCTCAAGTGAGTGAAGGATGTAAGTTATCGAACAAGTAGTGTCCGGGATGCCTTGGGTTTTCTGATCACGAGCTTCAGATTAGCTATCTCCCTCTTGTACATGTCCTGCTGTACCTAGACTATTTTTGGATGAACAAGAGCTGCTACACTGTGGAAGGCGTATCCACAATGCCCTGGTGAGTGAGATGACTAAATTTCCCTACCTGTTGCCTTCTATTTTCTCATCCAATTTTCCTTGAAATGCATGTAACACTGCACCATTCTGGTGTTAGTACAATGTTGACACAGCACTACTGGATCCCGGCTGCACACCAGTATATCAAATCGATTCTGTGTCACTGTGTCACTTGTACCCCAAGTTCTAGGGGAGCCATACTCAGCACCTGACCCACCATCATTGCCCCTTTTGACCCAAAATGTTCACCCCTTCTCCTATACAGGGGTAGGTTTCACTTTATGTAAGACATGCTGAACAGGAAGTGAAGGTGTACGTGTGCCTCTTCACTTGTACAACAACGCAAGCAGTTCATTTGTGAGATCTAACCACGAAAACCTTCCTTCTGGACTTCTGCAAGTTTGCTGGACAGTAGTCGTTACTGAAGACCATGATACTGGACAATGGATCCAGCTATATATCTGCTGCTGAAGAGCTACGCAAATTGATGGACACATCAGACAGTTGAGATTGATGAACTCAGCAATTCAACATTTGGGAATGCCAGTTAAATGTGCAAGAGAGCTAACCAGCCATTACTGAGAGACTTCCAAACAAGATGGCATCATGAGTACTTGACTTCATAAGGTATCTGTTAATAATATCCAATCAGTGAAAAAAGGTGACGTAGTGATAATACATGATGACACCCCTCGAATGACATGGAAGTTAGTTGTAATCGAAGACCTCATGATTGGAAGAAATGGCCTGACACGGGAAGCAACAATTAGAACCGCTATTAGGACAACCAACAGGCCTATTAACAGGCTCTATCCTTTGGAATTGACCGTGGATAGGGAGGACTTACCCCAGGAACCAAGGAGCACCTGAGCAATCAATGGTACAGGACACTGACCCAGTAGTATGAAAGAGTGTGGAGTCTCATCCAAAACAAGCTTCCCGGATGATGTTGCGACAATGTAACTGTAGAACTAACGGTATTAACTATAGTCTTATTGTTTTACGCATGTCTGTAATGCACATGCACACTGAGATGAGCCCTGAGAAAACAAATAAAAGAGAGAAGTGAATAAATTTATATACAGCAACTCTAAACAGTGCACCACATAATACTACATAAGCAAGCTCATTTCATGACACTAAGATAGACTGAATAATAGTATAATAATTAAAACATAAGAGTCTGCTCCCGACCCTGTCATTGCGAATTGTTTTTTTTGTCCTGCTTGCAGCACCACTTTATGTCTTTTTAGTGACGACTGAGTGAGAATTATTATTTTTAAAATGTTGAATTTATATACAACAACTCTAAATAGTGTACCACATAATATTATACATAAGCAAGCTCAACTCATGACAAAGTGTGTGAGTGTTTGTGTGTGTGTGTGTGCAAACACAACGCAATTGCTCTGCTTAGAGAATGCAGCACAACCGCAATGCTAATACATTATTAGCAAAAGGGAGTATACGATGGTACAAACCTCCATCAAACTACAACAGTACAATGTAGGCTAACTGGCTAAGACATTGATAATAGCAGCCCTACCTATATGATTTAGTAAATAGTCGAAGATTATTATGATTATTGTTATAAACTAGCTGTAATCTGCCAAATAGCAAGCGAATGGTGTTTACAAAAAAAACTACGCCTGGCTTGTACACTATCCGATTACTACTATAATTTGTATAGCTGTTTCGAACCCATATTTATTTTTACCCAGCTAGACAACCAACGCTTACTTTGCCAGCAGTAGCAGCAAAGGGAAGAGGACTTACAACCTGGCTAACCTACTGGCTGAAGACTAAATTCTTCATTCTTATGTAACTAGAAATATTCTTTTTATATTCTATATTATAACATCAGTATGAGAAAGTTCCTTTTACGTAGCCTAGTAGCAGCTCTGCCACATTAACACTTCACAAAACAAATAACTCTCACCGTTCAAACCCCCATGGTCACGCCCATTTAGTGATTTGGCAAATGCAGAACAATCCACAAACGCAACGGGAACTTTTTTTTGACCGCTACTGTAGTGTGCATAGTACTGAGAGTGTTTGTATGTAACATGCAAGACTGTAGATTGTAGCCAGTGATTACTTCAAAATGTAGACCACCATTATTGACCTACTGTATACTAAGTTAAAAACAGCTGTCCATGACTATAGTGATGTGCTGGTGTGCACAGTCTGTGTCCTTATTTTAGTAACACATGTTTATGGTTGGTATACTATTTACCACATTGCAGGGGAGAGTATCAGTGTTGTGAAACACACAGACGTCATTCCTGATCCTAAGGCTGTCAACCAAGACAAGAAGAATATGTTATTCTCTGTAAGTGCAGTCGTACTAGTCATTATGTGTTCATACTTCATAGCCAATTACTCAAGTTTTTACCCCATTACAATGTACATACAGCTGTAAAAATAATTTATTTGATATTATTTAACATAATCTCCTTATTGCACACACACACACCCCCCATCACCTTTTCAATAGTCAAGTGTGATAGTGAATGTTTGAATATTTTAAAGTAATTCCCATATTTGGTCCACTGTCCTTACAATCGCTAACATGAGGGAGCATTTGTCCTAAACAACTAATAACTTGACGTGTAAGCAATCCATGGGGAATGTAGCCTTTTTATGTTTAAATTTCTACTTATAGGGTACAAATGTAGCCTCAGGGAAAGGACGTGGCATTGTTGTGGGGACTGGTTTGAACACGGCTATCGGTAAGATCAGGACTGAGATGACAGATCAGGAAGAAGAAGTGAGGACACCTCTACAGAAGAAACTAGACGAGTTTGGAGAGCAACTGTCTAAAGTGATAACCATCATTTGTATTCTAGTCTGGTTGATTAACATTGGTCACTTTTCTGATCCCTCTCATGGGGGATCCTGGATTAAGGTATAGTTTATCTCTTCTCATAGTCACCACAGCAGGTTTCTTTACTGCTTCATTGTTCTACATATATTATATTGTCATGCAGTTTTGCAATATCACCACATCAAGTGTATACAAAATTAAATTCTTGCATATGAATAGTCTTTAATATTGTGGAGTACAACAGTGTGATATTGTGCATGTACATGTCTTCTACACTGTAAATGAATGTTATTTTGTAGTGTGTAGAGATTACCTGCATATGGCAATCAAATCATGTAGAAGTATACTGTACCATAGATAATATATACCTCTGGAGGTATACATTAAATTTTTATCTATGACTGTACATACCTCCATGGCATTTGTATTAATAATCTACACACATCTAGTTCTTTATATTGTGTAGTGAACAGTAGAAATACTGGCAGATTAATTAGAAGATTGAAGAACTTTTATGACAGCTAGCACTGTGTTTGTTCCATTAGTGTATTGATTGTGTACTGTATGTTTATATTAGGGTGCAGTGTACTACTTCAAAATAGCTGTAGCACTGGCAGTTGCAGCCATTCCTGAAGGCCTACCAGCTGTGATCACTACTTGTCTAGCTCTGGGTAAGTATGCGTGTACGTGCATAGAAGAGTGTGTTCTGAGGTCACTATTCTGCATATGCCTGAAAGAAAAATGTATCCATGCATATCTGAGAGTTCTGTACTGTATTGCACTGTTATATTGTTATATAATAAACCAAGTCTAACCAGCTATGCTGTTGGTTTGCACAAAACCAGACCTTCATATCTCTGTGATTATGCAATCAGATATCGATATGCAAGTACGTATGCATATTGATATTGTGACAATACTGTTAAAACGAACTGTGCTTCTTGAATGAACTAAAGCATGTCGATAATGTAACAAAGTGTAGCATTACTGTCTTGTTGAAGAAGATATATACCTGGTTTAATAGTGCCAGCATGCTATACAGCTAAAACAAACCATTCGTATTTAATTTGTTCTAAATCAAATATTCAATGCTGAGGGAGTAGATTCTACATTCTATAGACATACAGGTGTACATGTACTTTACAATGGTAAAGTAAAACTTCATCTTAATTCGTGCAATGTAAATGTATTGAGGCTGAAATCCTAAACAAAGATATGTAATTAATCAAGTGGTGGGATTAATACTCCTAAACAAAGGTATGTAATTAATCAAGTGGTGGGATTAATACTGTACAGTAAGTTAAGCTTTCTAAAGCAATTAGCTGTTGTAATAAGACATTAATTTCCACTAACTTGTGTATACAGTACAGCTAGCTGTAATCTCCTACCAGGTGATTTGAATGCAACTCTTAAGTATGATGTACATAATAACTCCGTATACTGACCACTGCAGGAACGAGAAGAATGGCTCGTAAGAATGCAATTGTTCGTAGTCTACCATCAGTGGAAACTCTGGGCTGTACTTCAGTGATCTGTTCTGACAAGACTGGCACTTTAACTACCAATCAAATGTCAGTGCAAAAGGTAACGGAGAGTGGTCATGTTGTGTGTGGTATTACCTGTCCTCTGGTGGGTTAGTTCTTTGTGATTGATGATGCAACCGATGGAAAACTGAGCATTAAAGAGTTTGAAGCTGAAGGATCCACTTTTGAGCCAAGTGGTAAAATGTAAGGCTATCTCTTAATAGTGTATATGGTGTGGCATATTTGTGTGTAACTGCGTTTTGTGATGAGTTTATAGTGCGTGTAGTGCATGTGTGTTGTACAGCTGTTAATACTGTGGATGATAGTGTGTAAACATTGTGTTGTTCACTAGTTACTCTGGAGAAAAAATTGTGGAAGGACAAGATCATGCTCAATTATTACAAGAGTTGGCCAACATTTGTGCACTGTGCAATGATTCAACACTCGGATTCAATGAGGTATACAAGAGCTTTAATTAGAATCAATTAGAAGTAGTTGTGTGCTGTATGATAGTAGAGCAGCTAAGCAACAATTTTTGATGAAATTGTTCACTTTGTGATAAAAGCACCAAGTTTTCTGTGGAAGTTGAGTAAGGTATACTAAATCATTTGAGATACGGTGCCACATCAAAATCATTGCCTTAAATAGCATGAATGTCTCTCAAATTTACAGGTGTAATCAGAAAATGTTTCAAAACGGAGTAAAATAACCTGTTTTTAAATACTTCTAATGGAGCCAATATTTCTGTGTTAAAAGTACAGGTACAATCCAATAGAAATAATGTGTTGCACATCTATGGCTTCATACACCATGAACCTCCATGCTTCTTAACTTGCTAATGACCTGGATGGGCACCTCGCTCTTGAATATGACCATCCCTTGCTTGTCTATTCAGATGCAAAGTTTCAGTACATTTGCTATAGAGCAAACGCATGGCACTTTTATGGCTTCCCCAATACCTTTTCTATTGGTTTTACTTTTCAGGTTCTTTGGATGTGATATTTTTAATGGCACCATATTTGATATGAAATAGTATGAATTAAACAAATGTACCAAGTTTGGTGCTTTTATCAAAAAGTGAACGATTTTTTTGCTTAGCCGCTCTACTATGTACTCTTCTGGCTAACACCTTTCTCCAAAATATCTTCATCTTCAGACTCCCACATTTTGTCTTCCAACCTGTACCAATACTTGTGCACCGTACACAGCATCAATATTATAGGGTTCCCGTAAATCATCCTAACGTTCGCTTTGTTGATCATACCTCCATCTACTCGTTTCACCTTGCTTATCAGTACAGCGCAAACTGCAACTTCCACTTACAAATCTTTACTGAATTCTGTACCTTTAAGAGCAGGCCACAAGGCGTCCACTACTAAGACTGTTCATCGTACCAAGAAGTGATACACCCAATAGAGAAAGGCTATATCACTATTGAGGCTCAGAAGTATGAGACTATTGGACACTGAGGTAATAGATTGAAGCGCTGTGGCTGAAGAAATAGAGCAAGCAGACGGTTATAATGAATCAATATTGGCGTGCTTAGATAAGTTAGTAGAAACAGCTTGCTAGAGTCATAACTCAAGCTTCCCAAGCTACAACTGAAACATTTAGTGGTAAATTATTGAAATGGGCCTCTTTTCAAATCAGCACACTCAAAGAAACTGAAAAGTTTAATTACCTTTCCTCTCTACTGAAATGTTCAGCTCGTGAACAGGGCTTTCATTGTCAGCTACCAACTGCCAGGTTTGGAAGCAAAGAGCAGATCACACGTGGATGCTAGAAGCTTATTACCCCATAATGTAAAGGCAGTCGTTTAATAAAGTCAGCTGTCATGTCAATCTTTAGGGGTGGACTATGGTATAATCTTTCGTGCCATAGCAAGCTACCTGTTGAATTGCAGTTGACTATCAGTAGGAAGGTGTCAGAGTCTGATTGGAACCTGGATTCACTAAAGCCAAGCCCTCTCCAATCTGTAAAAAACTTAAACCCACAACCGTAATTTGCAAGATTTGTGCTCTCTATTTCACCAGGTTAGTAGGCATGATAAAGTCATAAGTGTGTTGGCGACTACGCTCAACTCCATGTAGTTAGTTAACTATTGATTCATACGTGTACATGTTTGCTTTGAGCCTTTTTGTTGTTTTTGAGGATGTCATATCATCGCCTACTGTTGCTTCATTTCATCATTACAGTTGCCATTTTAGCTGTAACTGTCCATATCTTTATTCCGTTTATTAGAGTTACATCTAATTGCAAGGTCACAACTGTTTACACGTAGATGCAAGTCGCATTGAATCGAACTGGACCACCTCAGGTAGATAGCCCCCATTCGAATCTGTATGGCTCGATTCGACATGTGTTTACTATTATGTATGATTCATTTGAAAGTTCAGGATTAAAATCAGCACTCGGTTACAAGCCTACAATAGATCATGTGATACATACAAGTGTGCAACAATTAGAGTATATGCATAATATGTGACTGGGCCTGTAAAAGTAGGGCATGTGGGCACATGATTTTTGCCTACTTTTTCAAACGTTCATCACTCATAACTGTTTAAACCACAAAGCTATGGCAATGTAATGTTCAGCTCTTAGTAAGTATTTAATTTGCTTTAGGATGCAAGTTACATAATGCAAATATTCTATTCCAGCACTGAGATATGACCTGTAAAGTGACAGGGTGTAGTTTGTGCCCACGTGCCCTGTTTTTGCAGTCCCAGTCACATATAATAAAGGTCATGGTTCAAGTCATCACACCTATCCCCCCTAAGTCTTTTAATATCTAACAGGAGGCTTTACGATCCGTTTAGACCGCCTAGGTTCAGTTTTAACATCATCACCATTGTCATTTGAGATCCATTCATTTGTTGTGTTTGTGAAGGGGTGCCAGATATAATCTGATTCAAATGTCTATGAACAACTCTACCGTCCTCTAATTTCACTTAATATGAAATAGGTCCTTTGATTGCAGTAATCTCCCAGGAAACCATTCCAGGTTGAAATCTGTGCATTTTTTTTTGCGAACACTGGATCTCCTATTGCAAACTCCCTTTCCCTCGCATGGTAATCATGGTTCTCTTTCTGTCTACTCTGTTGGTGTATGCACTAGGAATCACAAAATCAAGCTGAGAGTGCAATCGCCTGCCCATCATTAATTCACAAGATGTTCCTGTCATACTGTGGGGTGAGCGGCGATACTGGAGTTTCTAGTGACCCTTCCTTGGATTTTTTAAAAGCCTAGTTTAACCATTTGTACCGCCCGCTCTGCTAGGCCATTTGTGGCCAGATGGTATGGGCAGACTTGGCATGGCGGATACCATTACTTTGAGAAACTGTTGAAATTCGTCACTAGTGAAACATGTTGCATTGTTGGAAACAATTACTTCCGGTAGCCCAAATCTAGCTGTTTCCAGTGTTATGTTAGTTTGACTTATGGGATGCACAAGTCCCACCTGGCAAACCATCATGTGCCATATTATAGGGCTATTCTTGTGCCTCTATTTTGAGCTATACTTCAGTTAGTTAGAAAATTCTGTTAAATTAAAATTATGTCAACATTTTTTGTGAAATCCTTGATCCCTACCCATGGCAGATCCATACATACAGTTTACAGGATTGATTATTGATTATAAATAGAGTCCAGGTTAATGTCACTTCCACTGTCCACAGTATGTCGTCTTCACTAGTACAGCGTAATTTTTTGTCAAGTTCTAGAATCACAAAATTGTAATTCCCACTGTCATGTTTTTTTTGTGTTTATTATGAGTCAGTGCCATGTCTGTGTAACCGTATGCTTACTTCAAGTGAAAAGGTTGTGCTACAAGCATTGTCAAGTGTTGTCTTCTCCAGGAACACTGTGCCATCTATCCTTGTATACGTGGTGGCCTCGTACCATAGAATCCTCCAGGAACAATGCTACACACTACATGCACTAGGAATCTCTGGCCATTCTTCATGTGGTTGGCTCTAGTCCCCAGTGTATGGCTTGTACAGCTCATTCTCCTACTGTACATACACAACACCCTTAAACATACAGTATAGATATAGTACAATAGTCCCCTGGGGCGGGTGCCCATCCACTCCCCTCGCATATGACAATATTACTGCCCCATCGCTTCCAGTGCTGGTGGTGGTGTAGACAAGTCAACCAATGTGGAGTAGTGATAGAGCTAGTGTCTAAGTGTGGTGGTGGCAGCTGGGGTAGAAAAGAGGAAGGCTTCCACTATCCACATCAACTCCAATATGTTGTCTTCACTCTGAACTACATTACACGTACAGAGTAATTTTTGTCAATTTCTAGAATCACAAAAATTGTAATCCACGTTGTCGTGTTTTTTTGTGCTTCTTACCAGTCGGTGCAATGTCAATGTAACTGTATGCTTACTTCAAGTGGAAAGGCTGTGCTACAAGCATCTAGCGTCGTTGTCTTCTCCAGGAACATTGTGCTATCTATCCTTGTATACGTGGTGGCCTCGTATCATAGAATCTTCCAGGCACAATACTACACATTTCTACACAAGAAATCTTTGGCCATTCTTCATGTGGTTGGCTCGAGTCCCCAGTGTATGGCTTATACAGCTCATTCTCCTACATACACAACACCCTTAAACATACAGCAATAGTCACCTGGGGTGGGGTACCCATCCACTCCCTTGCACATGATGATATTACTGCCTCATCGGTGATGGTGGTGATGGTGATGGTGTAAACTAAAGTCAGCTAGTGATGGGACTAGTGTCTACATTTGGTGAGACTAGTGTCTACGTGTGGTGGGACTAGTATCTACGTGTGGTGGGACTAGTGTCTACGTGTGGTAGGACTAGTGTCTACGTGTGGTGGTGGAGGCTTGGGTAGAAAAAAGGAAGGATTTTGTCATGTAGATATGCTATACATTCTAGAAAATCAATTCCAACATGTGTAGACAACATTACATACTCTCACATGTGGCCAGTCATTCACAGGCCACAATCGCTAGTGGGAGTATGGAAAAGTCGGAACGCCGGAACAACCCGGATCAGCCGAAACAGCATTATTTTTGCGATTGGAGTCACGTGCAAGCACTAGTATACAAGATTATTAATACTACACAAAAGAATTTGTCTGCTAATATGTTCTATAGTATTTATATAATTAATCCTTACTTGAAGCAAATCTGCAGGATGTAAGATAAATCAACAGAAAAGCGAGCGTTAATTAGGATTAGTGCACGTAACTGTGCATCCTAAACCAACCCAGCTATCTCAGCTACACTCCATACCCTTAACTAATAACCAAATGATTTGAAAGATAATGCAACTTCTAGCTATAGTATGTTCACGTTGAGCTGAATCCTGAAAAACAGCTAAAAGTTAAATGTGGATTTTTTCTCAACAGAGTTAACATTTCAGCCAACCAGATGATTATTGGTAACAGCAAAGGTGTCAACAACAGACACGTACGGTTTGGCTCCATTACAAGTTCGGGAAAGGGCTGTAATGGACACTGTATTTGTATGGCTTCCTCATAGGAAATGTATTGTGAAAATTTTGATTGGCTGTAAATATTATGTCAAACATTTGAACAAAAAGATTTAGAAATATTTTTAGCGGGTCAAGCAGTACTACAAATGAGCCAAATTTCAAGATTGTGAGTATTGCATCCATGAGTTATTAAACGTTTTTGACGATTCAGCTCAACATGAACATACTATAGTACTGTGCTAAGTCGCTACAATCCATTTTTGTACTGAAGAATGCCTCTAATAAATTTGGTCACTGACCACAGCTGGCTTGTGTTAAAGTGTAGCAAACTATGTTTTGGGATTGTAGCGATTGTGTAGTTAGGAATGCTTAGATGAAGTTTTCGCTGAGAAAGATGGTTTTCAGATAAATGATTGAATGCGTATTCCAATTAACGATCACTCTCATGTTAATTCATGGTGTACCCTGCAGATTTGTTACAAGTAAGAATGATAGCAATGTTGTAGAACATATTAGCAGACAAATTTCGTTCATTCCACTGTGGAGTCTTTATAATCTGGCATGCTAGTGCTTGCACGTGATTCCAATTGCAAAAATAACACTGTTTCGGCTGATCTGGGTTGTTCCGGAGTTCCGGGTTTTCCATACTCCCATCGCTAGCTGTGGTTCACATACAGTTGGTTTGGATTCATTATCTGTGGCCGAGCCGACTGGTCAAGGGATAGGTACAACACACAGTACTACTCTGGACCTAACTAATGTGAACAGCTTTATCTTCTCCTAACACATGTATAAATCTACTGTCACTAGTTACTTTAATCAACTCATCTCACTAAGATAGGTGCATGGCTATGCTATTGTACAAAGATTGAATGAATGAGTCACTGGTGGTCAGCTTATCTATTGAAGGTGGTTTGTGCTTGGGAAAATTTTAGTGTACTGAGCTGCTACTAAGTAATTTTCCAGTGAAAAACTGTCAAAAGAAATGCTTGTATTTTGTGTGTAAAGTCTTTTAATGAATGTCAAAGTTAATCATATTGGTGACAAACATCCATTATGATTTAAATGGTGGTTTCTTTCTGCTTTCTGTACTTGGAGTTATAGCTGTGGGTGAACCACTACTTGCTAGAATATATTAAACTTGTACGTACCCATAATGAATATATTTCACCACATAATCCTCAATATAGTAGGCGCTGTATATAACGTGTATATGTAACTACATACTTAGCTCCACACTCAAACTGTTTAGTTGTGGAGTATTTCATGATTTGGACAAAGTTTTCAAACTAAGATGGCCATTAGGAACAAATATTCTTCACAGTTTTAGATACATGTTTCTGTCTCCTGTATTCACAAGCCTTAATATAAGTAATTTGTATTTCCTATCCACCGTATGTCTGTCTGCTGTCAGCTCTAAAATGTTCTGTTATTCAGTATTCTCATTTTCTCTGTACATATAAATACTCAGTAATAGCAATCTTTGTAAGGGTGTCAGCTGGCATGTTAAGTTGGCACAATTTCACACAAGCTTAAGACAGTTTGCTATGGCTCACATACAAATAATGGTTTGAAAATCTATCTTACAATGGAACTGCCCTCATGCAAATATGCCTAAAGTGGTTGGGGGACAGGAAACAGAGAAATTTGTGCTGTCCTGGTTATACCAAAAGGCACCTCTCGGGCCGAAGCGACATTGAACAGTGAAAAAATCAAGCCCATAAGCTTAGCCGTTATCGAGTTATGCTTGTCTGAAGGCATCAGTCAGTTACTCAGTCAGTAGAAAATTCTGTTAAATATATTGTTGTTTTTTAAATCCCGTAGCAACTTTTTGAAGGCGTTTTGGCTCGATCTGAAGCTTCTTTGGGCTTAGTTTGACCTAACCAATAGTGCTTCATTGTTGTCTGGGAAAATTGAGGCTGGTTTTTTGGGTGATGTTATTTCGTGGGCCACGCCTACTCCTTTGTGGTCCCTACTATATTCTTGTTACATCACAAGTAGAATGACATATATTGCGTAGCCATAGGATGTACGCTTCGAAAGTTACAGAGCTTTGTGCAAGGCATGCATATTTATTAAGTTTAAGGGTTAAGCACTAGTCATTTTCAAGTACGTAACACATTGACCAATGCCAACTGTTAAGATTTGATCCCTTTACCTCTAGTAGATATACACATACACATGTAGTATTATTACTACACTACATCTGGATGTGTAAGGTCACTGAGTTTGTTGTTATGTTGCAGGACCGGAAGTTGTTTGAAAAGGTTGGAGAAGCTACAGAAGTTGCTTTGAAAGTTTTGGTTGAGAAACTGAATGTCCAAGGATTAGATCGGTTACGGCTAAGTGATAAACAGAGATCTTGTGCCTGCTACAATGTAATCAATGGAGAATTTGATAAAGTAATGGAAACACTTGTTTAACTATGGTGCTGTATCTTCTGGTTATTTAGAAATTTACTTTGGAATTCTCTCGCGATCGTAAGTCTATGAGTGTTTATGTGATACCGCCAGAATCTGGAGATCCTAAGATGTTTGTAAAGGTATGTATAAGGAATAATTAGAAATTTACATGTACATTATTATAAAAATAAAAGGCTATGAAACGAGGGAGGTAGTCTACAGCTACAACTATACATAAAGCACACATTTAATTCCTAGTTCGGTCATATACAGCCTATGAAAGGGGTTTATTAATAATTCAATACAGTACATGTAGGTGTACTCATCTAATTCCACTGGTTATCATCATCATATATAGCATGCCTTTGTGAATATAATTTTATTCAATAATAGGCTTTTGCAACTTCATAAGATTACAGGGCTTTCTCCTATAGTAGCTACTGACATGTATTCTAGTTTGTTGTTGTGTGTCTGTTAATTAGAGCCATAATTGTAATGCCCAGGGTGCACCAGAAAGGATACTGGAGCGGTGCACACGTGTTAGGGTTGATGGTAGCCAAACACAGCCAATGACAGAAATGATGAGGGAGCAAATAATGGACCAGGTGATGGCATATGGTGTTGGTGCCAGCACCCTCCGGTGTCTAGCTTTAGCTACTGTTGATAATCCCATACCAACATCCAAGATGAATCTGCAAGATCCTTCTACTTTCTGTGAATATGAGGTAATTAATGTGCTTGCCAGCTATTGCATTCCATGACTAAATACAGTGACAGATGAATTCTATTAACACAGGGCTATCCAAATGTAATGAATTATGTGTATGTGGGTGTATCTTGATAGGCTAACATGACTTTTGTTGGAGTGGTGGGTATGTTGGATCCACCTCGTAAGGAGGTAAAAGATGCTATTGTTCGTTGTTCTGAGGCTGGAATAAGAGTGATTGTTATCACTGGTGATAATAAGGTTGGTGTTTGACTTGTGTTTAATATACATGTAATAAAGGTTTTATTTTTTTGTACTATGCTGAATGTGTTGCAACATTATTGTAATTTTTGTGGTTTAATTGTGTAGTTTTTGTATTAGATCCCACTTCCTGAAATTCCCCACATTTTGTCACCTACAAATAAATTTACTATAGGCTACAGCTGAGGCAATATGCCGGCGGATTGGTGTATTTGACAACAAGGACGACTGTAAAGGCACCTCATTTTCTGGGAGAGAATTTGACGAAATGACCCGAGAAGAGCAGCAAAAGGCATGCAAGAATGCTAAGTAAGTAACACAAGCCATTGTCTACTGTACGTGATAGTATATTTTGAGACTTGCTCTGCTGCTTACAGTGTATTTTAATATTTTCAGTACACACACCACATTCTCTCATCCCTAGGCTATTCTCTCGAGTGGAGCCGAGCCACAAGAGCAAGATAGTTGAGTATCTACAAGATGAGGGTGACATTTCTGCCATGACAGGAGATGGTGTTAATGATGCTCCTGCTCTCAAAAAGGCTGAAATTGGTATTGCCATGGGATCTGGTACTGCTGTTGCTAAAAGTGCTTCAGGTAAATAGTATAGTGATGGTATTGTTGAGAGTGGTATATTTTTAGTACAATTATTAACTCTTGCTTTTAGACTATAATAATACAGTATGTATCCACAAATATTTGGATATAAGCGTGGTAGGTTCTATGTGAGATGTATTTTTTTATGAAATTTACAAATTGAAGTTTAATTCGCAAAACTTTCTGTTGGTAGGCTGAAATCTTATATTTTTAAGTGAGCAGAGTCTATGGCCAAAGGCCAAATATTTTCTTAAGTTTTTGTAGGGAAGTATGTAGTATGGAGAAAATGTTTATGCTGGAGGTTATGTTAGCTGCTTTGCAAAAATTTAGGCCTTGCAACAATAACCCACTGAAAGTTAGTTATGTAAACACAGGAAGCAATCAATTACATGCTTTTCAGTTCATTTTGTGAACATATGGCACAATTGCCTTGTATTTATGGTAAGTGCTCCATCTCCTCCACATGTCTTCTCTCTGGGAAGTAGGGTGGGAGAAACATTTGGCTTTGTCAGCAATTACCCAAGTCAGTAGTTTGGGCATGCATGAACAGGCCTCCAGAAGGGTCCTTTACTTTGTGCATAGTGCTGTCCTAATGAATGAAGCAGAACTGTGTAAATCCACCATTGTGTTTAAACTAGCATGTTGATTTCAGTTTCATATCGAAAATTCTGTTGCATGCCTGCACCCACATAAAACTGTTGTGCACAGATTATAATCTCCTACTGTAAAACAGAAATAAGAAGTAAATATACATTTGGAATGATTTAGTGGCACCTAGTATATAGTCTGTGAAAATTAAATAATAGTTATACGGGCACAATGTGGAGTCTATGAAATTTATAAACCCTCAGGCCCTTAGTAGCGCCCTCGCTTCGCTCGTGCGCTACAGCTCGGGCCTTCGGGTTTATAAATTTCATAGACTCCACATTGTGCCCGTATAACTGCTTTAGACTCTATTTCACATTACACTCAGATTACTTACCTCATCCATGGCTGTTTCTGCTGTAGGCTCGGCGAAAGCGGCTGGTTTTCTTGAGATAATACTAGCGCCATAGCAACTATGCATCCTCACGTGACAAAATAATAGCGCTCGTTAAATCATTGCACATGAACAATGCGTAGCGATTGGATAAACCTAGATTTTGAGCATATGCTATATTGTGCCTGAAGGCGTGGAGTATATTGGAAAACAAGGTGGAGTATATGAGATTTATTACCCACCCAAAACAGCCTAAATAGAATAGTATTTCCATATACTTCACATGCTTTCACCATCCAGAAATGGTATTGGCTGACGACAACTTCTCAACAATTGTGGCAGCCGTGGAGGAAGGCCGAGCCATTTACAACAATACCAAGCAATTCATCCGTTACCTGATATCGTCCAATATTGGAGAAGTTGTGAGGTAAGCCTGCTAACACATTTTTGTATGGTGATGGTCAATACTGTGTGGGAGGAATGTTTATGCATAATGCTTATCAAAGTGTTGACCTTTTACTACTGTAAAAGTCCTTGTGGTTTTGTTAACCTCTGTAACAACAATATGTAGTATACATTGATATCTACCATAACCTTTTTTGTATGTGTCTCATAAAGCATATTTCTGACTGCTGCTTTGGGAATGCCAGAGGCACTTATCCCGGTCCAACTGCTATGGGTCAATCTAGTTACTGATGGTCTTCCTGCTACTGCTCTGAGCTTCAATCCTCCCGACATTGATATCATGCAGAAACCTCCCCGCTCTCCGAAGGAACAACTTATATCCGGATGGCTGTTCCTTAGATATTTAGTGATTGGTGGTATGTACCAAGTGCTATCTGCTGTATTAATCTATTCAGAAGAATACTGTATAGAAGGAAAGTTTGACGGGGAAAACTTTGGTGGCGAATTTGATGATTTGCTACAAATTCCCCAAAGTTTAATCTGCCAAAGTTTATGCCAAAGTTTCCCTCTATAGGGTAATGTGTTTCAAGAAGCCAGTGAACTAGTAAAACTTGTAGGTTGTCTGGATTCTATAACATGTGATTTTTTATACATTGACAAGTGCTTATTGAAATATTCATAGCTGTTAGTGGTTTACATGATAGTGAATATAATTAGTGTATAGGAGTGATTTTTACACTGTATATCTTTTCAAACTATTAACCTTTTCACTTTTCCTGTAGTGTATGTGGGTGTTGCTACAGTTGGTTCAGCTGCTTGGTGGTTCATGTACTATGAAGGCGGCCCACTAGTAACTTTCTTCCAATTGGTAAGATTGTAATGCTCACTGACAGAAATGTTATACTTATTATGGTGTTGTTCAGAGCATGTGACATGAATGACCTAATATACAATTTGTACAAGCTGTCAGATTTGCTGTGCTTAGCAAAATTGTTTTGGGCTTGCTATTTCCTGCCCAAATGAAGTTACGTGGTTTCATTTTGAAACTTGTTTATTTGCTTACTTTTTCACCACATAGACACATCATATGCAGTGTACTGAGAGCAATGCTGACTTCAGTGGTGTGGTGTGCAGTACATTTGATGATGTCCATCCCATGGCAATGGCCTTGTCTGTCCTGGTGACTATTGAGATGCTAAATGCCTTCAACAGGTCTGTAGTGATTATATATAGTCACAGTGAACAAATCAAAAACATGCACACTGTACACACAGAGAATGCCACTGCTTTGTTAGCTCATTCAGCAGCCTACACATTAGATTATCAGGTTCCATATTTAGAAGTTGGTTGAGACATTCTTAGAAAACCTACATGTGTACAGTTTACATAGTGTTTACTCTACAGGGCTGGGTCATTATCTTAGCTACACTGTTGTTATGATAAACCCTTGTAGTAGGTGTTATTGTGTATATACTATCCAGAGTGGTTGATAAAGCATTTGTATGATATCATTTAATATGCTGTCACAGCTTGAGTGAAAATCAGAGCTTGTTTACGATGCCACCATGGACTAATATATGGCTAGTGGCTGCTGTTATCTTCTCAATGGTACTTCATTTTGTCATCCTCTATGTGCCATTCCTTGCAGTAAGTTGTACTAACGCTAGTCAATACCTGAGTGTTACTTTGTTGTTAACAGGTTATTTTTCAAATAACACCACTGAATTACACAGAATGGCAAGCTGTGCTAGCTTTCTCTCTACCTGTCCTTGCGTTAGATGAAGTATTAAAAGCTTGTGCAAGAATTTATTTTGGTTTGTTTAATTTTAAATAAATTAAGCTAAAATTAACTGTGATTTTAACAGGTCAAAAGACACCATGTGCTCCTGCAAAGCAAAAGCAACATTAGGAGACTGTGTTAATAATATATTAATAAAACTTCCATAGTTAGCTATTACATTTCTAGAGTAGAGTTATATTTATTAACATTCATTATACACAAAATACACATTGTACAGATTTTAGCTGCTGCCACATACACAGCATTCCGTATTGTCCATCCAAACATGTTTTATGTATTGCTAAATAAGTGTTGGTTGTGTATATTTTTGAAATACTCTTTAGGATTTAAATATAATAAAATGAAAAAATACATTATTTACAACACAAATATATACAGATGCAAGCTATATTTTTACAAATAAATACAATATAAACAATACATTTATACAGATGCATGTATACAATACAAAAATAAACATGGGTTATTTATACTTTTAAGTAGACAAAATATCTTGTGGTTGTGATGGCATTGTCATAATGGAGGGCTTTTTGGGACTGGATAGACAGTCAGACTGAATACTGGGTCTTTTGCCCAGCTTCTGTTTAGCAATTGTGGGTTTTCTCCAACTGTAACTTGCTTGTAAGGAATTACAGTTTTCATTAGTGGTATGTACTACTATGTCTTCATTTTTGTGGGTGTCACCATGGAGCTGCTCATCTTCTGAGGGACTTGGAGTTGACACCTCTAAGTCAATACCTTCATCCACATCACTTAAGTGAATGTCCACCATAGATTTGCTATCATCTGTAAGGCCATCTTTTTTGTACTCTCTAAAAAATCCTATCAATGCAGATATATTATCAGCAGTCAGGTTTCTCTTGTTCCACCTCTCTAAAGCCTGGTCAACTAATGTGTGAGCAGCCTTACTTGCTTCAACCTTGTTTGCAATACCACTTTTACATAAACTGTACACACTTTCAACTACTTCCTGGGGTTTTAGCATGTTCCAGAGACCATCACTGGCCAAAACAACAAATTTATCTTTTGTCAAGTCAAAGTAATGAACATACACATCTGGAATAGGTGAGACAAGGTATTCATTGTTCTTTGTAACGCTCCACAAGTCTCCAAGACTCCTTGCAACACTAAGGAATGGTATCTTATCAACTTGATACTTTTCACCAGTTTTAGAAGTGGTAACTGGTCGTTTTCTTTCCCATACAACACGCATAACGCCTTTATTTGACATTAATACATTTCCACCAAGTGCCTCAATTCGCCTTTTTTCTTTCTTATCTTCAGGCTTGTGGTCTCGTGTAATGACTTCGGCCACCATTTCAGGCTCCCCAGGTTCCCCATAATTTGGGTTAGCTTTTCCCAACACCACGGTCGAGTCCCCCACGTTGGCGATATACATTCTGTCCTGTTGAACTATAGCGCAGGCCACAGTAGTCCCTGACGTACTGGGATCACCGCCCTTAGTCTTCTTCCACGATTCTGTTCAACAAAAATCACAAAAAATTACATTTTTACAAGTTTCACTCTAATCTGGAATATTTGACGAGATTTATGAAGTGCGCTAGCGGGACTCACCTCTAACTTTCCACATGTCTTCGTGGGTTTGTACAAACCCAGCTGCGATGGCTTGGGCTACTTTGACAGGGTCGCCGCTTTCAAATCCATCACTGGCTTTTATTGAAGTCCATAAATTGTCCCTCGCGTATTTGGCCGCCTCTTTTCCACCGTGTCCGTCAAACACAGCAAAAAATGCTTGACCTTTAGTGTCTGTTTCCGACTTCAATACTATATAATCTTCCATATGTTTACGTCCTCCTGGGTTACTCTCGCCAGCAACAAACATGCCCAACCAGGGCCCGCCATTCCGCGCAGATGGAAGACCATTCATTTTTTTCAGTTGGCAAACATTTAAAGTGAACTTTAGCGAAAATTGGCGCTCAGTTCTTTATACGTGTTAAAACACGCCTACCTATCAAACCACAACTTGGTGATGCGGTATAAAAAAATTTAATCAGGTCGTCACAGCGGAAATCGCTTAATAATTATTTTATACCTCCTGCTTGATATTTCGTCATATTTATCAATTCATAAGTTTTAAAACAAGACACTAGTGCAGCTTATAAAAATGATCAAGTTATGTAGTCTAACAGGATGATATGGCCGAACACTATCTTCTTCTCTGGAAGACATTCCCAGGACCACCACCACGACCACCAAATCCTCGGCCCCTTGATCGTCCTACAACAAAAACAATTTGCAAAAATTTCAACATCACCACAGAAAATTTTATATCCCATTTCACATAATCATTATAGTGATAGCCATACTGGACAATGGAATAGTAGATTATGGGCTTCACTTATTGAGAGTTCATAGTATATATATACTGAGGAGAGTGTCCCACTCCCTGTATGACGTAACAAGATGTTGTGGCTTGTGACGTACAAGCAGCCACAAAAGTGCAAGAATCATTAGTCCCGTTTCACACTCGCAATGCTCAGGATAGCCGTAGTCGCAAATAGGATTAGCAGGAAATGCCTACAAAGCGGTCTTAACCCATGAAGGAACGATGGTAATTCAGTAAGAAACTCTTAGAGCTGGAGTTAATTTGGTTGCTAGTGACGTTGTTAGGCACGCGTTCAATTGATACTATGTTCAACTAATGACATCATTAATTATACAAAGAAATAATACAAAGAAAAACAGGTGAACTCAGAAGTGCTACGTCATAACTTCACAATGTGCCCTTCTACAGGGGTATATGAGAGTAGGACACTCTCCTCAGTATATAAATTATGAACTCTTGCTTCCACCTAATAAAACATGAAGCTGTTCTGCATTCCATTGATGTGTAAAATCTACAACTACATTCCATTGATGTGTAAATTGATACTGTCAAGACCTTGCCACTTGGCACCCTGCTCTCCTGATTATGGACACACAACTGTAGGTGATCTGAGGCACATAGCTAATACTTTGACAGCTAACACTTTGACATCTAAAAACATAAACTCGCAAAAAAGTGTGGCCACAAGAAAGAATGGTACTGCATGTGAGGATCATTTATCATCACAGGCACCTGTGAAAAGTATGTTTTGTTTAATATATAGGACACATTTATCAGTTTCTTGTCCCTATCTGTGTTGTTGTTTTTCTTGTTGCATCATTTGTGACTGGATGCAGACTTTAGCAACTACTTAGAGCAGACAAGGAAAGTTGCATTCTAAGACACAAGAGTCTGATTTAACCATCTACTTCATACAACCTTCCCACCCACATTGCTTGGATGAGCAAATAAACTTATGTGGTATACATGCAAAGAAAACCAATTTTCATGCCTAACAAAAATTTGAATAAAGTTTACTTGTATTTCTAAAAAAAACATTGTAGACTAAACATACAAAGAGATAAACCAATGAGTAATACAGAGATTTTTCTACTGAACTTTAAATCAGTGATACAATACATGGCGTCGTCTCTGTGCTATTTTGGTGGAGTATTAAATAATTATTTAGGTTTGAATTGGCCTCTGCACAACAATTCCAAATTTCATTCCAAACACCAAGTATTATACCAAAGTCTTGAAAGTTTCATGATACACTTATCTTTCAATCCCTAGCTTTCTTTGGTAGGTAACTGGTTTAATTCATTACAGGTGCTATGTAATGACAGACGATAATGTGTTATTGTGATGACTAGTGACACCTGATCTCACAAAACAGCACTCACTACTAGCAAAACACACACAAAATACAGTTTTCAGTTAAGCACTCCAGATAATTGGCTCCCAAGACGAAATGTATTTTGCAGATTAGACTCACAAATTAGACTCACTACTATCTCATCAATAATCTAGGCATCATTTTAAACAGCGGGAGACACAATTATTGACTTATAATTGCTGGTGCTGCTCCTCCTTCAAGCAGGCACATGCACCAATATTACAAAACTTGTATGCCAACATAGAGAAGATCAGTTTTAGCCTTGCAGTGCAGAAAGACTTTTCCATACTTTAATTACTGATGAAGTTGGTGGAAAAGGAATTAATGACTGGCTATGGATAGATAACTTTTGTTGATTTGTCCATGGGTACAACATCAAAGAAATTTTTACAATACAGAATAGCAGTACCAGAGACAGATATACTATCATTCAAAAGACACAGGTGAAATGATAAATATTTCTGTCTGAAAATCATACATTTTAACCAGATGCTGACAACATGGGAAGAGTTTCAACATTGCCTGTGATTATTACTGGGGTTTTGACGGGGGGCACTTTTGAGGTTCAATTTTCCGGCATCGCAGAAAGGATGATTTGTTAAAAGCTAGTTTCCATATAGCGCCTGCGATTACTACCGGGGTCTTTAACGAATATGGAAACATACCTTGCCGGTATAGCAACAACTGTGCTGCAGCCACCATATAAGTTGAGAGAGGTTCAACTTTCCCAGCTCTTCCGGTATCACAGGCAGGACAATTTGTTAGTGGAAACAAATACAGCAGGCAGTCACTGGCAATGTTCAAACATGAAGAAGCCAAGCATGGTGCCTACGAGTATACCACGGTCACTAGAACACTTGTAACATGTCATGCTGTAAAAAATTAAGGCGTACCTTTGCTGCCAGCGTCATTTCCGAGGTTTGTTAAACTTACACAATATGGAAAAATACAGACATGTGGCGAACTGTAGCTACGGTCGCAGGCCAACTGCAGCAAGTCACAGGCTACCGTAGACACTCTGACTCAGGCAATAACGCAGGCAGGTTGCGGCTACATGGAAACTAGCCTTAAGATGTAAGCTTTGGAATAAAATGGTTGCTTTGCGCCAATCTAAAGTACATATTCAGAAACATTGTGAACTACCATTACACAAAGGTTACTCAAATAAATTCTGGCTGTGATATTTACAAAGTGCAAATTTTACAACGAGTGTACTAGCTAATGGATCTTCTCTAAGCGTACAATGTAATAATGCACTATCAGATACCTAATTAAATACACTAAGCTAGCTACCAGACAACATGTAGGGCTGTCAGTGGAAATTCTACATGAACAAGCAGTATAACAAAGGCTTCTAACACACATGCCTATACTGAGAAATGAAATTGTAATCTACAGCCATGCAGCCTCAAAAACACAAGTATATACACACGCACTACAGCATGTTTTCATGATTCTGAAAAATGAGTGGAACACACAGAGGGTAAAGTTAATGTAGACTACATACTTACAGCACTGACATAAACACACAAACAATACATTAGCAATTAAAACTTTAAACAACATAATGCACACCAGAACACTTGATTGACACCTCCGTGGTGCGCAATAATTAGAAAACAAGCAGAATGCACAAGATTTAAAAAATATTCCTACCTCTAAATGACGGCTTTCCAGTGGCTAACCCTTTGGCTCTCGACTTTGGTCTAAACATTGGCGCATTCTTTAACATATCCGGTAGTATCAGGAACCTGATCTGACTGCCTCTAACAAACACTTGCTCCAAGTTCGTGACTTTCCCATCCCTGGCCGTCATGGTAATGTTCTGAATCTGACAGTTCATGTTGTCTTCAGCTTCTATCAGCTTTCCGCGATAAACCTCACCCGTTACGGTCTCCAGTGTTACTATGTGGCCTTCGGCTTCATGTAGCAACTTGATAGGAATTCCTATAGACATTTCAGCTACACACTACACAGAGATTGCTAAAAATTGTCGTGAAGTTGAGCACGTTTCAGCTCACGAGGGCAGGATTGTCTTTTCCAAATCACGAGAGCATCCCACGTGTGCATTACCAACAAGCCGTTACCGGAATGGACAACCAATTCAACCTATTATCTTACGGTATATGGATAAATAGTCCAAAGGTACATGGTGCCTTAGTTTGGACTATCGGTCCTTACGAGCGCTAGAGTAGTGTACGGTATTGGAATACGGTGTGATTAGCAGTATACTAGCTACGCTGCTTTAGGCTTCCCACAATCAATCGTGCCTCGGTGTTCTGATCTGAATACTCGGCGAACGAGTAGATCTCGGAGTCGATTGACCTGGACCTGAGTGATACTTGTGTAGGTACGTATTTAGTTCTATACTTTGTGTTTATTTCTGCCTTGAGTTTTGCCACTAGACTAACTAGTTAAAAGTGAAGTACTTCAAATGCAGTACAGGCTCTGCCTTCTGTCCCTCTAGTTCCTGACTAGTATCAAGCTAGTACTACACCGTGTCATTTATGCACCCCCATTGGTATTATTTCCCACCAGCATTCGTGGTGCTGGATCATTTCTAGATGCTTTTATTTGCACCAATGAATGTTCAGCCCCTACCACTCACCCTTACCCCCCACACAGGCCTGTAAGTCCAAAGCTGCTATAACAAACATATACGTAGGAGCCATGATTGAGCTATCCTCCTGCCTATGGCTAAGTACTTTTACTTTACACTTTTTTTTTTGTGCAGCTTCGGTGAATGTAACGACGTGTCACTTTCTCAAATTTTTTCAACCATGCTACAGTAGTCTACCAAAGATACTGCTAGTTGCTACACTTGATTTTTAACCAATATCTCATGCTGCTAGTATAATATGCAAGTAAAATTTCTGCTTTGGAATTATATTGGGTACTGTACTGCCAGCCAGTTAGATAGACTTGTGTGTATATGCAATTAGGAGTTTAATCACAACTTCCTGTAAACACTGATGTGTGAACATTATTTTGTCACAAGCCATCAATTTATATGTTCTAGTCAGTGATTGTAATTTATGTGATGCATTTGTATTTCTAATTTTATTTCAACATGCACACTGCACTATAATTTTCTCAATTGCTTGTACAGTATTAATTGTAGGTGTGAAAAAAACACAGGCATGTGAGTACATATTGTAGTGTATGTAGTTAAAGAGTGAGTCACTTCCATACAATGGATCCATCATGAGTGCGTGTGTATGCGCGTGCATGAGTGCATGTGTATGCGCGTGCATGCGTGCATGTGATGAGCATGTGTATGTGTGAGTGTGTAAAGTTGTGTGTCTGTGTTTGTCCATATCTCCCACAGCTTGTGATAGTCCAGGTGAGACTTTGGGGGTACCCACACCTTCACCTGTGGGACATGGCACAGCCTCCTGTGGGCTACTAGTACATAGCTACTGGGACATTCGCACCTACCTAGTGAACCAGCACTGGGATATCTGTACACTAGGTGCAAATCCTCCTGGAGCAGGAAAGGCTTTGCTTTTTGCTTGCTTTGTTCCCCGCTCTGTGTGTGTGTCTGTGTAATAGTATCAGATCCAGATGCACAGGAGGAAACAGCAATAGAATCCCAATTGTCATCAATCATTTAGACAGTGCCAGGATTTGTTGAGGCACAAGTATGCACAAACTCAAGGTGGTATTGCATCTGCTACACGGTAGAGAGACATCACCATGAGATGGTGGTCTTTAATCAAGAGTATGTGCATCTATGTGTGTAGTGTAGTGCGTGCATTTGTGCGTGTGTGTTCGTGCGTGCGTGTGAGTAATGTAGTGCTTGTGTGTGTGTGTGTGTGTGTGTGTGTAGTGCATGTGTGTGTGTGTGTGTGTGTGTGTGTAGTGCATGTGTGTGTGTGTGTAGTGCATGTGTGTGTGTGCGCGCGTGTGTGTGTAAAGTAGTGTGCGTAGTGTTCGTGCATGTGTGTGTATATATTTATTTAGTGTGTGTGTGTGTGTGTGTGTGTGTGTGTGTAGTGTGTATGCAGTGCTTGAAATAGTGGTAGGACATCTAACATTTTCCAGCCAAAATTGGCATTTGTCTGAGTATATTAGCAAGCACTGTGCATGTGTGTATTGTAGTGTAGTGCATGTGTGTGTAGTGTGTGTGTGTGCGTGCGTGGTGTAGTGTAGTGTGTGTAATGTAGTGTAGTGCGTATGTATGTAGTGTAGTTTAGTGCATGTGTTATGTAGTGTAGTAGGTATATGTGTGTGTGTGTGTACTGCATGTGTGTGTGTGTAGTGCATGTGTGTGTGCAGTGCGTGAGTAGTGTGCAGTGTGTGTGTAGTGTGCAGTGTATGTGTAGTGTGTAACATCTGTGTGCATTTGTAGTGTGTGTATGTGTGTGTGTGTGTGTGTGTGTGTGTGTGTGTGTGTGTGTGCTGCACTCCTGGGATACCAAAGACTCTTTGTTTGTTATACCGCATATTCATTGAAGGGTTAGTAGGGAAGACACACAACTGTAACTAACTGTTTATTTAATTGAAGTGTTATGCAAGTACCCTGGGTTGGTATTTGACTATTATTATGGCAGCTAATTCACATTATGTTTGCTGTGTTCATTTTTAAACACAGTGTGGCTACAAGGAACCACGAGCATGGTATCAGTGGTGCGATGGCCTGGTGTCACCAGTATGATGTAAGGTGGGTGTGTTAGAGGTATTGTTGCTATGGTAACCATTGATGATTGTCAAATGTTTATCTGAATGATGATTTACATAGCCAGTAATAGCTGTGTGGCGTATAGCCAGTCTACGACAGGTATGGTGTGTCCACAATGACCATGTTATCATTCACTCCTAGGTATAGTTTTCAAGAAAAGTGAAGAGGGGAGCAAATCCAGTAATTTTTCAGTGAGTTGAGTTTTTGGCTGTGCAATACATAGCACGTGTAAATCAAAAGTTTGTTTCTTTTTCCTGTTCTAGGAATGTTTGGCTTACATACCTCTACACATTGCATACTTGTGTGTTGTCAAAAGACATTGTGCTGTTAGAAAGTAACCAATGCTTTCCTTGCAGTTGAGCTGCGTGATTAGTTGAGACTCACTCAACACCTGCTCACAGAAATGGTTTATTTGTGTAGGAGGTAAGCTGTACTAGTGCAAGACATATTAAATGCATGGTTTGTTCCATGTAGCTGTAGAGGATTAGCAATGTGACAGAGTACTAACTGCTACGAACAACCTGATTTATTATTGTACTTACTTATGTGCATATTTTTATTTTTTATTTTGACATGACATATACTATGTTTTGACTTTTTAATTATGTCAGGTTAACTGGTAATAGAAGTCAGTGGCGCAGGGGTTGAGTCACTAGCAACTATCATGTGGGAATATATTGTTTATGGCAATTTACATTCAACCAACAGAAATCACACGCACATGACCATAACGGCAATTGCAAGTTTCAGAGCTTATATTATATGGCATGGGATTGTCTTTAAAAAAATTAATATTGGTAATGCGACACCAGTGTATATATATTATGTGTATGCACACAGTGGAGTTTTTGATCTGGCAACAGGAATATGATGGCTATGATGTATACAGAACAATCATCAAGAAGGAACTGTAAAATAAACTATACTTTAAGGAGGAGTCATGGTCAAGGACTGATGGCTACTCTGAACGGTCTGATACATTATGCACTAATGTACATGTGTATGTATTATTAGATAATATTACAGACCTGTGCATTGTGTAGGGTTGGCATAACTATACAGAGTGCACTGCTGGCTTGAACTTATTTCCCAGAACATGTACATGCTTTATGTGATAGTGTTTATTTAGAAGCAATGGTATAATATAAGTAAAGTGAACAATAATTGTAATAAAATATAAAGTTATAGTGTTCCGGTTCCTAGTATTTTCTACTGTGAAAATTTAGTAGATTCTTACATCTATGTATATGCATTATTATCCTTCAAAACTTTTAATCATGGTATATTGTCTAGCTAGTTATAATTACGCATTCATACAAGCTGATCAAGGTGAATGGATCACATCCAGCCAATAAGTTGCAAGTGTTATAGTTATGAAGGTGCACACTGTAGATAGAAAATGTATAATAGCATAAGGACCATACATATGATACATGCACATGTATGACATGAAAAACTAGGTATATAGCAGTAAGTAGTCATGAGTTGTTTTGATCAATTATCACCATTATTTCAATCGCATCATGATCATGATTTATGGTGGTACAGTACATTATGTAGTAACTATTAATTGATCTATACACTTTTGTCCTTGACTATTATAACATTTACAATTTTTCAAAATGATCAATCCAACTGGTATGAATACATAGCCAG